>NW_027396640.1:0-325234 GCF_047715775.1 Aspergillus undulatus
AATTAGGGTCCTACGAGCTGAAAACGAGCGGAAAGTGAAGAAAAGAGCAAGGAGACGTACTACTCTAGGTAATAATACCCTTTTAACTGTACAGGAAGGTCAGGATCGTCTTCAGCAGCTGGAACCACAAGTTGAGGGGGGGGTTCAAGAACAGGTTTATCTACCTTCCCAGCGTGCTCCTCCACGCTGCAGTGGCTGCAGGACTATAGGACATACTATTAGAGGCTGTATTAATAAGTAGCTTTATAAATATGATAGATATTAAAGGAAATATTTAGATTTAAGAGTGTTATTAGCTGAAAAGTTTTAAAGAGTGGTGAAAAGGCGCGGTTCGCCCGTAAGCGCGGTTCGCCCGTGGATTACGTTAGAAGAACCGCTCGGCTGACTAACGTATGACTAAGACAATCCCGTAGAACGGCGAACGTGCAACATCTTGAAAGTACCTAAACTTTTCAAGTTGAGCTTATTTTCCTATAAAAGTAAAAAAGTATTCTTGGAGGGGCAAAAATTACTTACTTATACATTTTAAAGCAATAATAGGTCGTAAGCATAGGGCTTTTAAAGGTCAAAAATATCAATAAAAGTTTTAAGAAACGTCAAAATCCTTACTAAAAATGATTGAGTGACCGAGTTGTGGGTTGCGGGCGACATGTGGTTCTAACTCTCTAGTCTCATTAAAATTACCCAGAAGGAATTACAGTCCTGGTCAGATGACTGTTTGGGATGGTTTCTAAGATGTCTCTGGCTACTATAGAGAGTAGCACTCTCTGGTGTTAGGGCTGTGCCGGATGCGGGATGAGATGGCCCGAGCTCGGGGGCCGGTCGTGCCTTCCCTGACCCTGTACAACATCAGGCACCACCTCGACTCTCAACCCTCAACCCACTCCAGCTCTTTTTTCTCGCGTCTTTATCTTCTTAGCTGTCGCCTTTCACCCACTGCTTGCTCATCATCAGTCTCGTCGCTTGCGTGCCACCGCAAATGCCAAGTTGCCATCATCATCTGAGCACTCCAACTTCGTTTTCCATCTCCTCCGAACTTCCCTATACTGTCTAGTGCTGGCTCACCGCACACAACCCAACCCACAACAGACGCCGGAAACGCCATAAGGCAGCCAAGTCGGTCAATCCCGACAAAATCTCCAATTGAACATGCTTTGCTTGGATGCCTTTGCCGAAAGGAGAATCCCCGCCCGGATATCCAAGCCAATAATAGTGCGCTGCCAAAATCCATTTGCCAATTTTTTTTCACTCCAGAAACCCGCCGCCTCACCGGGTTCTCGTCAAAATGATGGCCCTGTCTCGACCTTTTTGGCCTCTGTTCGCAATCAGAGCCTTTCAGCGTTACTCGCCAAATAGTTTGATACAGGGGAGTTGCAACCTACGTACTTCGACAACGCATTATACGAGTGTTTACGCGGAGTCTCGTGTGCTGTGGAGAGCATAAGGTCAACCGTGGTCCAGATCGCCCCAAGCCTCATACTAACATGTCACCCAACCTCAGACGTTCCGATGAACTTCCATCTGAAGAGGCACGGAATGGCTCGAGAGACATTCCCGTTCACGAAACGCATCTCTCAGCATCAAACCAACAGTTGTATGGAATCGAGGACCATGTTGGACCGGGTAACACTAGCCCCACTGAAAACACCCTGGGTTATACAGAAAAGGCAGAGCTGCCGTCAGTGCCGAATGACCACCAAACGCAGCCGATGCCTGACAACGAACTTGACAGACAACTCTCTGAGGCCACTGCTCCCGATGATTTCAGCCACCGAACACCCGCTAGTCGGGTGACAACCGACGCCGACGGCAACACCTATCCTGAAGGCGGTTTGGAAGCCTGGCTGGTTGTTCTAGGTTCTTTTCTGGGCCTCTTTGCCTCTCTTGGTTTAGTCAACACCATCGGCACTTTTCAAGCGTACCTTCAGAACAATCAGCTGAGAGACTATAGCTCTGGAAGCATATCCTGGATCTTCGGTATCTTCGCATTCCTGACATTCTTCGGTGGTGTCCAGGTAGGCCCTGTATTCGACGCCAAAGGGCCCCGTTTCTTGGTATTTGCTGGCTCTGTTTTGGTAATGGCTATGGTGATCTCCATGGGCTTCTGTACGCAATACTGGCAGTTTATCCTGTCGATTGGCCTTGCTGGAGGACTGGGGACATCCTTGATATTCACCCCCGCAATTTCTGCAGTCGGTCACTATTTCAACGAACGGCGTGGGGTAGCAACTGGTCTCGCGGCTACGGGTGGCTCTGTTGGGGGTATTGCATTTCCGCTGATCCTGGAAGCCCTCTTCCCCAAGATCGGATGGGGTTGGGCCACTCGAGTCATCGCCTTGATCTGCCTGGTCTCGGTGATCGGCTCATGTCTGTTGGTCAAATCTCGATTGCCGAAGAAGCCAGCATCAAAAGAGAACGTTCTGCCCGATTTTCGCATATTTCGAGATCCCAAGCTTACTCTGACCACAGCCGGAATCTTCTTCATCGAGTGGGGACTTTTTATTCCGATCAGTTACATCTCTCAATACGCCTTAGCGCATGGCACCTCGGAAACTCTTTCATATCAAATGTTAGCGTTTCTCAATGTGGGCTCGTTCCTTGGAAGAGCGATTCCTGGTTTTTTCGCAGACCATGTCGGCAGATTCAACACCCTTATAGTCACGGTTGCATTGTGCCTCGTCTGCAATGCGTGCCTCTGGCTCCCCGCTGGCGAAAGCGTACCCGTAATGATTGTTTATTGTGTCATCTTTGGCTTTGCCAGCGGTAGCAACATCAGCCTAACTCCAGTCTGTATCTCGCAACTCTGTAAGATCGAACACTACGGGAGGTATTACGCCACCTCGTACACGATTGTGAGTTTTGGGTAAGTTTGACTGACATATCTCCAACCCAGCGGCCTGGTGTGGTTGTAAGGAGACTAGCTAATTCCAAGCGCTATAGAACTTTAACAGGGATGCCCATTGCAGGTGAAATTCTCGCCCGCTGCAACGGCGACTACTGGGGCCTCATAACATACACAATTTGTTGTTACGCCGCCGGTCTGATCTGCGTGACAGCAGCAAAATTCATCCATGTCGGCTGGCGTCATCCTTGGGCGATCTACTAGGTCAGGCCTCTGGGCCTGTGCCTAGCATCGACCAACAACTGCGTTACAAACATGATGATACATTGGACCCGTCTAAATAGTGACCGCCATCATTGACACATGGCCCCTTCTAGAAATACCAACTCCAAATGTTACAATGCATGGCGATTCCAGGCTCATATTGCCTGACCCCATGGATCCCAGCCGCTGAAGTAATTATAAGTCATTTCAGAAACTTTCTTCTGCCTCCACCTCCAGCTTACCAGCATTCGGGTATCGCCGGATCCACGAAGCAGTACCCTTGTTGTCGCTTGGGACATAATAAGCTCAATGTTTACATGGTTCCAAAACTTCCACGTCAACCAGACCGATCTATTGACCTCTCGAACCACCTTACCTGTATGCCCTGTCGGACATTCGCTCCGTACCCTCCATCGCAGCCAATCCACGGCTTTCCTCTGCCATTTATCGTCACCATTATGGCCTCAGAGTTACAGGGTGTGATTTCCTACAGCACTGGATGATCAAACCACCGCTTCGTGACGCTTTCCCCGTCAAACTACGTCCATCTTTGCGTAAGATGCTTCGCGTCAAGGTTTCAGCTTCCATCATTCCTCTCCGATGACATACCAGACGCATTACAAAAGCCGCTCTTCAGTTCCGTCTCGCCCATCCTACAGTTTTGAACCTCTCCAACTCTCTGCTTATATTTCTGCGTTTGCTACGTTGCTTCAAATCGAATTGAGTCATTCACTTCGGCAAAAAAGTTTTCGTCTCGTCATTTCTCGTCATTGAAAATGGCGCCCTTCCCTAGCAAGCTCGTCCTCTTGCTTTCCCTGGGGACGCTGCTTTCACAGACTGGGGCTGCTCCGCAGCAGGCTCAGGTGTCGAAATGCGCTAACTGTGGGCAACAAACGGTGACGAGTGCTGTTACCGTGTGCAGCACCACTCCTGCACAGCCGACCCATCCTGGAGGTATTATACCCATTCCCTCTGGAGGCGGAGGTGGTGGTCAACCAAGTCAACCTGGAACAATCATTCCGACTCCCTCTGGCGGTGGTGGTGGAACTCCAAGTCAACCTGGAGGTGGTGGTCAGCCAAGTCATCCCGGAGGCGGCGGTGGTGGAACTCCAAGCCAGCCTGGAACAATCATTCCAATTCCCTCTGGCGGCGGTGGTGGTGGAACACCAAGTCAACCTGGAGGTGGTGGTCAGCCAAGTCATCCCGGAGGCGGCGGTGGTGGAACTCCAAGCCAGCCTGGAACAATCATTCCAATTCCCTCTGGCGGCGGTGGTGGTGGAACACCAAGTCAACCTGGAGGTGGTGGTCAGCCAAGTCATCCCGGAGGCGGCGGAGGCCAACCGAGCCAGCCTGGCGGTGGTGGTGGAGGAACCCCAAGCCATCCAGGAGGAATTTCACCATCCACCAGTCCACCAACTACACCTAAGCCAACCGAAACTCCCGGTGGAGGAGGAGGTCAGCCTGGAGGAGGAGGTCAGCCTGGAGGAGGAGGTCAGCCTGGAGGAGGAGGTCAGCCTGGAGGAGGAGGTCAGCCTGGAGGAGGAGGCCAGCCTGGAGGAGGAGGTCAGCCTGGAGGTGGTCCAGACGGGCCAGGAGTCGTTCCTGGGTGGCCAGGTGGCACTCAACCTGGTGGTGGTCCAGGAAGTCCAGGGGGGGAAGGCGGCGCAGGTGGTCCCGGCGGTCCAGGTGGCCCTGGTGGTGGTCAGCCCGGCGGAGGCCAACCTGGCGGAGGTCAGCCTGGTGGTGGTCCAGGAGGGCCAGGAGGTGAGGGTGGCGCAGGAGGTCCTGGTGGTCCTGGCGGTCCTGGCGGTCCTGGTGGTCCTGGTGGCGGTCAACCGGGCGGTGGTCAGCCTGGAGGTGGAGGACCGGGAGGACCGGGAGGACCGGGAGGAGCCGGCGGTCCTGGCGGTCCTGGTGGTCCTGGTGGTCAGCCTGGAGGAGGGCAGCCTGGAGGGCAGCCAGGTGGAGGCGGCGGCGGAGGTGGTGGAGGAGGTGGTGGAGGAGGCGGCGGCGGCGGCCCAGGCGGAGGCACTTGCTTATGCGAGTGCCCATGTGGAAGTGGAAAATCGTCAAGCAACCAGGCATGGAGACAGCAAGGCTGGAGCGACCACGGGCAATCTAACGGAGGAATTGGAGGATCTCATAACAGTCCTCCAGGAACGAACTCCCATGGTGGAACAGGAAACGGCTCTGGTTCTCACGACTCTCATGATAGCAATGATGCTGACAACGGAAAAGTAAGGAGACAGTACGTTGCACCCGTGATTCAGTCAGTGAGCAGCACCTGGGGAGATGCCACCTTCACGCTTCCTACTGTACCAGCATCGTCTCCTTCCGTAGATCCACTCAGGTCGGCTCCTGGGCCTCAACTCCCGCCTACGAATTCCGACATCGAAGATGGCAAGGCCGATGACGATTCTGATGACGACTCTGATGGCGATGATTCTGATGATCAGGGTTCTGGCGATAATTACTCTAGGGATAACAATGCAGGCCATGGTGATGCAGGTCGTAAGGATTCTCAACACGATGACAAGAATAAGGATCCCAAGGATGACGACAGGAGCAAAGATGATCCTGACCACAAGATCGACGACCATGACTCGAAGAACTCAACTGATTATGCCGACCCCAAACAACATGGAGATCACAACGACAAGGATCATGATGACAAGGACCCCAAGAACGATGATCACAAGGGACAAGACGGTGCGGCAGGTGGTGCCGGAGGCGCAGGAGGAGCAGGGAGCGGCGAAGACCATGGATCCGACGGCCAGGACAACCTTGATTCACACAACAAGGTCCTTGACCCAACGAGGTCGACTACCCTAAGCTCGACCACTAGGGCGCACCCGAGCTCTTCAACGTCAAAATCCCCCTCCAGTGTCCATTCGACTGCTACTAGGGCTTTCCGCTTCTGGTAGGTGGTGGTCATGCTCGACATGGACTCGCCGTCGGGCCACTGCTCTCGTTCACTTATTGTGATCTGATCTGGTCTCAATGGCATATGCTCGTTGTGCATGCATGTTCAGGAGAATGAGTGAAAACTCTATACAGAAGAGAGAAAAAAAAAAGGAACGAATGAAAAGCGTGAAGAATGGGAAATCTTGTCTTGTTATATATTTTTCTTACTTTGTTGACTACGGGTTGCTGACTTTGCAGACGGCTGATCGTGGGCATGTAATATATATTGGTATGATTAGGGGATGGATATCTTAGCAGGGTGGCTAGATAGCAAGAGAGAAGAAGACCAGTCGATCAACCCCAATGTGTATGTTCTACTTCACTCGAAATCGTTAAAAAGGAGCAACACCCTGGCTCCAGCCCGCCCGGCGTCAAGGGCTACCCACCTAACCAAGGTATGACTACAAAAGGCAGCTGAAAGTGCAGCTGGAGCCTATAGTAATACGGTGCAATTCATAATGTATCCATCGGGAGACTCGCTCCCTTGAACCAAAAGCGGTACGTACGTACGTAAGTATTCAAATAAACACCGGAACATCTCAAGCAAACCAAGACGCGTCTCGACTATATGCAATACAACAAGAAGTAAAAACCAGAGGTTGACTGGAGATCGGTCAAACGAAGTACCCGACAGCAAGAAAAACGGGCAGATGCAGTTTAGATGAATGGTTTGGAGTAGATAGATGATGATGATGATGGGGTAATTCGGATGACTTCAATTGAGGGATTTGACAATATGTAGATGCAGATGCAACGTTCATACGGTTAGGCAAGTGCTACCTGTAAAAATGATCCACGAGGATAGCAAAGAGGGGGGAAAGAAAATGTAAATAAAAGATATAATTATTCATTTAACTCGAAGAGAAATAGAAATTCATATGATAGATATGAGTATGTGAGAATTTGATTGAGGTCCTTGTCCTTGCCTCGCCAAGGCTAGAGTTTCAATGCGCCAAACACCATTACACCAGATTGAGAATAGGATGGAGAAGTGGCACTGTAGCAACTGCAACTGCCGAAATCACCAACGTAATATACTATGGAATGGAATAGACCAGGAGAATTGAAACAGGTGTTGCGCTGTCGACAAGAATAACAGCGACAGCGACAACAATATGCAAAAATGGAACAAGTGGCCGGAAAGGGAGGCGAAGAGGTGATTGAGGTGATGAGGTAGGGATGGTGAGAAAGGTAGGTAGGTAGGTAGAGTTGGATTTCCTTGGGTGGGAGTCTGGAGAGAGAAGCGAAGGTATGAGACGATTGGACCGAGACGACTGGACCGAGAGAGATCGCAATCCCCAAGAAACAAAAGGTTCTTTACATGCGTATGAAGAAAACAGGATGGGTATATAAGATCCGAACGAAGTATTCGTGAAGATCAGGCAGAGCAAAACGCAAAAGGATGTTCAAGAAATCCCGTCACGAGCTATTCGACCGCAGCAATGCCTGCTGAGCTGGTCAGCTGGTGGACATCACAGGTTTCAGGAAATCTATGGTCTTACCCTATCCATGGACAGCTGTTCGCTTCTTTCGGCGCTCAGGTTGCCTAGGGTGTGGTTCGAAGCGCTCGTTGCGGTGATGGATCGGGTTTCCATTCCCGGGCGTTGTGACTTGCTCTCCGGTCCTGTGTGGACAGGGTGCATCTCTCCACTGCTGGAGATGCGAGACTCCTTGCTCTTTTCCAGAAGAGAGCCACCAAGGGTGGCGCATTTCAGGATGGTTTGCATCATTTGATTCTGCTTCAGCGGCTTGGATAGATATTCGTCCATCTGAGCCTGAATACACTTCTCTCGGTCACCCAACATGGCGTGAGCTGTGAGAGCGATGATCGGTGTGCGACTCAATCCGCTGTCTCGTTCGTATTCTCGAATCTTGCCCGTGGCCTCGAAGCCACCCATAACCGGCATTTGCACGTCCATCAGAATGACATCGTAACGGCGCTGCTTAACAGCTTCCACGGCTTCCTGACCGTTGCCGACAACTGAAACATTATGGTTGTGCTTCTCAAGGATCTTGACGGCCAATTTCTGATTGACGTCGTTGTCCTCTGCGAGAAGGATGTCGAACGAGCGTGAGTGGTCGGTGGTGATCGGCGTGGAGCGTCCCTCAAGCGCAGGCAGCATACCGTTGCCCAAATCGATCGGCTCGCACGGCGTTGTCATGTAGGAGCTGATACCGAGGTCCAGAGCCGATTTCAAGCTCACGCACACCAATGGGCAGACTAGCACGATAGGAACGTACTTGAAGTCATCATACGTTCGGAGCATTCGGGCCGTGTTCACGGAATCCACAATTATGACATCGTAGGCATGACCAGATTCCTTACCAGAGGGGTCTTGGATTTCCGGTGGTGGAACATGATCCTCATTGCGGACGACCAAGGGCTCCAGATCCAGCTTCCTCAGCATCTTTAGAACATTATCCGCCTCATTGGCATT
This sequence comes from Aspergillus undulatus, assembly GCF_047715775.1. NCBI lineage: Eukaryota > Fungi > Ascomycota > Eurotiomycetes > Eurotiales > Aspergillaceae > Aspergillus > Aspergillus undulatus. The sequence goes on from NW_027396640.1 coordinate 8,509, forward strand.
CTCTCCCTTGTCGAGGAAGAGGACACGGTGGTTCTTGTAGGGCAAGAGTTGAGACGCGATGACATTCAGCGACTGGTCCGCCAGTTTGACGACGCAGGTGAAATGGAAGGTACTGCCGTGACCATACTCGGAAGTGACCCAGACATCACCACCCATCAGATTGACTAGACGTTTCGAGATTGAGAGACCGAGACCGGTACCACCAAACCTTCGTGTGGTTGATCCGTCTGCCTGTTGGAAAGTATCAAAGATGAGGTCAAGCTTGTCCTCCTCGATACCGATTCCAGTATCTGAGACGGAAAACTCGAAGGCGTATTCGTCCGCCGCACATTGTTCCCGATCCGATTTGCAAATTGTGAGCTTGACCTCGCCGTGCTCAGTAAACTTGATGGCATTTCCAACCAAGTTGAGTATAATCTGCCGCAGGCGGAAGGGGTCACCAATGACATAGTCGGGAACAGTGTTGTCGACTTGGTATGTCAGACTCAGGAACTTCTCATTGGCCTTCACTGCTAACGTCTTGAGAGCATTGAAGACAGTGCCGCGGACCGTGAAGGGAATGCTTTCAATCACCATACGATTTGCTTCAATCTTCGAGATATCGAGGATATCGTCGATAATCGTCAGCAGACTGTTGGCCAAGTTATGCACCACATTCAACATCTCTCGGGTGTATGGTTTCAGATCGTCGGTGTCAAGAGTAAGCTGGGTCATTCCGATGATACCGTTCATGGGTGTTCGGATTTCGTGGCTCATGTTGGCCAAGAACTCGGATTTGGTACGGTTGGCAAGTTCTGCGGCCTCCCTGGCAGCGGTGTTTCGTTGAATACTGTCTCGGAGATTCGACACCATTTTGTTGATTTTGCGCTTCAACTCGTCCATCTCACCAGATGCGTTGACTGTGATAAGTTTCGTGAAATCGCCGTCCGTTGCGGCATCTGTAATTTCGCCGAAGGCTCGCACTTGGGAGGTAAGATTTTCTGCCATCGTGTTGACGTCCTCCGTAATTTCCTTCCACGTTCCTGCAATTCCCTCGACGTTGGCTTGGCCGCCCATCTTGCCATCGACACCTACATCGCGCGCGACCTTCTTCAACTCGGTGGCGAATTTCGCCAAACGGTCAACCATGTGATTGATTGTGACCTTGAGAGTCAAGATCTCTCCCTGAGCATGTACCTCGATCTTCTTGCTCAAATCACCCTTGGCGATGGCCTGTGTGACGTCCGATATACTTCGCACCTGAGACGTCAAATTCTGGGCCATGGTGTTGACATTGTCGGTGAGATCCTTCCATTTTCCTTCCACATTGTCGACTTTAGCTTGGCCGCCAAGGGTTCCGTCCGTTCCGACCTCCCTTGCGACTTTGCTGACTTCAAACGCGAACGTATTAAGCCGGTCCACCATGCCGTTGATCGTGCTCTTGAGATCTAGTATCTCACCCTGGACATTGGCAGTAACCTTCTTGCTCAGATCACCCTTTGCGACAGCTGTGGTAACATCCGCAATTTCTCGGACCTGAGTGGTTAGATTGTTGGCCATTCGGTTCACATTCTCCGTCAAATCCTTCCATGTGCCTTCTACATCGTTCACGGTAGCTTGACCACCGAGTACACCGTCGGTGCCGACCTCCTTGGCAATTTTCGTCACTTCCTGTGCAAACTGGCGAAGTTGGTCAACCATGGAGTTGATGATATTCTTGAGCTCCGCAATTTCTCCCTTGCAGTTGGCCTGCACCTTCTGAGTAAGGTCACCCTTAGCGACCGCCTTAGTTACCGTCGCGATATCTCGCACTTGTGTCGTCAAATTATTCGCCATAGCGTTCACGTTCACTGTAAGTTCGTTCCACATGCCTTGTACGCCTTCGATCTGAGCTTGACCACCAAGTACACCTTCCGTGCCGACATCACGAGCCACGCGAGTGACCTCCGTTGCAAAAGTCCGTAGTTGGTCCACCATAGTATTGATCGTCTGCTGAAGTTCGAGAATTTCACCTTGAGCCCGGCTTTCAATTTTCTGGCTGAGATCACCATGCGCGACAGCAGTCGTGACAACAGCGATTTCACGCACTTGATCCGTCAGGTTCTTAGCCATGATGTTGACGTTCTCCGTCAGTTCTTTCCAGATACCATGCACCCCAGTGATTTGAGCCTGTCCACCAAGTATACCTTCCGTACCGACTTCACGAGCGACCCGAGACACCTCGCTACCGAAAACTTGCAGTTGGTCCATCATAGTGTTGATTGTCCGTTTGAAAGTGGCGATTTCAGGGTCCATCTCCAAGGGGTGGATCTGAACCTTCATCGACAAATCTCCATTAGCGACCTGAGTGATGATGCCTCCGATTTCCCGTAGAGCTTTCTGGAAAGCTTCGTTCGCCTGCTGATGCTTGCGCAGTTCTCGCTCGAGGAGAACAACATCTTCGTTTTCAACCTTTGTGAGTGCTCGCCGCGTTTGTACTTCTTGCTGCTGTAGTTCCTCACGGACCTGTGTGATGATGTTCTTCTGAAAACTTATTTCCTCTGCTTGCTTCTGGACGTAATTCCGCAGATAGCTGATATCTTCCTCCCGCACCAACGTTGCTGAACCACCCTCTTCATCGTCATCGCTTGCCCCGACATCACTTTCCTCAAGCACCTCGGGTTCCGCGTCTTTGGAAGGCTTTCGTCGTTTATGAACGTGTTCTGTTGGTTGTGTTGGTTGAACGAATTGTGTGTGGTTTTGATTCTGCAGCTGAAGTAAAAGCAGTCAGAAATGTCATGTAAAGATTTTGCAAAAGAACGCAGAGAGGCGAATTCTGCTTCAAGGGAGCACTGAGAAGGAAACAACAAGGGTGACTGACAGATTGCACTTCCATGCGATTAATCCGACGGACCAAGGCCTCTAATTCATTTTCGAACGCGACCTTCGCTAAGCTCGGCTCCCCGGGCAACTTAGGCAGCAAGTCGACGCCATTTGTGTGATGTGGAGAGAAGTTGAAGTCGAAGGAAGGAGAGCCGGTCGAAGGAGCTTTGGCGAGGTTCTGGAGGATGGCAGCAGCGGCCGTGAGCGTCTCGTCCGCGCAAGCCATTTTGCCCTGGTAAGACTCGGTTAAAAATCGGACATGTCAAGACACGATATCGCAGCGAAACGGTCGGCTCTTCTCGAAAATAGTGGTGGCAAAGCAGGAGAGGAATGGTCCGTGTGATGAGCGATGGGCACGACTTGAAACCAAGATTTTGGGGGAGGGGGGCCGCTCGGAAGCTAGAACAGGGGGGGACAAAGTCTAATAAGACCGGCAAAAGTATGAGGTAACAAACAAAGACGAAACGAAGAAGACGGTCTCGAGAGTCGGAGAAACAAATCTGATGAAGAAGAGGGAGGGCAGGTAGAGGCGAATCTGCATACGATTAAAAAGCAAAAGGAAGAAAAAGCTGGGGGGGGGGGAGGCGGCGAATGATTGGAGATGGAGGAGCGTGAGGAGAGGAAGTTGGACTATTGGCCTTAGATGGAATTTGGGGGGAAGGGAAGACGAGAAGGGTTAAAGCGGCGGCAAGGGAGATGGTAGTGAAACGGAAGACACCAGGACCAAGAAAAGAGCCAGCAAGAAGACAGAAGTGCGTAGAGTGCGTACCTGGCGGGAATCCGCGTTACTGACACGACAGACGGAGCGTGATCGCCTAGAACGACATGAGGAGACGATATCGAACAGGCGCCGGGCGAGGCTGCAAAGAAAGGAGGTGGACTCGGAGTCGGGGAGGCTCTCAAGGAGTGAAGACTCTGAATGTTTCAGAATGGCCGGACGGTTCGCGAGAGAGGCCGTTTGAGAGCAGCAGAGGAGTTGGAGAGGATGGAATATGGATACGGAGGACTCAGGAAGCAGAGAACCAGCAAATCGAAGTCGAATCAGCGACGACCAGCGCGGAGCAAGTGGAGAGGACGGCGAGCGACGAGCGGACGACTGTGAGTGGGAGGGGTCGGAAAGAAAGATTGTGATCTTGCGAGCTTCATTCACCTCCTGCCCGCTTGGTTCGGTCCTGACCCAGAGTGTGAAAAGGGGAGCAGTTCGAGTGTTCAAGTTTCCAAATCAGTTGATTCGCTAGTTTCTTTGGTAAGTTGGTGATAATCCAGCCCGATGGTGAATAATGCCAAATACTCTCAAAATATGGTGGGAGACGACTCGATCCCGACACCCATGCACGAGTCAACGTGACCAGTCATTACTCCCTATGTAACTAGCTAGCCAGTGCAGTATACTTGCATGCAGAGTATTCAATATTGCTCCTACTTTCTATTATTCGCAGCTGAGCTTTCTCGCTTTTACGCATATTTCCACCTTTAAAAGCCATCATCAAGCCATCATCAAGCCATCACCAACGGTTGTTCCATCTACTGGCAAATGTCGGCAAGTGCGTGCACATATGCCGAGCCCCGTGGAGGCAAACCTGGGAAGCAGGGAGCGCTAACAGACGCCGGCCCTGGTGACAGTCCAAGCCAGCCAAAGAGACAGCCGGATGTTATTAAACAAATCCGCTTGACCGCCGTGCGTGTGCAAAATTGATCCCATGTTTCATCCACAGAGCCTGCCTATTGGCCCCTGCTGATCACCTCCCCAGCTTGTGGCGATCCTGGGATACCTGATGCTCTGCTGTTTGCCTATCACGAGTCACGCTCCCTGAAAAGCTGCGAGATGCTGAGGGCGGGGCATGTGAGATGGGGCGAGCAAGCACTCTGCTTCCCTGTGACTGGCTGCGTGCAAAGTACGTTGTTGTTCAACGGTCAATATGGAAGAAGACTCCAGCCTTCGTAGGGCAAGGTGACAGGACACAGGGCACAAGGTCACGGGATGGCTGGAGCTCAGCTGTCGGCTTGCAGGTGCTCAGCTGCTGCCAAGTTTTCTCAAATGCCAGCAATCGAATGAGGCAGTTTAGACTGTCGCTTATCTTGTTCTGATGCAGTGAGATTGTTACACGAATTGAGGGACCTTGCTAAGGGTATCTTAGTGGACAAGGACGTGATTGATAATTTGTTGGTTTGCTAATTCTCATTTATACAGTAACACGCAGAGCCCTTCCAACAAGGCCAAAGACTGCTTATGTTTATTAGGCTTCTATTTACTATCCCCTCCGTATTTACTTCCTCATAAGTCGTCAAAGATTGAGCGTCACGGTCATGCTGTTGCTGTGCACCAGCAGACAGGGAGGCAACCCCTGCCACAAGACATTCAGGTCACTTAGATACGACTGGCTTGCGGCTTCGCTCTCCGCTGTGCCCTCAAGCGGCGACGGCAAAGTGGTAAAAATCACAGCTGTATCCTCGCTGTGTTTGGCCATCAACTCGTTCAATATCAAATGCTGCGCACGACTCGGGAGATCATTGAATGACAACGGCACTGCGGCTTGTTGCGGGTAGCCCGAGGCACTGGCCGTATCTGACAACTCCGAGGGTGAACGGCGTTTGTGGATAGATTCGGCAGATTTAGATGATCGCGGTGGCGACATATTGGAGGCGAACATGATGCTTGGTCCAGCGCCTTCGTCGGTGTTGACTTGAGCTTCAGGTATGGGTGAAGAGCTGAATCTGTTACTCGACACTGAACGGCTTATAGGCGGTCGTAAAGGAGTCTTTGGAGGTTGGGGAGATCCTGTATCGCTGGGCTCAACGATGGATGGGATTCCGGGCCCGCCGGAGTCGTCGTCAACCGGTTGCTGACTGGTGTTCGGCACCGAAGGTGTGTTCTGGCTCTGTGCACTCGTTGTCCTGTGTATACTTGGTCCTCCTTCATCGCTAATGTCCTCTGATGAGTCACTGTCATCGCTGCTGTCGCTACTATCGCTGCTGTCGCTCGGGGTGCTGTCGTCTTCCACAAAAGCATCCAGGAGGCGGTGGGTCTGCATCCCCAGGTTGACAGCGCCCAGTCCTTTAAAGCTGGAAACTGACCGACGTCGCCTTGAAGATTCCATCAATTTCCTCACCCCACCTGCCAATGGAATACGTGCTGCTTGCCGGTGCTCGTGGCCGGAAGCATCATAACGAGATGACCCTCCAAACCGAGTGGACAAACTAAATGTCGAAGAGTCGTCAGATTTTCTTCGACCTCGATGAAGGTCTTGCCACCATGGTTCATCCTTCAAAATCGTATGTACTGCGTCCAGGACATCGTGGGATCCTGGGGATGGGTCTCCATTGACTATGATGCGATAAGTTTTCAAGTCACCACATGCAAGCCAGAAGACCAGGATTTCAGCCTCAATACGTAATTTTTCAAGTAAAGTCTCAACTCTTTTCCTTTCATCTTCGACGTCGAGTTCATATTCGACAAAAACGGCTACTCTCAATTTGTATGCCTTTTTCCAAGAAGGCACCGTATTGAGAATACACCCCAGCTGAAGGATGAGGGTGTACGTGTCAAAGTTTGTAGTCAGAAGGTTCCGTTTCCTTTCACTATTCGCGTTCAGTTCAGCAGACATCTGGATGGGCCAGAGGTCGATATATCTCTTTGAATTTGTTCCATGCTCCCCAGGCAGCTCGAGGTCCTCAAAGCCCTTCGCGACCGCGACATTTATACGCAGTTGGAACAAAAGGTCCTCTAATACAGTAACGTAGGTTTGGCAGCCTGCCGACATGCTTGTCGAATCAGATCTGCGAGTATCCGGCGACAGTTGACGTGAGTGACCTTTTGAACGGTAGATTGACTCGGCAAGAGATCTACCCTCGCGAAACTGGTCAATGATGACTATGTTTGGGCGCATACCTCCTAGACCGGAGTTCAAGACAATGTTCCGGACTCCCCATTCAACAGCAGGAGATACTGCGATATTCACAAAGGCCTTGACCTTAGAATTCTCAACGAGTTTTGTCCAGATGGTTTGCTGGCGACGCGCTTCCGGGACAGCTGACGAGAAATCGTCCGTAACAAGAACATGGCCGAGGACAAATAGAGCGCCTTTTTTCAGTGAATTGCAAAAGGAGACCAATCTGTTTTCGTCGTCCAGATTGTTCACGAATAGAAGAATCTGGGGTCGCCAGAACTTGACATGCTCCTGCTTGAGGCGAAGCAGATATTTACGCACTTGGTGGTAGATCAAGCTTTGACTAACATCACCCCAGGGTTTTGGAGGGGAAGTGTAGTGAATCAGGAGAAATAGGGTTATCAAAACCCCAAAGCAACCGGTGGCGTAGACCCCATCCACGAAAAACATACTAGCCCCGCAGACAACCGTACCGGTCGCGGCGGTTTGCCAGTTGAAATAGTGGAAAGACGGACGAAAATTGGGAGCAGAACCAATCTTCAGCAAGAAACAGGCCAGATTGGTCACCAAAAATGTCATGAGGTAGGCCATTGTGACGAACGATGCGATCTGGTTGATATCGAAGAGCATTGTGAGTTGAGCGGCGATAAAAGTCACAATAATTGCGAGGACCGGCTCGTCATTCTTCTTCGTGCCTTTGCTGAACAAACCCAGTCCAGGAAGCAAACTGTCCTTAGCAATGGCCTGAAGAAGTTTGGCGGATCCGATCACCCCCATTAAAGCAGAGAAGAAGCTGGTTGCGAATTCACCCAGCAAAATGACAACACCCGATACGTTTGCCTAGAATACTGTCAAAATCGTATCAGCTGAAGGCCTGCAGGAGCTTACTATTTGGACAATATTGGCATTATTGTAAAGCGATTCTCTTGTCAAGGAAGCGGCCATTGCGAAGGCCACGAGTGCATAGAGAACAAAAGTCAGAGCCAGTCCGTAAAGAGTACCCTTCGGTATCGATCTGCTCGGGTTTTTTAAGTCGCCTGACATGCTCGCACCACTGCGCATGTAAGCCTGATATTCGTCTGATTGAGAGAGCTGAGTACTTACGCGAAAATTCCTCCTGTCGCAGGAAATAGAATCCCAAAGAGATACTGGAAGTTCTCTCGCCCGTTGATCTGACTGCCGGCAGCTCCCTTTGTGAGTCTAGGCTTAAGGTTCTCCATGAATGTCTTGAGGCTGATGCCGGTAAAATGAACTCCAAGCTTCGGAGCGCTGAACGGGTCCATGACAAGGGCAGACACCGGTATACTGACGGTGGCCACTAGGAGAATGACTAGCAATCCATTACTTGCTCGCGCAAAGATGGAACTGCCTGCCAAACAGATTCCAGTGCAAAGGACCAGTATTATGGTTCCCCACAGATACTGCCACCAGAATCCTTCCTCAAGAAAGTTGTACCAAGTGCCGGTTTCAGTCCCAAAATCTTGACTGAAGCAGTCGACCAAGCCCACAGCGTTCATACCCGTGTTTAGCACAGAGCCGAGGTAAAACACTATGCCAATAGAACCACCAAATTCGGGACCTAGTGAGCGGGAGATTAGATAGTAAGCCCCTCCTCCCTTTACTGTGCCATTGGTCGCGATGGCTGATAGAGACATTGTGGTTACTAGGTTGATCGTGTACGATATCGCAAGCAGTCCTTGATGCTATAATTAGCGGTCTAAATACCAAAGTAGTCGTGAGGGGAAAATAGTTGAGCTACCTAGCATTCCGAGCAGACCAGCTTGCCCCAGAATGAATCCAAATCGAAGGAACATGAGAATACTCAGGACATTCAGACTTGTTGGCACGAAAACTCCAGAGAAAGTAGTGAACTTATCGGAGCTGTTCGCCGTGCGGTGTCTCTCGCCAATTCCTCCTTTATTATCCACGCTCGCGTCCTTGAGCGGCCCTGCAGCATGAGGACCGCCTGGTAGTCCAGCATCATCATTATTCCCTTTATTCCACCAACTCGAGAAGTATCCCAGAATGTTTGGAGATGAAGAGTGGCGCCGATTTGAGGTTGCGGAGGTGTCAGGGTTTATGGAACCGTATTGTATGGGCCGCCAATTCAGTAACCTAGCAGTTTCCTCTGGGGAAACAGGGTCAAGTCTCGACTCATCTTCCTGTGCGGTGCGAGTGGAAAAGTTAGGCCTCCTCGAAGACACAGTCCCTGAGGCACCGTTCCCTCGTGAGCTCGTCATTGAATATCAGACTGTTCCCTTGTCATAAGAATGGCCCACTGCTTCAAGCGGTCAAATCGAGGGTGTAATTGTTGGGTCACGACATGGATGGTAAGAAGCCTCGGTCAGTTTGACAAGCGCAATGAATCTAGCCCGCAATATATCGGCAACGCAAGGTTTGACTGGAGGCTGTTGACTGTCAACGGCGGTGACAGCTGTCAAGGGAACAGGCCCGCAGTTGGTTGTTGTTTATTCGGGGAGCGATTGACGATGACTTCATTTTGCCAAGAGATACGCAGTGCAAACGGTGTAAACAGATCGCCTAGTCACGGGCGCATTTGAAGCTCGCCCAAGCGAGTCGTGACCATCCTCAGCTGTAAACTTAGATACCGCTCCCCCCTCTCAACATAGCTATCTTTATTGGAAATAAGCATATCGCGAAGCTCTAGAAACTAGAGTATCACTTCTCAGCGTCCCTTCCACAAGCACCACTTATTCCTCCGCGCCATCGTCCTTCTCTACCCACAGCAACAAACGGCGGTTCAAACAAAGCATTTGGACAATTGAGCGGCCGTGTCGCGATTAGTGACCATTCTGTCGGCTGTTTCTCAAGTACATTCCCCTCGGTGACATGGCATCTCCTGGAAGGTATGACAACGGGGAGGCGTCGTCATCCCCCAACCCTCGGTCATCTCCGATAGCGACCTCCGCACGTCGAGCAGGCTCTCCAGCTCCGGACTCCATAAGACATGCTTCAATAGCTCGGCTTGCATCGCCCGTGCCGTCCGCTTCCAATACTGCCTCTCCGCGGCAAATACCGGTTCCAGCTCCTACAGATGATGCACAAGATCTTGGTAGGGTTGATAACCTCTCGTCCCTCCCTGGCCCAGGACAGTCCATGATTGCTTCTGCTCTTCAAGAAAGCCTGGGCCGATCACCTCCGCGATTCGGGACGTCGCCGAAACGCACCGAGTCCCCTGCGTTCAATCAAGGTCTGCAGGTTAGGTCAAACTATGGTTCCTTCGACCAAAAGCCTTGGAGGGAAGGGTCAGAATACTCTGCCGCCCCTTACGAAGACCCGGAGATTGTCAAGAGGCACTTGGTACAGCCACTTGAGGGCCGAGATACTCAGTCTTCCGGGGATGGTACGAATGATGGTGACGATGAATTCTCTAGCCTGCAACTTCAAGGAGGCGATATCACTAGACAGGTTTACAGATGGGCTGAGGATGCCGAAGAAGGCGGCTCTGTACGAAAGCCTCAGCGCAGCAGGAGCTTCAGTCTGAATCGACCTGCTCCTGAAGAGGATACCATGAACATCAACAGTATCCGCGTACCGGGCGGATTCCGAAGAGATTACTTGCGAAGAACAGCAGGAAGCCCTCATCCGGGAGACCCTGGTGCGAGGGTCAGAGCATCTCCCACTCCTCACCAGCTTCCGACAACTAGTTTCCTAGAGTTCTTGACCCTCTATGGCCACTTTGCCGGTGAAGAGTTGGAAGAAGACGACGAGGCGCTTGGACCCGACGAGTACTTTTCCTCAGATGCCTATGACGAAACGGACGAACGTGAACCAGGTGAGGATTCCGCCCTTCTACGCCCTTCTACGCCTGGCAAAAGAAGACGCAAACCTCGTGGAGGAACAGGAACGAACACCAGAACAGGTGCAGCTCTCCTACTCCTCAAATCGTTCGTAGGCACTGGTGTCTTATTCCTGCCGAGAGCCTTCCTCAACGGAGGTATGCTTTTCAGCAGTCTAGTACTGCTCGCTGTCTCGCTACTTAGCTTTTACTGCTTCATTCTTCTTGTAAACTCAAGATTGAAGATCGAGGGCTCATTCGGTGATATTGGGGGCGCACTTTATGGAAAGTATATGCGTCGAGTTATCCTCGGTTCGATCGTCCTAAGCCAGTTAGGGTTTGTCTCTGCATACATTGTCTTTACAGCTGAGAATCTCCAGGCTTTTGTTCTTGCTGTCAGCAATTGCAAGTCTTTTATTGATATCAAGTTCATGGTGTTGATGCAATTGCTCATTTTCCTGCCGCTATCGCTGATCCGTGACATCAGCAAGCTTGGCTTTACTGCGCTCATTGCGGATCTGTTCATCTTGCTGGGCTTGGTATACCTCTTCTACTACGACTTCCTCACGATATCGGCTCAAGGTGGTGTCGCTGAAATCATTTCTTTCAATCCATCTACATGGACGCTCTTTATTGGAACCGCCATTTTCACATTTGAAGGAGTCGGACTCATCATACCCATTCAGGAGTCAATGAAACATCCCAAGCAATTCACTGGTGTTTTGGGCGGTGTCATGATCATTATCACAATCATCTTCCTGGCTGCCGGTGCCATCAGCTACGCCGCATACGGACCCGCAACCAAGACCGTGATTCTTCTCAACCTTCCACAAGACGACAAGCTTGTAAATGGCGTCCAATTCCTCTACTCTCTGGCTATCCTCCTGAGCACTCCGCTCCAGCTCTTCCCCGCCATTCGAATTATGGAGAACGAGCTCTTCACACGCAGCGGGAAGTATAACCCTGGCATCAAATGGAAGAAGAACGGCTTCCGGTTCTTCCTCGTCATGATTTGCGCCTTTGTTGCCTGGGGCGGGGCTGATGACCTCGACAAGTTTGTCTCTCTTGTCGGCAGCTTCGCCTGTGTTCCTCTAATCTATGTTTACCCGGTAAGCCTACCACCACAACCTGTACTCAGATCATAACTAATCTCTACCTTCTCTAGCCTCTCCTCCATCTAAAGTCTTGCGCGCGGTCCAGACGGCAGAAGCTCGCAGACATAGCGCTCGCTTGCTTGGGAGTCATCGGCTGTCTTTACACCACAGCCTTGACAATCAACAACTGGGTCCACGGCGAAAACAGCAAAGCCCCGGGATACTGCGATTCGTAATCCGTGTATAGCCGCTCTTATATTAACACCCTCCGCACTCTTCGAATTGTTTATAGAAGAGACTACCCACGTATAGACGATCTATGAACGACATGTTATTGCTTTTAACGCAAGCGAGCAATCTAGCCTGACACGTGAAGATGCCAGGATAGGTGACTTTTATGAATCTGGATTTGGAGACTAATTTGCGCTGCTGATTTGATTTGTGATGTTAGGTTATCTAGCATTGTTTTGACTTGGTTTGATTTATATAGCTCAAATACATTTATGTCATATTACAACACCGGATCGATTACTTAGCTAGCCATCTGTAGACTTTAAAGAGTTCATAGACATATCGGGCGTACTTTTATAGAGACGCAAAGTGTTCAAGACTCCGTACTCATATCTAAACCCCGACAAGACACAATTGACCGAAGTCATTTCGTCCTAGATAAGTACAAGGTCCGGTCTAGCAAAACTATATAGGCAACAGGGGATCCAGATCCCAGATCACCACGGGAAACAAAACCTCCAAGAGAAGGAAGGAATCCTTACGCACCCGCCTCAGGAGCTTCCTTACCCTTCTCCATACCCTTCGCAGCAAGAGCGGCTTCACGGCCTCCCCAGCTATTGCAAAAAAAAAGGGTTAGCATAGCATTCCCACTCATGAAAAACGGAAATAGTAATCTCTTGTTGGGAGAAGGGGACAGATAAGAACAACGTACTTCCAGTAGTTCAAATAACGGTATCCCTGCGTACACTGAGCGGAGAAGTTGATAGCGTGGCAGGCGAAGAGGAGGTAGTTCTTGGGGGAGACGGCGAGGGCGTAGCGCATAAATGTTGCCGAGTAGATGACCAGGGCGCCGGTCATCTGGCCGGAGATGCTGTGGTGTCAAGGTATTAGCTTGTGCTCATTCATACTTGCTTATCGAGCGAGAAAGGAGAGATAGGGCGAAGGAAGAGGCAGTAGAAGCGAGTATCCGCGAAATTTTCCAATGGAGCAGAAGCTGGAACTCCTTGGTCTCCGGCGAGATTGTGGAAGCTTGCTGAATACGTACATTTCCGGGTCTTTCTGGGTGTCCATCACAGCCGCGACGGGGATACCGAAGTTGGAGACGGGGCCCCAGAAATCTGAGAAGAAAGATATTTGTCAGTTAATGGTCCTCTGCAATTCAGATCCATTGTATAGCAGGAGCAATCATGGCTTCGCATTCAGGTAGAATGGCGTATCAATGTGTTTATGCCATTGCCCGTTGTATCTCGACCGCAGCTGGCATGCGGCCGATTTCGGGAACCGGGCTTGGAACCTTGGACAAAGCCGGAATGCAACTTACGTGTTGAGCAGACATAGTCCGCGACCTTGTTGGACCGGATCTTAGCGTTGATTGCTTTGATTGCAGCGGCCATCTTGCAGAGCGTGGGGGTGACGGTGTCAGACAGCTGCTGGTCAGGAACGAGACAAGAGCAGACTCGAGAGCGCCCATTTTGGTCATCACCAAGGCGCGAGCGGAACGGCTGCCGAGCGGAGTCTTCGGCGAGGTCACGTGCACAATTAGCAGGCACTAGGTAAGTTATGCACCAAAGCGCGACAGATAAGAAGCAGGCGTTTAGTTTCAGATTAGTTAACTATAAAAGTGCTTGACGCAGATCTAGCATTACAGCTCTCCATCATCGAGTTTTGTTTAACCATGTTTCTCGGGGCACTCCCTGCATCCGCACACGCCGCAACGCCTTGCCTGGTAAATTCGAGGTGCTGTTCCCTATCCAAGAGCAGGCGAATGGACGGGCATCTGTTTTGTGTAGTTTTAGATTCCTGTTCGCCCTTCGTCGTAGATAGGCAGCCGTAGTTGTGTATTGTCAAGCTATCATGCCATTCCGTAACGTCTCAAATCACCGACCTCCGAAGCCTGGTGGAGGGTATCCCCGGCCACCGCCGGGAGTCTGGAATCCAGGTGGGGGCTGGAAGCCACCAGCTAAAGTAGGAAAGTCAGTCAATAATCACAGCGTCTCCCAGGTGATGTACTTACGAGCTTGAGGAGCGCCAAATCCGGGAGGAGGAGCGAAGCCAGCTAATACTTGTCAGTTTTCTTGGTATATCGAATTTCGAGTGAAAGATACTCACGAGGTCCGCTTGCAGGGCCTCCACGTCCACCAAAACCAGGCGGGGGACCACCGGGGAAGCCACCGGGAGGGAAACCAGGGAAGCCGCCAGGAGGTGGCGGTCCACCAACACCAGCAGCAGGGCCACCAAGTCCGACCGGTAGACCACGACCAGCGGGTTTGCTAATACCGGGGCCGGCGGCAAGGGTAGCGGCGGCGCTGGGAACATTGGGACCACCTGTTCCAAGTCGCGCTGAGGGATCGGCTGGCGGAGGTCCATCAACAGAGCAAGAAACGACATGTGTACCGCGCACGATTGTAAGACCAAGAGTTCGCTTTTCTTCGGCTTCGACGAGGGGCGCGTTTCCGGGGGCTGACTTGGTTTTCCGCTTGACGCGGCGGAATTCCTCTGTGTCGGCAAGGACTAGATTCATGTGCTGAGGAACGAGTCAGCCACAAGTCTCATGGAATTGAGGGGTAAGGATCCTGAATATGTACCTTATCGAACGCAAGCATCTGTCCCGTCATCTGTCGTCCGTCATTCAGAGTAACCCTCATACGGTAGTTGATCTAGATTCATATTAGATTTTCACGCAAATGGCCATGGGTAACGATCAACGCTTACGAGGTTTTGCTAGATAAAGCGTCATAGTTAGCACCCATATCAAGATCAAGACAAATTTACGCGCTCAGTTGTGAAAGAAAAGACAGCCTGAAAGGGCTTGTCCGACTCACCATCTTGCCTTGCTTGTTGGCCGCCATGTTGGCTGGATATGCGCACGAATGCGACTTGAGCGAGAAACCAAAGAATGTGTATAAGTGAATTATCAGAAGAGAGTCTCCTAGCTTGTCTTCACTTCAGCACCTGCACGCTCCGATAGAGTTGGGCTAGGCAAAGAGCTTAGGTCCTTACACTGCGGCGCCGGTCTCGAAGGTTGGGTCTGCGAGTGCCATGACACGTGATTTTAGGCGCGCGGCTCTGCGGCGAAGCGCCAGCCGATTGTGCCAAGCCGCTAAGGGCTCTCGCTTCCCACATTCACCCACAGTCCAACTTCACACAACTTTCGTCGGTTGATCGATTTCTCGAGATTCCTCCATTCAACGAGTCGACCAGTCCACGTCAAACCAGTCGCCATGGTAAGTTAGAATTAACTCTACACTACCCTTTTTGCTTTTATTCTGGATATCGAAAACTGATATTCTTTTCGTCATGCAGTCGGAAGGAAAGGACAAGAGCACCAACCCCATGCGCGAGCTGCGCGTCCAGAAGCTCGTGCTCAACATCAGTGTCGGAGAGTCCGGTGACAGACTCACCCGTGCTGCTAAGGTGCTCGAGCAGCTGAGCGGTCAGACTCCTGTCTACAGTAAGGATGCCCGATTCTCGTGAATACCCGGACAAGCGACATGACGAAATTTTGTCGGAGGGGGAGGGAGAAAAAGATATCGTCACTGACGAGGAAACGCACAACAGGCAAGGCCCGCTACACCGTCCGTACCTTCGGTATCCGCCGTAACGAAAAGATCGCCGTCCACGTTACCGTCCGCGGCCCCAAGGCTGAAGAGATCCTCGAGCGTGGCCTCAAGGTCAAGGAATACGAGCTGCGCAAGCGCAACTTCTCCGAGACCGGCAACTTTGGCTTCGGTATCTCTGAGCACATCGATCTTGGTATCAAGTACGACCCCAACATTGGTATCTACGGCATGGACTTCTACTGCTGCATGTGAGTTGGAATCTACATCTTTACCGCGGAGGGATTTCGCTTCGGCAAGACCATCAGTGCTGATACAGGGAAATAGGACCCGCCCTGGTGAGCGTGTCGCCAAGCGCCGCCGCTGCAAGGCCCGCGTTGGTTCCGGCCACCGCATCAACCAGACGGAGACCATGCGGTGGTTCAAGCAGCGCTTCGACGGTATCATCCGGTAAATCATTCCATCAACGATCCGGGTGACTTTCGAGCGGTGAACGGTGAACAGCGGAGGACTGTGTTTATGAATCGAAAAATTTCTGGCAGGCGTTTTTGTCTCGAATGATGTTCGCTCTGCTTTTCTACCACGGCATGAGATATAGGCGTGCTAGAAAACAAACTACAAACTTTTCAAAACGCATCCACTTTTCACAATGAAGGCTTTCACGAAGGGTGATTGAGTTCCGCTTAACCATTGATGAAAAGTATGAAACGATGCCGGACATGCATACCCTACCTTGCCTTCTCTTGGGATGGGTTCCATGTTCATCTGCTGGCCGTGAGACTCGGCCTCTCTCTTGAGCTGTCGAGTCGCTTCTCTCGCTTGTTCCAAGCCACCACTGCTGGCACGTAGTTGTAGCATTGTTCCTTGGGCTTCAAGATGAGCAACACCGTCGATGTAATAGCAGACACTCTACCAGGGGCTCTTTGTAGCGTTTGGCCATAGCCTCGGTCGCCTTCGCTCAGCCTGACGTACATGGATTCTATGCGCTGAAACGAGCATTATTGAAGCTGCCTGCACATTTCAATCACGATTGTGCAACAACTTATGCTCTTTACTATTCCAGAGTGACTATATGTGCTCTTGGTTACTCAACGATCCTCGAGATGAGACATCGGGACATGACAGCGAGATTTAGGGATACGGCGCTCCCGTGAAGCTCCTATTTGACTTATCGTCTGATGCCGCTACAATCTAAGAACACATTGACTGCTGTTCATTTGACTCGATTGAATTGTAATATTCAAACAAATATCCTATTCAAATCCACACCAACAGTAGCAGATAACAGAAGACAGATAACTACAACCTTAAATATTTTCCATGAAGAAGCTACTTAGTACCACCAGTATACCCAGACCACCACTTCGAAAAGAAGCCACCAGGGTGCGCCTGCTCCTGCCAGCTCTTTCTGCGCTCTGCAAAGGCACCATCATACGGGTTCCGCTTCTGACTGGTCAGGCTCTCAAAGAGAGTCGAGGGACCGTGGCCGCTGGATCTTCTTCTCTCGCCTAGTGAGGGAGGGCTGCGTGCGCTATCGTTGTTGGCGGATGCATCGGATGCGCTGGAGGACTGCGAGGTGTTAATTCAATGTTAGTTGCCTTTAGAGAGAGGTTTGAAGGGGTTATTTGTTTGAGACATACCCGTCTGTCAGTTGTCCCGAATGCATCGGCGGCACCTGTTGAGGGTCGTCTGTAGGCCGAAGACTGGCCTCCTCGCACCCAGACATTGTGGTGCTCGTAACGGTCGCCGACAGAGCCATGCCAGT
Source organism: Aspergillus undulatus (assembly GCF_047715775.1). Classification (NCBI taxonomy): domain Eukaryota; kingdom Fungi; phylum Ascomycota; class Eurotiomycetes; order Eurotiales; family Aspergillaceae; genus Aspergillus; species Aspergillus undulatus. Next base: position 25,683 of record NW_027396640.1, read on the forward strand.
GACGAGGAGGAGACTTGTCAGTGGTTTCGTTGTTCATTGCTGTTGTGTTTCGGCTGTTATCGAGCAGAAGGCTTGCGTTACTACTTGCAACGGTTAGTACTATCATGAATTCAATGATATTCGTTCGCTTCAACTAATCATTCTTCTTCTGAATAGTAGAGGGCCGAACGGCATGAGAACTCACTCAGAAATAGATCCAGTCACAGTATATTCTCCGGAAATGATGGGTTTGATTACCTCTGGACGCGAGAACCCCTCGAGCGACTTATATACTCCGAAGAGGGGTAAGCAGGTAACCCTCCAGCCCGAGTCGTCGACGCTGTGAAACAGCCCCTAGATGATAGGACGCGCCAGCTCCGTGTCGCCAGTGGTAATTCAGCAAGCGACTACGAAACGCTCCAATAACGGAGGATGGCGGTTCGCCAACCCGGTCCTTGAGCCCATGATTGGGACAAAGCTGCCACGGACCCGGACAGATAGACAGCCTAGATCCACGGCACAACGTCAGACCGCGATCGACATACGAGACGTGATGGACTTGAAAGGCCGCATTAATCAGATCATGATGTCGATGCTCCCAATCGAAACGAAGCTGACGTCAAGCGCTCTTTCAAGTGCGGGGAGCCATGGGGGAGGGAACAATGGGAGGCCCAAAGGAGCCATGGGCGGTTGAACATGTCAGCTGGTCGCACGACAATTGACAATAATAATAGTTGGTTCTGGTTTCTCCGCTCCAACGTAAAGGACTTGGAAACATACCTTGGTTGGAGGTCAATAGACTTCCTACTAGTAGAGGCAGATGCGACTCCCATGGTATAAAGCCTGACGGTGCCGTTCGAGAAAGTCTACCTCTGGAGGCCGCATAAGTTGGTCAGATTGCAAGCCCAGAACGGACTGGCGGCTGTATATCTTTCAATCCAAGCTATAATGGAGGGAGGTTATAGTAAGTCGACGTCGTCGCCACCAAAGGGCCAGCCCGTCACGTGGCCGGCCGACCCCAAGGCCAGTAACTGCAAGGCCGACTCCATCTCCGACGCCGCAGCTGGCAATCCCCGCATGTCGCTCTCCTCGTCTCCTCAGGCACCATCCCTCCTCATCCGCCCCGGCTCGCGCTTGAATACCCTTCACCTGTGAGCACTTTCAATTGCTTGTTTCGCAGGTCAAGCGACGGCGGTTGGAAAATCTTCAATTCCTCAGGATTGGACCCAGGCCTCAATTGGTCGTCTCCCAGTCGCATTGAACCTCGGCAGTCCGTATATACGCTCAGGACACCAGAAATCCACCTTATTCTTTAGCCATGGAGACCATTCAGACGCCCTATCTTAAGTCTCTTGGCTTGAGAGGCTACGTACAGGGGTGCACCATTTTGTCGAAATCATCCAACAGCCCGCTGTGCCACTATTTCGGCGGTATTCAATATGCCCTACCTCCTCCGAAACGCTGGCGGAAGGCCCGAAAGTTGCCCGGAACATATAGCTATGGAACCAAAGACCAACCCTTTCGATGTCCCGGTACTACACACACCTGTCCACAAATGACATTCTCCAACTTGTCGAGTACGGCAATTGGGCAGGAGGATTGCTTCCAGTGTAACGTCTGGGTTCCCTTGGGCGAGCCACCAAAAGAGGGTATGTATTCAGCCATGCGCATTACTCCCGAAAGCTTGAGACTTAACTAACATCCCTCATAGGCTGGCCCGTTCTCGTCTTTATCCGTACGTATTCGTCCATGCACTGTTAAATATCGAGGCTCATATTCGTGATAGACGGGGGCTTCCTACAATTCGGTACTCCAAATTCCTTCTCTGCCGCTGGCCTTCTAGGTGATACAGACTTCAACGCGATTGTTGTCATGCCCGCTTATCGGTTGAATGTCCTGGGGTTTCTATATTCCTCAGAGCTAGAGCAAGACGCCGCCTCCGTAGGTGAAACTGTCGGGAACCACGGGTTCTGGGACCAGCGCATGGCCCTCGAATGGACAAAGGAGAACATTGGCTACTTCGGGGGCAAGGGTTCTCAAATTACCCTCGCTGGCTATTCCGCGGGTGAGAATTGCCTCACTTCAGCCCCCAAAGCCAACGCTTGCGATACTAATGTGACCAGGCGCATACTCCGTCTGCTATCAACTAGCCTACGACCTCCACCTCCCAGACTCGGAAGCACTCATCAAACGCGCGTGCATTTGGTCCAACTCCTTCACCGTGCAACCCAAAACCCCCGCTCTCGCCCAAACCCAATTCAACCAATTCCTCTCCGCTCTCAACATCCCCATCTCCCTCTCTAGCCAAGAAAAACTCGCCCGCCTCCGCTCCACCCCAAGCAGAACCCTCCTCTCCGCCGCAGCAAGCATAGACCTGCACGAATTCCGCCCAACAACAGACAACGCCTTCATCCCCAACAACCTCTTCCACACCCTCGACAACGGCACCCTCGCATCCACCCTCATCTCCCGCAACATCCACATCATCACCGGCGAATGTCGCGACGAACACTTCCTCTACGGCACATACCGCCGCCCAATAAAAAACACCCTCGGCTTCCTCCGTTCCAGATTATTAGCAGACTACCCGCGCCCCGTCGTCGACACCCTCATGAAACTCTACTGCCCGAACGGCACGTTACCGCGCAACTGCAAAGACTGGACCTCCGACGCCTTCGGCCGCATCTACGCAGATATGCAAATCCACCGCATGCAGCGCGGGTTTATCTACGCTCTTACAAACCCCACAACCGGCGACGCCAGTATTGGCGCTCAGGCCGCCAAACATATCCACCGCTACCGCATGGAATACCGCCTCAAATGCGCGGACCGCTCCGCGCCGCCCGAATGGGGCGTCACGCACGCTACAGACCAGTATATTTGGTTCTGGGGGAACGGCGAGGTCATCTCCCCCCGTGAGAAAGAAACTATCAGAAACGCTGTCATTACCCCATTCATCAAGTTCGTGCATGGCGAGAACGATATCGGGTGGGGCGTTGATAGCGTGCGCTATATGCGGACTTTAAAAGCTGATGGGCAAGTAGAGATTCGTTGGGATGGGCTTTGGGACCAGGCGGTTGATACGTGGAGGGCGCTTAGGGAGGTTGCGGAGTTCGGGGATGGGTCGGTGTCAAGATTATAATTCTGGTGTCGTATATATGAACATCAGGATGTATAGTAGTGTCTTGTAGAATTGGCTATATACTTCTTGGATCTATGTATATAGATGTCAAAATACACAGTACGCTTCAGATTATGGAAATCCGTCGAACTTCTACTCCGGGTCCTACATTTAATACCCTAGAAAATGTTCCACAGTTCACATGCAGCATGCAGTATGGATATCTAAAAGTAGCGAGTACCCAGTATAGCAGGTACTTGTGCTCGCGTCGGCCTTGGGAAGCCGTGCCGATTTGACCTTACAAGGAAGTTGCGATGGACCTCGTTGCGAGGTCCGCGGTGGTTGCTCCTTCCATCTCTGTATGATCCTCCATCGCGCCTTCCTCGATATTTTATAAGCCGACAAGGAAAGAGCAATGGACGGCTACTTGCTCCTGTTCCTGCCTTGGCTATGACAGCGCTCGCTCCTGTATCATAGGATGAGCATGGCGTCCTTGAACATGAAATGAAATACAAAAACCAAGACATCAAATCATTGAATGCATTTCTATTGAACATGTGCTATTGTCATTGAATCATAAAACTGTAAAGCTAACAAATCGTACAATAAGGCAAACCCTAAAGAGATGAAATCCCAACTTCACCAACCGAGCCATAGCCACAGCATAGGCGCCAGTATCTCTAACCAACACCAAATACCCCTGACATGATGTCTCGCATATGTCGATATTTCTCAAGTCACTTTTGTAAGCAGTTAAGCCTTGACAATCTTGCAGACGAGATCCTGCCCGTCAACAGAGTCACCTTCTTTGACCTGCAAACCAGACACCTTTCCGCTGTGAGGGGCAGAAATAACCATTTCCTAAATGTCGTTAGCATGATTATTTAATAACGGACAGGAGAAACATACCATCTTCATGGCGCTGAGAACAGCAACGGGGTCACCCTTCTTGACCTCGTGGCCGTCGTGAACACGGATCTCTACGACGACACCGCTCATGGGAGCGCCAACCTGGCTGCTGTCGCCCAAGTCGGCCTTGGGGCGGGCAACATTCTCCACGGAAGCCTTCTGGTCATCGACAGATACTTGTCGGACCTCTCCGTTTACTTCGTAGAAGACCTCACGCTGGCCAGTCTGCTCGGAGAGAGGACCGATGGCGAGCAACTTGAGAATAAGGACCTTACCCTTCTCAAGCTCGACGTGGAACTCCTCACCAATCTCAGGCTTGGCGAGGAAGTAGCGTGTAGGAAGAACGGACAGGTCACCGAACTTCTGGACGAACTTCTTGTAGTCTTCAAAGACCTTGGGGTACATGGCGTAACTGGCCACGTCGTATTCGGTAGCGCCGCCAAACTTCTCACGAATGTCGTTCTTGATCTTGACGAGGTCGAGAGGCTCGAGGAAGAGACCAGGGCGCTTGTCGAGCTTGCGGCGGTCACGGAGGGCCTTGGAGCGCAGAGGCTCGGGGAAACCGCCGTAAGGCTGGCCCATGAGACCCTCAAGGAATTCAAGGACGGAGCCGGGGAAGTCGAGCTCGGCCGCGCGGTTAATGACATCCTCGGGAGTCAGCTTGTTGGAGACAATGAACTGAGCCAGGTCACCGACAACCTTGGAAGTCGGGGTGACCTTGACAATGTCGCCGAGCAGGTCGTTGGCGACTTCGTAGGCCTTCTTGGTCTCAGCCCACTGCTGGCCCAGGCCAAGTTGGCTAGCCTGGAAGATAAGGTTGGTCAACTGACCACCAGGAATCTCGTGCTCGTAGACCTCGGGGTCGGGACCAGTGAGACCCGCCTCGAAGGGCGAGTACAGCAGACGCAGCTGTGCCCAGTAGGTGTCAAGAGCCCGCACCTGAGCGCTGTCAAGACCGGGATCATTCTCGGTTCCCTCAAGAGAAGCAAGAATGGCACCGATGCTGGGCTGAGATGTCATTCCAGACAGACTGTCGGTGGCAGCATCGACGGCATCAGCACCGGCCTGAGCGCAGGCAATCATGGACGCAACACCAGTTCCGGCAGAGTCGTGAGTGTGAACGTGGATAGGGAGGTCAGGGTAGCGCTCACGGATACCACCGACGAGAAGGCGAGCAGCCTGGGGCTTCAGCACACCAGCCATGTCCTTGATACCGAGAACATGAGGCTTGAGGGCGACGATCTTCTCAACCAAGCCAAGGTAGTACTCGAGGTTGTACTTCTTGGAGGGGTTCAGCATGTCACCGCTGTAGCAGAGGGTGGCTTCGACAACACCTCCAGCGGCGTGGACGGCCTTGATACCGACCTCGAGCTGGTCAATGTCGTTGAGCGCATCGAAGATACGGAAAATGTCGACACCGCACCTCTTTGCCTGCTTACAGAAGTGGTAGATGGCGTTGTCGGGAAGAGAAGAGTAAGCAACACCGTTGGCACCACGGAGCAACATCTGGAACGGGATGTTGGGGACAGCCTTGCGCAGCTTACGCAGACGGTCCCATGGGTCCTCGTACAGGAAGCGCATGGCAACGTCGAAAGTGGCGCCACCCCAGCACTCCAGACTGTAAGCGTTGGCGAGGGCATGGCTAGTCTCGTGAGCGATGTTCAGGAGGTCAATGGTACGGACACGAGTAGCAAGCAGGGACTGGTGGGCATCACGCCAGGTAGTGTCCATAATCAAGCAGCCCTTGTTGGCACGCACAGCCTTGGCCCAAGCCTCAGGACCCTGCTGGTCGAGAATCTGCTTCCAACCCTTGATGGCAGGTGTTGAAACGTCGATGGGCTTGCCAGCGGCATCGTGAAGCGTAGGCTTGATGATATCACCCTTGAGCTTGGGCTCACCAATCTGTCCCTTGATGCTGCTACCGTTGACGGCAACATCACCCAAGTAAGCAAGCAGCTTCTGGGCACGGTTCTGGCTGCCAACCAGGGCAAACAGTTCGGGGGTATCATCGATGAAAGTGGTCCAGCAGGTGCCGTCAATGAAAGTAGGGTGGCTAAGCAGAGAGGTCAGAAAAGGAATGTTGGTCTTGACACCGCGAATACGGAACTCGACCAAGGCACGCACGACCTTGCGGCGCGCAATCTCATAAGTAGAACCACGGCAAGTACACTTGACCAGCATAGAGTCGTAGTGAGGGGTGATGATGGCACCAGCAAAGCCGTTACCACCGTCCAGACGGACACCGTTACCACCAGCGGAACGGTAGACCTCGATCTTACCGGTGTCCGGCGAAAAGCCTTTGGCGGGGTCTTCAGTAGTAATACGGCACTGAATAGCGAAGCCGCGAGTGGAAATGCGGTCCTGAGTCAAGCCGAGCTGCTCAAGGGTAGCACCAGCAGCGATCTGGATCTGGGCCGCGACGATATCAATACCGGTGATTTCTTCGGTAATGGTGTGCTCGACCTGGATGCGGGGGTTGATCTCAATAAAGTAGTAGCGGTTCTCCTGGTCAACCAAGAACTCGGCGGTACCGGCGTTGCGGTAGTTGACCGACTTGGCCAACTTGACAGCATCGGCAAGGATACTGTCACGGACACTTGTGGGGAGGTCCTTTGCGGGGGCAATCTCAACGACCTTCTGGTGGCGACGCTGGACGGAGCAGTCACGCTCAAAGAGGTGAACGACGTTGCCATGGTTGTCACCGAGCAGCTGGACTTCAATGTGCTTGGGCTTGTCGAGGAAACGCTCAACAAAGACTGTGCCGTTGCCAAAGGCTGAGCGAGCCTCAGAGGTAGCACGCTCGAAGGAGTCACGCAGGTCAGCCTGGTTGCGGACAACACGCATACCACGGCCACCACCACCAAAAGCAGCCTTGATGATAATGGGGAAGCCGTAGGTGTCAGTGAAGGCCTTGACCTCTTCATAGCGCTCGACTGGGCCCTCGGTACCGGGAACAACGGGGACATTGGCCTTGATAGCTACTCGACGAGCAGAGACCTTGTCACCCAAGCCCTCAATGGTCTCGGGGGTGGGGCCAACAAAGACCATGCCATTCTCTTCGACTTTCCGAGCGAACTCGGCGTTCTCTGACAGGAAACCATATCCAGGGTGAATTAAGTGCACGCCGTGCTCCTTGGCGATCTTGACAATCTCGTCAATGGCGAGGTATGCGCCGACGGGGGTGTATTGGCCCCGCTTTCCGATCATGTAGGCCTCGTCGGCCTTCTGACGGTGCATACCAAGTCGGTCTTCGTGTGAGTAGATGGCAACAGTCTGAAGTGACAGCTCGTGGGCTGTTCGGAAGATACGAATCGGGATTTCACCACGGTTGGCGACTAGGATCTTCTGGAACTGCATGATGGCGGAGTTGGCTCGCAGCCGGTGGTGGACGGAGTCCCTGTGACGGTGGTGGTGGTCATCGATGAACTCCGTCTCATCGACAGCACTCTCGTGCTGGATCCGTGGGACAATGGAAGACATGATGGGTGATGTGATGGGGAGGAAGGAGGGAGGGGAGCGGAGGTGAGGGGCAAGTAGAGTTCCGGGGAAGGAACAATCAAGAGAAGATTGACAGGAGAGGAAGAGATCTGAAGGGCTGAAGAGATCGGGAAGCTAGCCCACTTTATAGAATGAAGTCCATTAGCTGGAGAACCAGAAAAAGAGAAGAGGTTGTGAGTCACCTGTGGGAGAGGAGTTTCCCGGCGGAGATGGGAGGAAATGGACGGAGTATAGGGAGGAGGGAAGAAAAAAGTCCGGTGATGGAGCGGGAAAGAGAGGAAGCGGCGGACGATCAATTAGGGGAAACAGGGAGATGGATAGGAAGAAATAGGACGGAGAACGGACGGAAAAGGCTGGGGATGAAGCTCAACCTTGAATAAGAACCTTAGAGGGGGATAGAGCTGGGCAGGTGACAATGACGCAGCAGGAGGGGCACGTCGATCGCCTTGTCGGCCGTCAGATCTAGAAAGCCTTTCCTACAGTCTATATAATTTCTTGGTCGCTGCTCACCGGCACACCGGGCATCTCTTGAAGTAGTCGTTTCTTTTTCTCCTCCTTTGGTCCGGTCTGGCCTTATTATCCGCCCATCATGCAATGCATTCTCTATCGATACTGATGCTATAATAATAACCTCATTATTATACGTGCGTCTACCATCAGCCTACAATAACCGAGCATCATCGGGTTCTTCAGGATGCAATGACTACCTCGGGTACTCGGGTTAATGTTCAATTCTACGTGAAGACAGAGACGGCCTCTCTACTCTGTACTGCTATCATCGAGATGGGTCCTGGAGTTCTATGCTCCGGGCCTCGGTCAGTCTGCCCAGCGGTGCCCCAGTTTTGGCGGTAGCACTAAGACGATCCACGATGCATCCAGCCTGGTTCGTGCCTCATGAACTGGTCTCGTGATTCCGTCCCTGACGCTGCTTCGCCCTCGCTTCGAGGCCCTTTACCCACTCTCGCCGTCGGAGTCTGTCACCCCAAGCCCGTTCCTCCCTGTCCAAGTGCATCTCCCTTCCCAGAGCATCACACCGGAGCTGCGCCCAAACATGGTTTCATCCACCACCCATGGATCCTCCCCGCCAATAATTTCTGCACACAAGTCCTCGTCCTCTTGGCTTTCTCGCCGCTCCTCTTATCATCGTTGCTCCTTCCACCATCTGTGCGCTGTAGCTCTGTGCATCATGACCTTCAATGCAGCGCACATCCCTTGGCAGTCATATTGGCACTCCTTTGAGGTTACGCTTGGTTACGCTTATCACCTTACTGCTCCACGCTCTGTGTAGTAGATGCACCAAATTCGGGAAATGCTATTAACTAGTAATGTGACCTGGGCGGTGGACCCTAGGTCACCAGACAAGGCGGGCGAGAGAGAATCGAGATCATATCAAAATACACATAATAAGAAAAAAGAAAAGAAATTTACCCCTCAAATACAACTGGAAGACGCGCGTCTAAAAAGGTCGGAACCCTGTGGCCTGCGGCGTTATCCCATTCGCCTGCCCATACATGGGAGGTGCTGCTGGAGCCGCCGGTCCCTGCGTCAACATGAGCCTGGATCCGCCCAGAATTGGCGTGTTGTCCTCGTCCTTCTTTTGTGTCACCTCCCGTGATTTCCGCTCCTCATTGTCCTTCTTCAACATTTCGATCGTACGTGTCTGCTCGCAAAGGAAGTTGATCATAAACGGCATCGTGAAGTCCTGAAGACCGTGGCGCCATGACAACTCCAGGATCATATCGGGGCGGATGAGATCGTAGCAAGCGTAAAGCATACCAACGTAGCATTCCCGGCTACCGATATCCACAAACTATGACAGTTAGCAAACAGTTCAACAACGGAATGAAAATGAGTAAACTTACATAGCGAAGGAGCTCCTCAACCACATCGGACTTGGCTGAGATGGCTGCCGTCTCAATAGCATCCTTGTAAAGCTTATCCTGCTTGGAAAGCTCGATCGACTTGGCCCAGCGCTTGTTATTGCGGTAGATGTTTGCCGCAATCTGGCGGAAGAAGATAAGGTCGTGCTTCTCAAGGCGCTGGGCAAGTTCCACAGCATCGAAGTTGTCGTGATTATCCACTGAATCGCGGAGGAGCTTGTAGTCTTCCTCTTCAATCAGCAGATCGTTGATGGCATCGTTGACCGCCCGCTTGTTCTGGGACTGGACGTTCAGGAGAAATGGTTTGATCAGAGGAATGTTGTCTGACGTCTGGAAGATGCGGACAACACGGTTGACGTCGATGCGGGGGGTCAGCACTTGAAGCAAGTCGGTGAGAAGTAGCGGCTGCTCTTGCAGATAGAAGTTAAGCCCACGGTAGTAGATTTCCAAGTTGGCGACCTTGACAATGATGTCCTTGAAAGAGTGGTGTTCCCAGGCATCGGCAGCACGCTCCATCATGGCAAGAGCGGCGTTATCCCACTCGTCGTAGTGACAGTACAGGAAAACAAGCTCAGGCCACAAGTTGGCCTCCTCGGAAGCCCGGATCATCTTGGGGATGTTGATACGGGACCAGAAGAGCTTGAGGTGCTCCATGACACGGTCGGGGTGGTACTTGGAAAGGGCAATGCCCAACTCAGTGAACATTCCCATGTGAGCCCTCTCCAGTCCAAGACCAGCTTCAAGGACGGCAATCAGCTCATCAAAGTAGCCGTTGCGCTCGTATTGGCGAACAAGGTCTTGCAACTCCTCTGCGTGAACAATGAGGTTGAGACCACAGATTTGCGCAAGGCGGAACTCCTTCTTATCAACGCATGCCTGGTTGACCTGTTTCCACACCTTGACGCTGTTGGCCTTGCGGGCACACTCAACAGCGGCTTGGTAGTCTTCAAGGTGCACCAGTGTTGTGGCAAGCTTGGCCCAGTTGGAGATGCTGGTGTAGAAGATCTTAGCGGCCTGGTGGTAGCCCTCCTCGTAGGCCTTGTCACCGGAAGCCTCAATATCGGCAACGTTGGTTGACCGTAGGAAGTCTTCAAGTTCCGCAAGCTGGTCCAGACGGGCATAGCAGAAGGCGAGACCCGTGTCAATGGCTGGCTCCCGCAGTGTCTTGCGGGCCATCTTCAAGTACTTGACAAGATCCTCATCCTTACCGGCGTGAGTCGCGGTCTCAATGACCTCGTTGTAGTTGGACGGGTCATTGGCATGAATGTAAGACTCGATGGAGTCGGAGACACGAAGACCGTCCAGCTGGGCCTTGGCAACCTTGCTCCACACATCCGGCAGCTCAACGCGCTCGGCGAACTCTTGGGCACGGTCAATGCTGACAATGTTCTCAACAAGGACATTGACAGCGGAGATGTAGTTGTTGACCTTCTTGTAGATCTCGAAGGCTTCTTCGTACAGACCAACGGAGATACACATCTCGGCAATCTCATCAGGGCTAAACTCATTCAGTTGATGGATGTAATCCATGAGGCGGCCCTTGTCGGCCTTGGCGGCAGTAAGCATCAAGAGGTTCTGCAAGCTGCCGTTGTCGCTGAAAGGCGAGGGCTCGAGAATGATCTTCTCAAGGAGTTCAATCAGGTCACCGGGGAGATCAGCCTCAAGGAAGGCCTTAACAGCAATGGAAACCTTGTCAGGCTCAGTGGACTCCGGAACAGCAGTGGCAACAACCTGATCAACGAGAGAGCGGCGGTGCATGTTGTTCTCGCTCAGCACGAAAGACCAAATCTCAGAGTCGGCCCTCTCAACAAGGTAGCGAGCCTGCGCCCTGTACATGGCGTTCTCGTTGGTGATGTTGATGAGTTCCAGGTCGTTCTGTCCTTTGCGGTAGGAGATGTACGCAAGGTTGGGGTCACGCTTCTCACAGTATTTTCCGACAACCAGAGTGTCGTACAGGTCGTTTTCCTTGAGGAATTTCTCTGGGTTGTTGTTGCTGTCAATGTAGATCTTGGCGAGAGCATTGTAGACCGCCTGCTGCTGGTTGCCGATGGCCAGAGTTGCCTCGAGGAAGGGCAGGAGAAGCTTGAGTCTGTTGCGAGTCTCAACCTCGGAGACGAGCTCATCGATGGGGATCACAGATGGGTCAACGGTGGACAGGAGGTTCTTGATGATGCCCTCATCGCAGTCGACGTCGAGCAGACCGCCAACAACAGCGGGGGTGCGCGAAGGGTTAACACGCTGCACATACACCTCGATCGACTTGTATTGCTGGTTCTGGTAAAGGTACAAAACAAGATCGTGCACAAAGTTAAAACGATCGCAAACGGTGATGAGCGGTAGCTGTTCAGTCAACCGAGTTTCCTTGAGGAAGTTCTTTACCTTCTCCGGGTTGTAGTAGTTGCTCTCACGGCAGATCCTCTCAACCTCGGAGACCTGGTTCATAGCAGTTGCAGCCTCAATGTACTTGAAGTGAACCTCAGGGTCCTCGGAGAGGTTGACAATGCTTCCAAGGTAGTAGTAGAGACCTTCAGCAGTGCGGTACTTCTCCAGAAGGCTAATCAGACGGCTAGGGCCAAGAAGGTCTGAGAACTTTGTGCAAATCTGAACGACGGCCTGCAGATTGTTACGGATGTTAACCTCCAACATTGTGTCCATGCACTCGAGAGTCTGCTCAACAGAAAGACGACCAATGAAGTTCATCAGCCACTCAGTGTTGAGCTGATCCGTGCGGACAATGTTGCGCTTGATGACGGCGGAGTCATCAGTGTTCTCCAAGGCTCTCTGGATAAGACCGGCGTTCTCGCAGAGCTGAGAGACACGAGGGCGATCGTAATGCGTGAAAATCTCATTTCCAAGGATAGCGTCAGCGACTTGAGGGGCGTTGACAAGGTTCATCTCAAGAAGTCGAGTCTGGAGGTGGCCGTGCTCAGGCTTGTTGTCCTTGAGAGCATCAAGCAGGAAAGAAGTGGCCTGCTGGACCATGTTCTGAGAAAGGAAGACGTCAACAACACGGTCGAGGTCGATGAGAGCGCCGGACTCCTCGTTGGCAAGCTGGGTTGCGAATTCAGCACCCTTCTCAGGGTTCACGCGAACAATGTGCTGGAGCAGCTGAGTGTAGTCAGGCTGGTATCCAACTTGCTTGGAGTAGGCAAGGATCTTGTCGAATTGGCCTGTTTCAGCGAAACCGGCAACGACCTTGTTGGAGACGTTTGCCTGGAGGTAAATGCTCAGGGCAAGGTTCATGTCATATGGTCGGACAATGTCACCAAGCTCCTCGGAGCCCTCCAACTTGTTCTCGCGCATCCATTTCTCGAGCAGGTGTTTCCGATTCTGCTGCAAGACAGGGCGAACAAGCTCGATACTTTCGTACTTGTTGAGCGTACCCTTGTCCAAAAGCATACCAAAGTACTGCAAGATGACAGACATTTGCCCAGTCTGAGGGGCATTTTTGAACCGGTTGATGGTCTCTGGCGTTCTCAGGAATCCTCGTGGGGAGTTGGCTGCGATCTTCGCTGCCTCGGAGAAGTTTCCTTGAGCAAGCAGGTTGTCGAACTGCTGTTGGTAGAGGTGGTCGGCACCAGGAAGTCCTGCCTTGGAAGCCAGCTTGATAGCCAAGCTGGACATGGCCGGGTTCTCCATCAAGTATTGAACGACGTTGCCCTCATCAACGCTGACGGACAAGACCTGACCCTTGCGGTTGACACCAACGAGACCGGCGGATTCGGAGTCTGGGGCAGATGTGAAGATTGTTTCGCTGGATATCCGGTTCATGAAGATGCAAGTACCAGTCTCAAGATCGTAGAGGTGAATGAAACCATACTTGGTGACCAAGTAAACAATGTCGTACTTCTCAGAGACCTGCATCGCGACTGGGAAGTCATTGACCGCCTCCTGGGGGAAGTATACCTCCACGGCCTTCTTCTGGAACCTAGGGTTGGGCTCTTGGTGGTCGATTTCCGCAATCTGCAATTTGGCACCGGTCTGCGTCCGCACGGCGAAGGTAAAGAGCTTGTGTGGGAGAGGCGAGCCCTCGACACGAATGGAGGCAAAAGCGGCCGCGTGTCCTTCGATGAATTGCGAAATTCCACGTTCCTTGGAGTATAGCTGCATTGAACCAACGACGCGGCCCTGCTGCTGGCTAATTCCGACAACCACCATCCACTTATCCTCGTCGTTCACGCGGTAGTTGATAATTTGACAGCCCTAGAAACGAAAAAGGGTCAGTCCTCAAAATTCAATGTTTTCAGAATCGCTGTCGCGGGAGTACATACGCTAAGGTTCGGAAGTCGGTCGAAGACCTTCTGTGGCTGAGACTGGGTGGGATCGAAAACGTCCCAGTGGTAGACCGAGGTGTCCGTAACCATACCCAGACTTGTCTCGCTGAACCACTTCCAGTACACAACATCTTCGTTCATGATCGCGGACTTGAGCTTCTGCTTAGCTGAGAGGTCGAAGATCTGGATTGTTCGGCCTTGAGCCTTGAGAGCAATGATGTTTTTGGACCAGTGCATGATAGCACTGTCCGCGTTGATAGGCCGCTTGATAACTTCATTGTTGTTCTTCAGGTTGATGATGATGACCTGGGGTTTTTCTTCATTAAGTTGTTGGCGGACGCAGACGAAGTGATCCGATTCTAAAGTCTGTATGATGACGTACAGAGTCAGCAACCTGAACGGAGCTAGATTTGAGAGCAAGCAGATGCACAATGAAACTTACACATGAGTTGAAACCAATCGACGCCGGCTATCAAAGAGGTAGTGTTAGCAAGCTGGCACAGGGGGCGTGTCCGTGTCAGGCCTGGGCGATAGTGTTGACGTGCGGCACGGGGCGGAGGCCACGGAGCAAGAGCGCAATAACACATACCGCGATTTCAGCATTCGTCAACTGCAGCAAGAACAGGCGTTAGCTTCTCGGTTCTGTCCAAGTCAAGAGCGATCAGGGAAAAGGGTTTCTCACATTAATGAGCTCCGTGAATTTGATGGGAAGAGGAGCCATATTTACAAGGGCCGCAGTACGACCATCCACCCAGAAACGCCACGCAAATCAATCGACTGAAATACAAGGAAGGTGTAAAAACCAGGAATTGAAGGTTGTCCAAGGGAGAGTAAGAAGAGGGAGCGGGGAAAAAAAAAAAGTAAGTGGAGGGAGGAATGGAGATGAGGAGAGGTGTTGGTTAAGCAGGGAACACTGGGGAAGCGGAAGGTGACCTCAGGAGGCAGCCCGGCCGTCGTTGCTGAGGTGTCGCTTATGTCGCCGTCACGTGCACGCCCCCGGTGTCTGAGCTAGTCTCTCCAGTCAAGCAAACAGTCGAGTAATTATTCAAAGACAAGGTGACTCGACCTTGAGGGCAAAACGACAAAGGTGAATGAAAAGCCAATTGGCTTTCGATTGGACTCAACCGCGTATTTGAGAGCTGAATGATGAAGTTGATCTCGAGAGAGCAGGCCAAGAACTATACCCAGTTGGTCGATTGAACCCAAACGGTGAGCAAAGGAAGGGTGATTGCGCCTCACTATAATCTCGAGGGCGACAAGGGATTCGTTTGAGCTTAGCAATCCGAGAGAACGATCAAGGTGAGATTCCCAGACTTCGAAGAGTGTATGGGTTGTTTGAGCGGATTAGGCTCAAATATACCTACGCTGCTTGTGAAAATAAGAGCTGAGGTCGATGCAAAAGAGTCCTTGACTCAGTAGCCTCGTAGAATCAATGGATCTGCGCTGAATATGTTTTCTGTGTTGATTCTCACAAGTGTCTCCACGATAATAAAACAACTGACACCAGCTATCAGACAAGGGGCACCCCACGGCTTTAATATCCTAATCCACCAAAGGACCACTGGTACTCGATCGTAACATTGTGAAGCACATGCTTCAACCCAAACTGGCGTTTTGGAAATTTGTCGAAATGGCCCCTTCGGCCCTCACCTGAGGACGAACCGCCGAGACCCTAAAATATATGTCTCATGCCCTCGACGTCGAGACCATCACATAAATCAGTCGAGATGAGCTTCACGTTTACGCCATCAATCTACAATGTCAAAGCCTCTACAAAACCATAGTCATAGATACTAAGATAACTTTAATCCCATGGGTATTCATTTTGAGTACGGAGGAAACTACCCTGTCACTGCGAACTACAAGAAAAGCGACACTGAAAGCCGACAGTCTAGTGGTGGAAGAGACGAGTGCTCTGCTCGACAAAGGTAATGCCGAGCTTCTCCGCAGTCTCGAAGACAGGGCCGTCATTCTGGCTACCGCTAGGAGCAGCAATGTACTTGACACCCGAACGGGCAGCACGGAAGACGTTGTCGATGAAGGGGAACTATTAACAGGGAAGTTAGCTCGATCTACGTGATTTTTGTGTATGAGAGGGCGAACTTACGAAAGCGTCGGAAGAGACGACAACCTCGCTGAGCTGCTGGAGCCAGGACTCGCGCTCCTCCTGTGTGAATGGTGCGGGGACCTCTTCGAAGACACGCTCGTATTCGGCCTTCTCGATGTCGTTGCGGGGGGTCTGGCCTGAGGCCAGAAGGTCGATGGCGTTGCTCTTGTCAGCACGCTTGGTGCCGGCCTTCCACTTGATGTTCACGACACGGTCGTGGAAACGCATCCACCAGTTGTCGGTCTTGTCACCCGCAAGACGGGTGCAGTGAATACGGCTCTGCTGACCGGCACCCAGGCCAACAACCTGGCCGTTGAGGGCGTAGCAGACAGAGTTCGACTGTGTGTACTTCAGGGCAATGGTGGCCACGGTGAGGTCTCTCAGAGCGGCATCGGGTAGTGACTTGGTGTCCTTTGGGGTGATAATGGTGTTGAAAGTCTTTGAAGGAGAAATCTCAATGTCATTTCGGTGCTGGCTGAGTTGAACACCGTAAACTGTGCGGGTCTCCTCACCAGCAGGGACGTAAGAGTCGTCCATCTGGAGGACAAGGTACTTGCCGCCCTTCTTCTTGGAAAGGATCTCAAGAGCCTCCTTGTCGTAGCCAGGGGCAATGACACCGTCGGAGACCTCGCGAGAGATGATCTTGGCGGTGGTAACATCGACGATGTCACTGAGAGCGAGGATATCACCAAAGCTGGACATGCGGTCGGCACCGCGGGCACGGGCGTAAGCCTGGGCCAGGCCAGAGTTTTCGATACCGGCAATGTCATCAACCATGTAAACCTTGCGTTCCTTCTCGTTGAGAGGAACACCAACAGCAGCGCCAGCGGGGGAGACGTGCTTGAAGCTGGCAGCAGCGGGGTAACCAAGAGCCTGCTTGAGCTCCTTGACTAAAGCCCAAGCGTTGAGGGCATCCAAAAGGTTGACGTACCCAGGAGAGCCGTTCAGGGCCTTGAAAGGAATTCTGCCTTGAGGCATGGCAGCAGACGCAGGCTTCTGGTGAGGGTTGGTGCCGTAGCGCAGAGAAAGGTGCTGCTCGCCGTTACCAGCATACTGCTTGCGGAAGAAGCCAGAGATGGCAGTGTCATAGTCGGCAGTGTGCTCAAAAGCCTTGAGGGCATATGATCGGCGGGACTTCTCGGTGATTTCACCAGCCTCGAGCTCCTTGAGGAACTCGGGATAGTCCTGGGGGTCTGAGAGAATAGTAACGCGGGAGTGGTTCTTCGCGGCGGCACGGAGCAGAGTCACTCCACCAATGTCGATTTCCTCAACGGCCTCTTCAATGGTGACGTTGACCTTGTTGACGGTCTCCTTGAACGGGTACAGGTTGCAAACAACAAAGTCGACCTTGGCGATGTTCTGGTCGGCAAGATCCTTCTCATCGGATTCGATATCACGGGCGAGGATACCGCCGTGGACGGCAGGGTGGAGGGTCTTCACACGGCCACCGAGCATCTCGGGTGCGTGGGTGATGGCTGAAACATCCCTGGTGTCTGTCAGCCCCCGGACAAGACAGCCCACATAGCCAACAGTATCTCTTCCACCGCAACCGCATATCATCGACTGGAGATGGAAACGCACTCAACTGGGAACCCCGCCTCCCGAATCATCCTCGCGGTACCCCCAGAGGCAAGCAGGCGGACATTGTGCTTAGCGAGACCCTTAGCCAGGTCCAGGAGACCGGTCTTGTCGTAGACGGAGAGAATAGCTAGAGGAGAGAGATTCAGATCAGTCAAGGAAATGTGAACTGTGGGGACGGAGGTTGACCCAAGTCGATACTTGGCCGAGCTGGGGAGGTTCCAGAAGGCGTTATATCGAGGATTCAGAATCCGGAAAAGAGATTCAATGGTTCTCAATGGACTGACCTGACTTTTGTTGAGACATCGTGAGACAGTGACAGCAATTTTCTGAACCCCAAAGGAAGAGAAGAAGTCAAGGCCCAAGCCGATCAAGGAAAAAAGGTAAAAAGATCGGGAGTCACAAGAGCTCCCCACTACCCCTCAATTGTACAACAAATTTTGATAACGGCTCTTCGACGCAGGAAAAAAGCTCGTTCAAGTTTGTAGATAGATTTATTCGACGCAATTAGACTTTCCTACGGTTATAGCCCTGAAGAAATCCCAAATTCCCCCTCGTTCCTCCCAAATTTACCCCCGCGGGGCTGGCCGCTTTCGGAGCCTTCTAATATATGTAATCTGAGCATAAAATACTGACTAACTATCCAGATCCATTCTGTGCATAAATATCACGTGCTTACACTACAGTCATGTGGGAAGTGATGGATGTGTGTCTCATTGGGTGGCCGGTAGGCCGCCTATCTAAGATAACTAGCTTACTAAACAATGACTAAGCGAGGTTGGACCACTAGGGGCAGGCGGTACCGGAGGGCAGTATGCTCCGACAAGTCATCTCAGTCACATGATCAGGTTAACGCACAGACCAACCACCCCCCAACAAAACCACGCTCGATCTCCATCGACCAATTTTTTTTTTTTTTCCTTTCTTCACATGAACAACGCAAATAACAACATTCTTCAAAAAGCGTTCCTACGAGGTTCCTACTAGTCTAGGAACCTATGAAGTACGGAAATCGTCATACAGAATGGAGAACGACTGCTTTGCAGAGTATCGATCTTGGGTGCAGTGCCTGCCTGGCCGTTTGGTCTGGTGGGAGGGACTGCAATGATTGGTTCTACACTTCTTGAAGAGAAGGTTTTAAGGTTGCTTGGGAATTGTAGCGTAATAATCCCTGAGCTGTATGCCACGTTTTGACTATTTGCCGGTCCTGCTTTGCGTCGACATCTGCTGTTCTCGATGTTGTTTTGGTCCTAAGGCTACGGTCTACGGGTTCAAACGATACTGCAGCGCACGAAAAAGAACAGACGGACGTGATTAAGAAAGGAGTTATCTCGACGTAAATCCGTTTTGGAGTTCTGATTAAGTTAAGTACCGAAGCAAAATAAGGACCATGATAACGGTCCGACTATTAAATCAAATCACGATTTGATGGTCGTGAGACCACCGACGGCAAGCTGTCTGCCGATGTTTCCGAAGCATACACAAGCGCAGAATAGTACGCTAGCAACCCACGTCCGGACGGCGACGCTTTCCTGTGTGATTCCTGCCGCCAGTGTAGATTGCGCCCCGGTGCCGTTCAGCGAAGGTATGATGGGAGTAGCGTCTGTCGAGGGGATCAGGTCGGGCTTAAGGCCTAGTAGGAGGCCCATTCCGCCGAGTGCGAGAGTCGTGGACAGGATAAAGCCGGTCTTGGTGCGGTCGATGAGGTACCAGAGGACGGGGTTGACAAGGGCCAGCGTTAGAGAGGCTTGTGTTGTAGATTCCCATGGGGTGCGGCGCTAGAAACAAATTAGTTCTGCAGTTTGTGACTGTATACAGGAGAAAAGGACATACCATGGCAAACGCAATCCCCACGAAAGCTCCGACACTGCGAACAACCCCGGACCAGGAGAGAGCAATCTCTGCAGAGCCCTGGTCATTGCTCCGCTGCTTTTCCTGACCAACAACACCATCCAGATACGAATCCAGCCAGGGAAGCACATTCCCAATGGCCACTCCCGTAAGACCCCAGAACCCCAAGTACTCCTTTGACCCATAGAAATGAGTACTCTCCACCTTGACAGGGGTAATCCAGTGATTCTCATGCAAATGAATGGTGATGATTCCATAAGCCACACCAAAAGCAAATAGCAGCGCGCTCCTAATTGTCTGCGGCAAAATAACACCACGGAACAACCCGTGGCTAAGACGCGAACGGGTTCTCAGAACAGCAGCAGACTCTGTCCTCCCCAAGATTGGCTGCACCTTGGGGCTATCCGGGCTGGAAGGTTGTGTTGCCTCTGTTCCCCACGCACTGTCTTCATCACGGGTGCTCTCGAACGCCGTGGGGGAGTAGATCCCGTACAGCGTTGGCGATGTGAGGTTCATGATCGACCCATTGCGGCTGATGGCGGTCGAGCCAGGTTCTTTCGAATTGGGAGCCAGGGTGTCTGGGTTTGCGGGCTCTGCGGGCGTGGACGATCCTGACGAGTCATTGAGGCGGAATACGCGCTGTGGACGCGGACGGAGGAGAGGGGCTTCGTCGTCGGACATGATGGTCGTAACCGAGGATAGCAAAATGTCAAGCGCTGGAAAAGGTGGTGATACTGGTTGCAAGCGCGTGATCTCGCGGCGGCTGGCGGATCTCAAACTCAGCAATCTCAAAATCAGGCGTTAAGCTTTTCCCGGAGGCGGTCTAGCTTCGCTCACGCTATCTGAAGCAGAAGCGTCACTTCGACGTAAAGACAGCTGAACAGAGCGCGTCGCTGAGAGAAGTGCAGGAAAGAAAAGGTCAGAGATCAGAGGGCGGAGAGGTGTTTGCAGGTGTCGGAGTGCGGCCGAGTGGGCTTAATAACTAACAGAAGCATGTGAAAGTGCAAAGCAAGCCCAAGACACACAAACAGCGCGAAACAACAACTAAAAATAGGCCCAAGCTCGCACAGGGATTACCGTAGCATGCAGCAAAAGAGGAGAACGAGGAGGAGAAATATGTCGCTACTCTGTAGTGTGGAGCACGGGCTCTCCAGTCTGCAGGTGACGCTTTTACGGAGAAATACTGACTGTTCTGTACCTTGTTAGATCACAGGTGTATCTGAGCAGTTACGAAATGGCGAATAGCCATCCAGACAATAAGGATTATCCCTGAAGCAAGCTTAGCAAAGCAATTGTTGAGATCCTTCCAATTCAACAGTACAGATCAAGTACGAGTCATCGTCAACAACTCAGTTTCTCCGGCCATCGTGTGCGGAGTTTTCGCCCGGCGATCATTGCTCCTTACTCCAATCTTGGGCTTCATCCAGCCTCCCACTTCAGCCCACAGGGACCTCATGATGCTTGGCTAGGCGCTCTCAACACTGGGTGCGCATTTACTTTGTATGGAGTGCGCGCTTGGTGATCCATTTGGTGGCAAGGTTATGGTTGCCTATAGACCACTCTGTGCTCTATCGTACTATAACTACATAATATCACGGGAGTGGTAGTCTGGGTTTGCTTTTTTTTCTAGCTGTGCTGCCTAATCCATGATTCTCGGTGGACGTGATCAAAGGGAGATTACTTCTAGAGAACGGCGGGTGTGCTGCATCTAGAGTTACTGGATAAGGAGAGAGGTGGAGAAGAAGGTTGATGCATGATTGCCTCGGTGAGGTAAAAGTATGAGTGATGCTAGATGCAACAAACATAAATCTAGCTGCGGAGATGAATAAAAGTATACAGAGAATATTTGACTCTCACAAACATTACGTCCTGGCACGGCCTTTGAAGTGACCGTTAGAGGACTCTCTTAACTCCATCCCGGCTTGTCGTTGGCGTAGTCGGTCCCCGATACATCACTCGCGGCGTACCGGTCTGGACCGTCAGGCATGGACGAATTATCGTCGGCCTCACCCTCGACGTCCATGTCAACGTCGCCTTCGTCAAGTTCCTCGTCTTCCGCGTCATCATCCTCTTCTTCCGAAGACAAGGCATCGACGTCTTCGTCAGCGTCTCCTCCCATGAAACTATCTTCATCACCTGCCTCAGCACGCGAGACCTGGAGTCCACGAGATGGGATATCATCTTCGTCGCCACTACCCTCACCCAAAAGCTCCCGGTCAATATCATCAAGACCCTCTTCTCCTTCAATGTCGCCCAGCGCCGGCGAAAGGGCTCCATCTCGACTGGGTGTATCTAAGCCCGCGGAGACACCAAGAGAAGCTGCAGCCGTGCCCTTGCCACCCCGGCTTCGATTGGTCTTTGCGGGTGTTTTGGACGTAGCGCTTGGGATAGCGGCTGCAGCTCGAGCAAGCCTACGCTTAGCATTTCGTTGAGCACGAGCTCTGCTTCGTCCAGACGCCTTTCCGTCTACGTCATCCTCAACATCCATGGCTTCCTCTCTGGCTCGCTGGCGTTGTTCCCGCTCCTTCTTTCGGTCTCTTCTTGGCCCGTTGGCGTTTTCATAGTCCCAACGGTCCAGTCGTCTTGAAGCTTTGCGGATAACTGACAAGAAGTAATTTGCGCATTCGCCAAAGTCTTCCTCTTCCTCTGGGTTTGGAAGAAGGCCTCCCTTTCCCCATGATCTGTCGTCATCTGTGTCGTATCCGTCGGGCAGATTTTGCAGCAAGCGTCCATACCGAGCGATAGGCGGCTCGCCCACTCTCTTTGCGCGGAGTAAACGATATGCATCACCCTTTCGTTTGGCCAGAATGTATTCGATCCGTTGCCGGCGATTTCGCTCTACAGCCAATTGGTGTTGCGTAAGCGGTCGGGGTCGTCGACTCGAGCCCTGATGGTGCGGAGAAGCTTCTGTCACAAATCGATTCAAGATGGGATGACCCGAGCCTGGGGGAGCTGGAGACGCTGCGTCTGGAGTTTCCTCCGCTTTTGTTCTTAGAACAATGCGTGGTGATGGGCCATCGAGATTGCTGGTTTGGAAGCTATAATCCTCATCCCTAGGCATCTTGAGCGTAGAGCGGATTGATCCATCAGGGTTCCGGAACTCAATGAGATCATCAGAGTCCGCCGCAGCCCGGTATGCGTCTCCTTTGTTATTGAACTGACGAGAATGAATTTTAGTGCCTATAGAGCATTAGTACCGGAGCTTCGACGAGTGTAAGTAGGCCGAAGTATGCTCACCAGGTTCCATTTGCTTGAGGGCCTGAAACTCCCAGTACGGCACTGTGGTATAGAGCATTAGATAGATCCGGCCAACGTGGTTCCATGAACTTACTCTTCTTAGGGCGTTTCGGCGCTCTAGGAGTCGGCTCTTCCTCCTCTAATATCCCTGAATATAGAGTCAGCGGTGTTGGAAAAACATAGGGCTATAGAGACTTACTCTTGCGTTCCAGGCGCTTTTCCTCTCCATACTCGATTTCGGATGGAGTGTCAACGTTCTCTTCATTGGCCTGCTCTTCGGTGAGGATATCAAAAGCGGGAACTTTGATGGGCAAGCCTCCTGTTCCTTCGCCCTCCTGACCTGGACCGAAGGGGTTGTTCAGGGCGGCCTCCTGAGAGAAGTCGCTCTCCAGATACCACCACATAAGCCAAAGGAAGGCCTTTGCTCGGCTTTCACTGCTCAAGGTGGATCGCATGACAAGATCGAAGAAATCGCGGGGAGGGAAAAAGTGCATCTCGGACACTTTGGGCGCATATTGTGCGAGAACGAAGATCAGGTTTACTGGGTTGGTACGGGGAACATTCTCGCGTTTGATCTTATCGAGAGTATTCGGCTGATCCACGTCTTCAGATGCGCCCTTGAGGATGGATTTGAGACGAGGAGCATCCTGTAGCTGCTTGTACGCGTTCGGGTCTTGATGCGCCTGTAACGAAGGGATGGAGTGGTAGGTCCGGAGCTGGGCACGCATTTCGGGGAAGACTGTCATGTCAGTACATTAAGCATATATAGGGAATAGAACATACATACAGTTGAGTGTCGTATTCATCCTTCCAAAGTTAACAAGCAGACAAACCATGGCCATGCTGATCGCCGCTGCTTTGTCGCTTTGAAGCTTATCCTTGAGAATCTTGCTAGTCTTGCTGCTCCTAGCCATAGCATCGATGTAGACGTCTGCGAAGTCAAAGCCTTTCTGTCCGTCGGGCCAACGGGTGAAGACCGGAGTCTTGTCTTCAAAGACAAGCTTGAGAAACTGATACTGGATATCCTTGCGCCACAGAGGAATGCCGTCCTCCTTTTTAAGGTGCCTGATCTTGTTCCCTGAGTAAACCGATCCTATTGTCCCATTTGGTTGGCGCCTTGTGCCGACCGTCATGTTGTGGATTTGTTGTTCATCATGATTCTCGGATTGCGCAAACGAATCGTCCACGCCGGCGGCTTCGACGTCGGTCATTGTGAATGATGGGCCGCGAAAGCGACAATGCTATTTGGAAATGATGAATTGATGGCGGGATAGTACGGGGTAATCGTTTCCAGCGAGGATTATCACGACAGGTCCTGAGAGGGCGAAACGCACTCGGTGACTGGCAAAGTAGAAATCCGGGAAACTCTAGCGGAAGTAGTAGATCGAATCGCTGGTCAATGAGTGTAACGAGGATAGAAGGTAGGAGAATGGATGGAGGAAAAGGTGATAAGAAAGAGATGGGCGGGACGAGGCGGAAGGAGGTAGTAGTGGAAGGATAAATAATGGAAGGGGAAGTGAAGGGCTTGGATGGGCGTGAGAGAGCTGGGGTTGCTCGACTTGAACGCGATTCTCCCGATCCCGTAAAGCCAGTACGCGCGCCAATTTAGTGTATCGCCAGTCTCTCCCCACAGTGCGTATGCCATTTTCAACCCTGGTAATGTTGGTAATTTTCATTCTCCACGAACTACGGAGTGCAATGTATAGTGATGGACTATAGCACCGTGCCACTTTATATTCAGAGCTTCATCTACTGACTTCTGTTTCAACTTGAAGATTTACTACACTGCACAGCATCTAGCATGAAACTTTTGGGTTAAATTGCGAATAGCTCCTTCTCGAGATCATCTCCGTAAACAAGGCCGCCTTTGGCACATCCCTATCAACCTAATCTGTTATTGACATGCGATAATAGATCCATGATGACAGTGAATGATGCCAGGAAGTCCAGAAGCTCCCAGTTCTCCGCGGATCCGAGTAATGATCATAAACAAAGAGGGATCCCATTCAATGCCAGCCTCCACAAGACACCATTGTAGATTTTTGGTGGAACCAGCAGCAAGCCAACGCCAGATACAATGCAAAGAATCCCATTCCTCTATCACTCATGCGTCATGATTTCGTGTACCACCACTTCGTAGACGTAGTGTGAAGAAACTGGTACTCGGCGAGGAAGGCCAGCGGTCTTCTGGTGAGAAAGGAAAACAAATGAATTAAGAGAGAAAATAAAATGTCAGGGCGCTGGTTCCGTAAAGCCAACTTCTGTCCCGCAAGCCTTCACTGCGCCAGAAAATGACCGTCCTTGCGAACCGAACAGTAGGCGGAGACCTAGATCAGAGAAGGAGGTAGGAAAATGAGAAAACATGCGTGAGATTGAGAATTCAGACGAACAGAAGAACACCCCCCTTGAGGATACCGAGATGGGAAAAAGAAAAAAAAAGAACAACTCTATGTTATAAGACACGGTCGATGCAGTTGCTGTAGCATCAAGCAGAAAATCATAAAATGCAATTCGCTTCACACGAAAAAGCCGGAAAGCCTGTTCGGCACGCGTCGTCAATCTCCACAAGGCCGCCTAAGAACAAAATGGGTATCTGGTAAAAGCGGTCGTAGGAGAAAGTCAACGCAGTCTATGATGTTCATGCAACGCCGACTCGAGAACCCTCAACCGTAAGTTCGTGTAGTCGAGAGTAGGGTAACGAGCCCGGACCACATCGAAGGCCATGTCTAAAAACAAAAAAAAGGAGCATGGAGATGGCGAAATGCGTAAAAAAGGACAATACCGTATACCTGCTCAAGGGGGATCAGCGAACATAAGAAAAGAAAATCTAATCGAGTCGTCGCAGTCATGACAAAGCCGGTCCTGGCAAGGTCGTAGCAATAGGGCATGCAACCCAGGACTTGTTCTGATCGTATCCCATAACCATCAGGCAGGAGGTAAGAGACAAAAAGAAAGAGAGGAGTCAATCAGACTCGACGGCCGTGTCAGAAAACCACGATCCCTCGTTTACCACCAGGAAGAAGGTCCGGTAGGGCCAGAGGGGTTGCCATAGCCACCACCACCGTAACCACCACCGAAGCCGCCACCGTAGGAGGGAGCAGCGCCATAACCACCATAGCTGGGAGCAGGAGCGCCGAACCCACCACCGCCGCCGCCGTAGGAGGGAGGTCCACCCATACCACCGCCTACGCGGCGCATATCACGAGTGGCGTTGGCACCGCGGCCACGACCACCACGGCCACCACGGCCACCATATCCGCTACCTTCACGAGCAATGCTCTCCAAGAAGGAAGGAACCTCCTGGTGAGCCTCCTTCAGCAGATCGATCAGGTCACGGACGACACCACGGTTGCCACGGTTGAAGAAAGCAGTGGCGATACCGGTGTTACCAGCACGACCAGTACGACCAATACGGTGGACGTAGTCATCGATATCGGTGGGGAGATCGTAATTGATAACGTGAGTAACGTTGGGGATATCGAGACCGCGAGCAGCAACAGCGGTAGCAACAAGGATGGGGTAGCGACCGGAGCGGAACATCTCGAGGGCACGCTCACGCTCACGTTGGGTACGGTCACCGTGAATGGCGGTGGCAGGGAAACGCTGGTTGATGAGGAAATCGGACAACGCGTCGGCCATGCGCTTAGTCTCGACGAATATAAGGGTGAGTCCAGTGGTACCGTGGGTGTGGAGGATGTCCAGAAGGACGGAACGCTTATCGTGGTCCTCGACATATTCAACTTTCTGAGTGATGTTCTCCGAGGTTGATCCAACACGGCCGACAGACAAGAAGACATAGTCCTTGAGGAAGTCGCGAGCCAGCATCTGGATGTCCCGGGGGAAGGTGGCCGAGAACATGAGGGTTTGACGGTCGTTGACGTTGGGCATGTCTTCACCTTCCACAATGCGACGAATCTGGGGTTCGAAACCCATGTCCAACATGCGATCAGCCTCGTCAAGAATCAAGTACTTGATGTTGACGAGCGAGATACGACCGCGCTCAATGAGATCGACGAGACGTCCAGGGGTGGCAACCAGGAGATCGCAGCCACGCTCAATCTGGCGAAGCTGAGAGCCGATATCCGCACCGCCGTAGACGACACAGGGACGGACCCACGAGCGGTAGGCGAACTTCCGGGCCTCATCGAAGATCTGAGACACAAGCTCACGAGTGGGGGCCAGAATCAGCGAAGTGGGGTATGCCTTACGCTGGCGACCGAACTGACCAGCCGCAGAGGGAGGAGGGGCGGCAGGACCGTTCTGGTAGGCCTGAGAGAGAATGGGGAAAAGGAAACCACCTGTCTTTCCGGAACCGGTCTGAGCGCAAGCCATGAGATCACGCCCGTTCATGACAATGGGAATGGAGTACTTCTGGACAGGAGTAGGGGTCTGGTAGCGGGCAAGGGCGATGTTCGAGATGAGGTGGTCGTCCAAGGGGGGGTTGGTGAATGTGTTCACAGGCTCGGGGACATCGTGACCGGAGGCCTCAACGGGAATGTCATCGTAGTTGGCGAAGTTGATACCGGTGTTTTGCTTGGTGGGGTCGTTGGGGACACCGAAGAGTTCGCGCTCCACGCGGGCATTCGAGGGACCGGGGATATGCTTGCCGTCGCGCCACTGGCCATCTCCGGAGCCTCTGGCAGAGGCACCAGCGTAGCCGCCTCCGTGACCTGGGTTTCCGTAAGCATTTGGGTTGAAAGATGGGCGGCCGCCTTCAGTGGCGCTCCAGCCGGTGTTGGTGTTGGTGTTACCATTGGGACCACGGGGATTGAAGTCAGGAGCATTAGCGTTGGCCCAGTTGCCGCCACGAGGGCCTCTGAGGGAAAAAAAGTTCCGTTAGCAGACTGTCTAGCAGACTGGCCGAAGATGAGGAAAATATGACGTACCTAGAACCACCCCACGAGCCGCCTGCAGGACCTGGAGGAGGAGGAGCATCGGCGCCTCCACCCATTTGGCGCTGGCGGAGGTGTGGAGGAATGTAAGCAGCGCGGCCTCCGCCAGAGGGAGGGCCTCCGGGCGCGGGCGCATGCTGAGAGTCGTTGAGGGTAAGGCTACCCATGTTCAAGCCGTCGGCCATTTTTGCGGTATTCACAAACTATGTGTATCCACGAGAAGTAAGCGAAAGGGTCGCGGGAGATGCAGGAGGCGAGCTGAAGAGGACGTACGATGTAAAAGTCGGATAGCGATCTGTTTGAAAAGTGCGTATCTGCTCTTGCTTCGGACGGGACAAGAACACTCAAAAGGATTCTCGCGGGATCGTACAAAAAGAGAGCTGCAGTGAGATGGATCAAAGATGATTCCTCGAGGCTCTATCGATAGAACACAGGAATCGTCAAGAGCACAGCAAGAGAGAGAAAGTGTTAATGACAGAGAAAACAAAGTGATCTCCGAAATCTAGCCCTCTATTGCAGCAAGGGAGAAAAAAGGAAATCAGTAAAAGAAGGAGAAGATACGGCAGTCGAGTATGTTGCAAAGGAAAAAGACTTTTGTTTAGGAAGTTCTGGAGAAGAAGGGAGGATTGAGTGGAGGGAGGATGAAGAGGGAAGAAGAAAAGCGAGCAAGAAGGTTTGTGGGAGGAGAGGAGGCAAGAAAGGCTTAGTCCGCAAGTGTCAGTGACTGTGACAGTCAGACCTCGAGTTGCTCAACAGCGTATTAAATTGCCGCCAGTGGGCACTACGGGCAGGTATTCGGTGTTACTGTATGGCTACGAGTCTCTGCTGGTTCAAATTGCCTTCACCAGAGTCTGGGTAGTGATGGCCAGTGGCCGTGATGATTTTTTTTTTCTTCGACCAGCTGTAAAACGATGGCAAAAACGCCCGCGGCGGAGTGTAAAATCGCAACTCCACCGCCAAAAGGCCGGACTGCCAATCAAATCTCCGCGAAAGCGACCCAGGACTGGCCACGCCTTGTCCAAGAATTTACTTGACTGTGCTTTCTTCTTCAGATCGTTTGGAAGCCCTGAGCCCCCGAAGAGATGCCCTCCATTTTGGCGATCCGCTCTTGACCCTGACCCTGTTGACTCCGTACTGATGTAGACCCTAGGGCTTGTTGTACCAGAGTACATGGCTTGGAGTTGTACTGCCCCTGCGCCCCATCCAAACATACAATGCAAGGCTATATGTGTAACAAGTCGCCAGCCAAGTCTTCCTTTGCCCGACAGGATCAAGATTCAAGATCTAATTCTAACTTATGATGAATACGTCGTACCCCAGCTTGCCACCAAGCCTATGGCACGTGACTAGGTTGCCGCCCGTGTCAGGCTGTGGATATGGGGAGATATGAGATGTCGCTAACGTTGTAAGCATGTCCTCCGTACGGAGTAGTATGATGTCTACAGGTTAGTATCGTATGATAGGCGCACAAACTATGTACTCTGTATGAATTGTATGACTTAGTCTTAGACAAAGTTCTTCGCCTTTTCCTCGTCTTGTCCGTAGTAGCTCTTGATCTTCCTTCTGTTCTTCACGAGAAGCACAACCGCACCAGTAACCACGAGGAACATCGCAAATCTAGGGAACATAGAGCTATGGTCAGTGGTAGTTGGCTGCTCGGCTACCTGGGACGGTCCGGACGGTTGGCTGCTCGGCTCGGCTTTCGATATTACAACCCATCAGCATCGAGCATCATACGGCGGGTAGGGAGCCGGGAAGTGCTCTATAGCTCGTTGTGGCTACCTTTCTTATCGCCCTCCTCCGCGCTGGGCTCAGCCTTGA
The DNA here is from genome assembly GCF_047715775.1 of Aspergillus undulatus. Taxonomy (NCBI): domain Eukaryota; kingdom Fungi; phylum Ascomycota; class Eurotiomycetes; order Eurotiales; family Aspergillaceae; genus Aspergillus; species Aspergillus undulatus. The sequence goes on from NW_027396640.1 coordinate 54,830, forward strand.
ACTCAAGCTCACCACTCTTGGCGATCTTGACGGCCTTGGTGGGCTTGTTAGCAGAGCCGGTGGGGACCCTCTCGATCTTCTCGACAATGTCATAGCCTTCAAGAACCTCGCCGAAAACGACGTGCTTGCCATCAAGCCAGCTGCATAGATAGTCAGTGTAAAGTCCAGGTCAATCATAATTGAAGGAACTTACGAAGTGATAGCGGTGGTGATGAAGAACTGAGAGCCGTTGGTGTCCCTGCCGGCATTGGCCATGCTCAAAACACCCTTCTTAGTGTGCCTCAGCTTGAAGTTCTCATCCTTGAACTTTGCGCCGTAGATGGACTTTCCACCGGTACCATCACCCCTGGTGAAGTCACCACCCTGGATCATGAACTGGGGAATGACACGGTGGAAAGTGGATCCTTCATAACCAAAGCCCTTCTCACCAGTAGCAAGGGCACTAGGATATATCGTCAGTAATGAAGGAAAGCATGTGAGTCGGGGTCACCATAGAAGGTTGTACCGGAAGTTCTCAGCGGTCTACAGACACTAATTAGCAAGTCATGGCACTGAGTGCAAATGCGATGGATAATTACCTCAGGAACGGTCTTGCCATACAGACCGAGGACGATTCGACCCAAGGCCTCATCACCATATTCAATGTCAAAGTAGACCTATAGAATCAAGTACATTAGCCACTCGACCGACAAAAGGCGTTGAAGCCCTGCCCAGCGCCAAAGACGAGCTCACTCACCTTGTTGGTAATCTTAGGTCCACGCGGCTCACTGGCATGAACGAGAGCCAGCCCGAGAGCCAGGACCAAGAAGAAAGAAAAGAAGAGGTTCTTGATGCTTGCCATTGTTGCAATTCCTCAATCCTTCGATGATAGAATGAGGGGTGAGTTGGGGAACAGGGGAGGTTCTGAAACTCAAATATGGCGGAGGACAGCTTGCGTTATCAGGGAGCTATACCGTTTCCGGGAAGGCCCAGGGTATTTTTCAATTGTATAACGCAAGCTTGGCTGATCTGCCCAGCAAAGCTGGAGAAGGCCTTGAGGCTGTTGTGAAAATACAGGATATAAAACCGGAAGAACGCTGTTGCGAGACTGATTTTCTCTCCTCACCCACTGACAACATCCGGGCAACAGGAACGAAACCAGTCAGTCAAGAAGAGAGTCAGGCGACAACAGCAGTAAAAATGGTACGCTTCACTCCAATCCCTATTTCACCTTTCTGTCTGCAAATCTAATATAAAACCAGCCTATTTTCATTCTAGGCCGCAACTTCGGCGAGCGGGAACTCGTCAAGGCAAGACCTCCATCCCGCCTCAACCTCAAACCACTCCCAACTCGACTAACCAGCTTCGCTCATACAGAAATCCCTCCAAAGCTTCTTCGGTGTCGGTCCCCAAGTCTCCGCGCGCATCCTATCCCGCTTCCACATCCATCCAACATGCAAAGTCGGCGAGCTAGCGAACAAGCAAGTCCTTGACCTCACGGCCATGCTTTCGGAAATGAAGATTGAGAATGACCTCCGGCGATCGGTCCTTGATAACATCAAGCGGCTGAAGGATACTGGTACGTACCGCGGTCGGCGCCATGCGCTGGGTTTGCCGGTTAGAGGACAGAGGACGAGGTGTCAGGTTGGTTTATTCATATTCCTATTGAAGTTTGGAGAATGGATTAGGTATCTGACGCTTGCGATACAGAACAAAACTGCTTACAAGCTCAACCGTGTCGAGAGACGACTATAAGCAGGATGTTGAGTTCTGGATGCTTGGCTCGGCTGTGACGGCTGGCTGGTTCATGTATAGTGTCAGGGCATGGCATGGCGTTGTATTAAATGTATTTTATTGAGAGTTTGATTCCCCTAGGATTTGATGGAATGTACTATATGAACGGGACCTTGTTTCTAGATGCAAAGAGCCTTCGGGTTAAGCTTGTATTGAACTTTTGATTATATGCAACGCCAAAACCTGTATATGTAGCTCGACTAGCTGGAAGAAAGAACACCTTCGCCGCGATTGATTTGGATTCGCTTGTCCTCACCAGCGCTCACTATACCCACTTCCCTATCCCAACACACGCTAAACACTTTGACGCCCTCTCCACCCACACGTTTGCTGTTTGCCTTGCCCTCTTCCTCCAAGCTCTTCCGCGAAATGGAGTACACGCTCTCGCCAACGGCTCCGCCCTTGTCTGTTTTTGTAGCACGCAAATCCCAGATGCGACATGTACCGTCGTGACTTCCACTGATGAGCCCGTATGTGCTGTTCGGGTCGCGGGCTAGAGAAACCACAGCATTCGTATGTCCTCGGAGTGTCATGGCGGAGATCGTCGCCGCCGATGCGCGCGGGTCTATGAGAGTGATGTGGCGGGCGGATGTACCGGTGGCGAGGAGATTGTGATCGGGAAGGTGCTGGAGCGAAAGGAGGGAATGGGACGTCGTTCGTGTATCTACTAGGGCTGCGGTGACAAGATCCCACGTACGCAGCGAATGATCCCAAGACGTTGAGTAACCAACAGTCGAATCATTGGCGTCGAAGATTGCATCCGAGACGGGTGCCGTATGGGATGATAGTAGGGCCAAAGGACCGCGTTGTGAGACGCTCACAGCGGCGTTCAGTTTTCTCCTTTTAGATGTCCTCGAGGCAGCTGATGGAAGCAGGTTCTCGGGGGCAGCGGGAGCGTCTGCCTTCTTCGTCGACCAAAAACCGACGCTGTGGTCCGCTGAGGCTGAGAGGATACGATTTGAGGGTGCGTGTACGGCCAACGAGTTGATACCTGACTTGTGTCCGTAAAGCTCTAGTTGCGGAGCAAGCTTTCCTGAAAATCCATCTTCGCTTTCCGAGTACTTCCATAATCGAACCGTTCGATCAAGGCCAGCCGACACAATCGTGCTTGGTGAGATGAAATTTGCGGCTTTGATTGAGGAAGTGTGTCCGCCGTCGGTCGGCGCTGGCGAGGTTGCGATTACTTGGGAAGACATGTTCCACACTCGCAAAAGGCCATCGTAGCTTCCAGATAGAATGCGCTCCTGGCCTTGCGAGATCGCACTTGAGCCTGTCGCAGCGCGCGAGGACGCAGAAAGCACATCAACAGAGCTCACCCAGTCATCGTGCTCGAAAGAAGCGATATGTAACGGCGGTATTAAGGCTCGAACATATTCAATCTCTAGAGTGGTTTCTGCCGATATACCGTTCGCTGTCAGGTATTCGTCAATCGAAGTTCGGAGAAATTGTCCGTTGATAAGAAATTCGAATGGAATGGGCTTGTCATTGCTCAAAAGGTTATTCACCAACGTCGAAAGGGCGTATCGCTTTAAGCCTATAACCAGCGAGGCATCAGTATACCATTAGGGTCAGTCTGAAAACATGCCAAACGAGCTGACCTGTAGGAACTAGGATTGGGCCTGTGTTGTCAGGCAGTGCAATGTCTTCTTGTTGACTGGTGAGCTGCACGCGCACTTGTCGCTGAGCAGCTTGCGACGAGGCCGCCGCAGAGTCCTGGTTAGTATCCATCTCCAAATGTTAGATTCAGCAAAGTAGATGTATCAATGCCGGGATCAATGCCTGCGCATTCGCGGGCAGAGACAGAAAAATCTCCGCTTGGCGAGAGGAAAAAAATTACGGCGGGCGATTCGGCCACTTGCGCCAAGTGCGAAAGATTCCCCGCGTACTACTTGAATCTAGGCTCCGGCAAGATCACAAGAATCGGATGCCTTAAGAAAATGTCCTATGTACACTACAATCCCCTAGATACTCGCTTGATCTCCGCAATAGCCTTCCGCCTGTAGTCGGACTCTGCGAAGAGAGCCTCTATCAAGTCGATGACCTCATCCGCCGAGAATTCAAGAGACAGCTCTCCCTCTGTCCACAGGAACTTGATGTCGGCCAGAGAACTTTCCAGGATGTTGATCAAGTACTGGAATTTGAGCCAGTTCCTGACATAGACAGCGGTCATGGGTACCGGTTCAGCATCTTCTGAACTTTCAGGCAGAAAGAGATCTTCTAGCTTCGATAACTGATTGCAGAAGGACACCAGTTTCTGGGACTGGGACTCGGATATGTCACCCAAATCCACAATATCGATAATGATCTTCTCGGTAACTGTCGATACCAAAGACCCTATAGCTTGAAGAAGCGCGGAATGCGAAAGGATGGGTTGCCATTGCTTGTAGACATCGCGTACCCGATCCACCGTTGCGGCTACGGCGTTTTCGCACTCGCCAAGGAAAGGCTGTTCCGAGCATTGACTGAAACCTTGCGCCCCGTCTAACAAATCGGTGACAATGGTTCGTTGTGTCTGCATCTCTTTGCTGTAGGCCAGTTTGCCAAATTTCTCTAGTGCTTCGACATCGTCATGAAGCCTTGAGAGTTCTTTATCGTTTGCGACTTGGCGCACTTGGTCTGCAAGATATAAGCTGTCATTGTAGAGGTACATTTGGCCAGCATTAAGCTTGAGGCCATAGAAAGACGGTGCCGTCGCCTTGAACATGGCAAGAATTAGGGTTGGAAGGGCAAGGAGGGCGGCCCCGGAAGAGGAAACGAGTGTACTAGATTGCCTAGATTATGGTGTTAGCTGGGTAAGAGTTGGTTTATTTTGGGGCGTACGTAGGTTTCGATATGGTCTCAGAGTCCGAGACCTGCTGCTTGATGATTTGCAGGACAGAACCAGGCACATCGGTGATCGTGTAATGTTCCCTCAACGTTATCTCCTTGTGGTTGGCGTGGGTTTCAGCTTCATTGTCGTTGGTTGGTTGAGCTGTGGCTGCTTTCCCCGGCTTGGTATGCTCTGTCGGAGGTTGTTCTTCATCATCATCGTCCTCTGCCCAACCCCAAGCATCATTGGCTTCGTCGTCGTCAGAGTTCGAAGCAGTGTCAGGTTTGATAGCCTGTGGGTTGTCCGTGTCATCATCTAATCCCCATGCGCTAACATCTTCATCGGCATTATTTTGAGGCTCTCCTTCTTTGTCGTCATCCCAGCCGGCATCCCATTCATCCGAAGTAGAGTTTTCCAACAAGACCTCATCTGTTTCAGACACCTGCCTTTTTTCGACCCTCTCCACCTGCCGCGAGTCCCATTTACTGGCCGAAAGCACCTTGCGAACTTGGTCCAGTGAATCAACTCTCCGTCTAGTCAGCCATAAGCGAGGCGCTTGTTTAGCCCACGAAACAAGTTCTTCTTGACCATGCCAACCGAACGACTCTATAGACTGGGTGAACTGGAGGATCTGGTTCAAGGTGGTTTCAAATTCACCCAGGCCCTCAAGCTCAGTAGGTATCGCAGTTGGAAGCCAGTGAGATATGATATTCGATGAAACTGCGGGGATGAATGATTTGGAAAGGGAATCCAAGATGGATGTGGGTAGAAACAGGCGAACAAAGCCGAGCGCTTGAAGAATACGTTCTAGGACATCCGCAACTGTGGCCGGGGTTGACTGGGAATCAACAGAAACTGACGACTCTTCAACGTGGACACTATGGCTATAGCCATCCGAGCTAGGAAGTAGTATTGGATCGATGATGGCGAGGAAAAAGTCCTTTTGAAACCCGTCGACTGCTGCAGTAAGCTCACCCATACGAGTCAAAGCCGATATGATTACTTCCAATGTATTTCCTGTCCCATATTAGCAGTTTCCTCAGAACCGCGAGTCACGGTGTATACATACCGGAAATTGACAGTTTTCCCTGCTTGTAGTCAAATTTGAGGGCCTTGTTCCATTGATTACGTAGAAAATCGACAATTTCTCGTCGTATAGCGGCGACTTTCTCCGATATAATGGCCATTGCATTAGTATTCCGGAAGCAGCTGTCCAGGCTAATTGCATGTTCGATTGCTTCAAGATTATCAATCGCAGCCGTAACATGACCGTCTTGACAGAGGGCTCTTGTGGCATCGAGTTGTTGGCAGAGTCTCTGGACCTCCTCCAGCGTTTTTGCCACAGCTTGATTGAATACAATTTCCTTCTCGACTAGCCTAACCTTCGCGGCTGCATCCTCAACCTTCAGTTGTAGAGGCCTTGTGTTCTCATGTTGCTTAACGATTTCCCGCGCCGTCAGCCGCGAGCGTTCCAGGTCTGCGTGAAGTTGCTTTGCTTGGGAAATCCAATCATCAACATCGAACTTGTTGTCCTGACTCAACGAGCTGATTTCTGTCTAACCGGAGGGTCAGCATGTCGTCAACGGACTACAGACATGAGAAGTTCAACACGAGCAATAGCCGCATACCTCCACCTGGTCTCTAGCCTGCGTTATGAGCTCAAGCTCTTTCGAAAGGGCTGATAGCGGAAATTCAGCTGCCACGACCTTCTCCGTGTCCGGATATGTGCCCTCAGCAGCGAAGTCTAGGACCACGTTGCATATCTCGGTCTCCGCTGGCTGGGCTGACATATTGAATCGTGTCCTTCACGTTGGGATCGCGCAATTTCTCAGAACTGAACCATGAATGAGGAGCAACAAGTTTTGTCCCCAGTAATAGATAGGCAGTAACTCGCTCCGACATGCCACCAACGGAGAGGGAACCATAAACAAGCTCCCGGCCATGTGGGTGCGGAGCTTCCTGACCGCCTTCCCTCTAACAAAGTGGATTTTGTGCCTCATGGAGGGGCTCTTTCACCTCCCTCGATAATCATTTCAAAGGTCTCGAAACACTAGAACCTGTGGATTTTGCTCTCAAGTACTCCAAACGGATTATATAGCCAAGCCCGTTGGAATGGTGGTTTGATCGATCAACGGTACCACAGCTGCACTCCACACTACTCTACCCCAGTTCGAGAACCCCTCTATACAGCAATCGTCCTCGACAGCAGAAGAAACGCCAGTCGTTATCAGAGTTCACCGTGCTGGCCGGTTTTCTATAACAAAACCTAGCCTTAACTCTACTTGCTCGATCTATGTGAGTTTGTGACATGACATCTTGAGAGCGTTCTTTGGTCTGCCTTGCATGTTGGCCATGATTGTGCCGAGGCTTGATGCTATCGCATATGTATTTGCTTAGAGAACCCTCGCCTTTTACAGCCTTGCGATTACTCTCTTGACAGTATCTGCTTGCTAGCTTAGTTTGAATTCCATTCTTGCGTATAGACTCAAAGTCTTGTCCTATACTCAACTGACTAGTCTATTTCTCTCACAGATTTCTCTTTTCTAAAACGTCTGCAGCGCCTAAAGTTTCCCTTAATATTATATTCGAAGACCCGTCGCCCAACACGCAAAAATGCCCGCGGTTCGGACTAGTCACTTCAAGCTACTCCAGAAATTCAAGCCAGACTACTCGCCCAGCGAGTTCGTCCAATATGAATCACAACGAACCGGGATGACGGTGGTCGTCATTGATCAGAAAGGTCCTAAAGTGAACGGCTATTTTGTCCTAGCGACAGAGATTCTTGATGACTCCGGCGCTCCTCACACCCTGGAACATCTGATCTTCATGGGGTCGCGGAACTATCGGTACAAGGGTTGCCTGGACAAACTTGCCACGCGATTCTACTCAAATACCAATGCGTGGACTGCCACCGATCATACGGCGTATACCTTGGACACGGCGGGCTGGGAAGCCTTCTCGCGCATGTTACCCGTCTATCTGGAGCATGTCATTGCTCCAACATTAACGGATGAAGGCTGCTATACCGAGGTTCACCATATCGATGGCACTGGTAATGATGCCGGTGTGGTGTACTCGGAAATGCAAGGAGTCCAGAACAATGCTGCCGAGCTTATTGACCTTGAAGCACGACGGTTGACCTATCCTGAAGGTGTAGGTTTTCGTTACGAAACCGGGGGAATGATGGAGCAGCTGCGGGTCCTTACGGCGGAGAGAATCAGGGCTTTCCACCGTGAAATGTACCAACCCAAGAACCTGTGCCTAATCATCACCGGCGAGGTTGACCATGTCGACTTGCTGGAGCAGCTCGATAGGTTTGAAGACACCATTCTTGATGTTATTCCAAGTCCAGATTCGCCATTCAAGCGACCTTGGGTTGACTCAAACCAAGCTCCTCCGTTGTCGCAGTCAGTGGTCAAAACTGTGGAATTTCCCGAGGAGGACGAGACTTACGGAGAATTGGAAATCCGTTTCCTAGGTCCTGATTGCACCGATCCCGTGCAAAGTAGGTCATCCTTAGTCTCAATGTCATTATGAACGAGTACTAACAACTCCGTAGCCGGTGCTGTCAATGTTACCCTACTGTACTTGGCTGGCTCTTCAGCGTCGCTTTTGGACAACATCCTTGTTGAGAAAGAGCAGCTTGCAAGTGCTGTGTACTATGCTACTGACGACCGTCCTAGCCTCGAGATTCGTTTCACATTGACCAGTGTGGAGACGGAAAAGCTGGCTCAAGTTGAGCAGCGATTCTTTGAAGTCCTAAAGGATGCGATGAACAAGGATCTTGACATGAAGTACTTGCAAGAATGCATCGACCGCCAAAAACGGACATGGAAGTTCTCCACTGAAAGCTCCGCTTCATCGTTCGCAGAGTATGTCATCTCAGATTTCCTCTTTGGAAAGAAGGATGGCTCGACTTTGCTAGATGTCACTTCGCTGAAAGAGTATGATACTCTGGAGAAATGGACTCAGGACGACTGGCGCAATTTCATCAAGAAATGGATCTCGGACGCTCCTCATGTCACTATTCTGGGAACTCCGTCCTCCAAAATGTCCGACACTCTGAAGAAGGAGGAAGAAGCTCGGGTTGCCGCGCAAAAGAAGAAGTTGGGTGAGGATGGCTTGAAAAAGCTAGCTGAGAAGCTCGAAAAAGCAAAGGCTGAAAACGACAAGGAAATTCCGAAGGAGATGCTCGAGCGCTTTAAGATCCCTGGGATTGAGTCTATCCATTTCATAGAGACAACAACAGCTAGGTCTGGGGCTGCTCTTCAGCTTGGCCGCCCGAACAACAAAGCTCAGCAGATCGTGGATGCTGATGGGTCAGACTTGCCCGCGTTCATACAGTTCGAGCACATTCCCAGCAGTTTTGTTCAATTGTCTGTCCTCATCTCAGCACAGTCTGTGCCTGTGCAACTGCGTCCTCTTTTGTCCGTTTACACGGAAGCCTTCTTCAACCTTCCTGTCATGCGCGATGGCAAGATAATCAACTTTGAACAAGTTGTCGTCGAGTTGGAACGGGACACCGTGGGGTATTCTATTGAAGGCGCCAGAGCTCTGGGCAACTCGGAAATGCTGCGTATCTCATTCCAGGTCGAGCTCGAGCAGTACAGCACCGCGATTGCTTGGCTGCAGGAGCTTTCGTGGAAGTCGGTCTTTGACATTAAGAGGCTGCGTACAATCACAAGCAGACTTCTTTCCGATGTTCCTGATGCTAAGCGCAGTGGCGACGACATGCTTGCTGCCGTCCACGTCATGGTTCACTATGCGGCGGAGTCTATTGTCCGCGCCCGCAGCACTCTAGTGAAGGCGCGATACCTCAAGAAGATCAAACGTCAACTCGCCGAGGAGCCGGAAATGGTTGTTGCATGTATGGAGGAGATCAGAAATGCTCTCTTCCAGTTCGAGAACATCCGAATCTTGGTCATCGCCGATCTCGAAAAACTGCCTAATCCAGTCTCCACCTGGAAGCCATTTGTCGAGCAATTGGGTGCCAGCAAGCCTTTGAAGCCCATCACAGTCAGAAGGGAACTACTCAGTCCAGCAGGCCAGAACCTAGGCGGGGAAGCGTACGTCGTCCCCATGCCGACCATCGATTCATCCTTCGCCTACGCCACGGCACGGGGTCTCGATGCGTATGACGACCCCAACCTCCCAGCCTTGCTAGTAGCAATCGCGTACATGAATGCCGTCGAGGGACCTCTCTGGGTTGCCGTCCGCGGCAAGGGTCTGGCCTACGGCACAAACTTCGCATACAACATCGACACCGGATTCGTGAACTTTGACGTCTACCGCTCGCCAAATGCCCACAAGGCCTTTGAATCAAGCAAGGAGATCGTCGAGGCCCATCTTTCCGGGAAGGAGCCCTTTGACCCCTTGATGTTCGAGGGCGCGATTAGCAGCATTGTTGTCAGCTTCGCGAATGAGCAAGTGACCACCGCCAGTGCGGCCCAGGGCAGCTTTATCCGACAGGTCGTGCGCGCCTTGCCTTCCGACTACAAAGAGAGAATACTCCACGCTGTTCGTGACATTAGTGTTGAGGATGTCAAGAAGGCGCTGCGGGAAATCATCCTTCCGCTGTTTGCTCCTGAGACGGCGAATATTGTTATCACCTGCACGACTGTGCTTGAAGAGGTATGTCTACGTTTATTCTTTAACATATGAAACCTCAAGAATGTAATACTGACCACTCAATCAGACAATCGCGAATGGCCTGAAGGCATCTGGGTTCTCTCCCAAGGTGCAACCACTCAAGGAATTCGAGGACGACTACGGACTCAAGGTTGGAGACGGGAGCGGAGATGACGACGATGACGATGATGAAGACTCAGACGACGAGGATGAATCCGGCTCAGAAGAAGAGTCAGATGATGAGTGATGCTAATGCTATGATGACTCGGAGTGCTGTTAGTACGGTAAGGTCCGGCGGAGGACAGTAATTCTGTATAGAATTAATCATGCCTATGAATTTAGTAATGATAGACGAGCTGTCCGTCTTGATTCTCATAATCATGCCCTGAAGCTGTACAATTCAAGCATCGCCCACCACGTAATCTAGAACCAGACTCAGCGCACGAGTAGTATATTCTATAATAACATACGATATGATACAAAGAGGACAAACAACAAGCCTCATTCCCAATGACATTCAATTCCCGCCCCTGATTTTGGTTTGGAATATCTTCAGCGCACATGGCATGTTTTGAACCTATCCTCCACAACCCAGTCCAACACAACAAAAGAACGAAAGAAACCAAGGAAATCACCAACTCAAACTCTTCCTCCCCTTAGCCCTCCGCCGAATCAAAATCTTCTGTCCGCCTTTCGACTTCAGCCTGGCCAAAAATCCATGGCGGCGTTTCTGCACCCGGCGCGAGGGGTTATACGTGTCGCGCTTGCCGGCCAGGGACGTACTCGCTGAGAAGGAGCGAGACTGCTGTGAGAGCGAGAGCACGGAAGTTACAGGGTTGGAGTTGGAGTTGGAGAGGAGGGATGTGGGTTGCTGTGTTTGGATTCGAAGAGAGGAGAAGAGAGTCGGGCGGGTGGTTGTGGTTGTTGCGAGGGAGAAGAGGCGGGATTGGGGCTTGAGTTGGAATTGGGACGCTGACGCGCGCGCGAATGGGCTGGTGAGGGTTGCTTGTCTATGGTGCGGTTTGTTAGTATTTGCTTGATCATAAATATAGATTAGAGGTTGAGGCTGCTGGGACTGGATTGGACCGGGACGGGACGTACTTGGATACTGAGGCCGTAGCTGTCCTGAGAGCCGAGGGGATGGCCCTGCACCGGAGGCAGAGCATGGTTGCTTGATGCTATCGGAAAGCCTTAGACGAAAGGATGTGTGAAAGGCGAGGAATAAAGAATCTCGAAGCGCGACAGGGTGAGATGGTACGGTACCCCGGAGTCGGATGGCTGTTTGGTGAAGCGTCAAAATTCGGAGATCAACTGCAGTCGGCGCCGGCGTGCACGGGCCACCTCCGACATTGAACTTTTTTTTCGAAGTCCGCAACAACACTACCTATTCTATACAACACCACTCAGATTTCCGGGGGATCAATCAACTGGGGACTGCATCAGCTGCACGAATATACGCTACTGGCTTCCGTTAAAAGTCCGCGCTTATCTCCCCCGTATTCCATAAATTCCAAACCTCCCACGCCGCATTTACAAAGTTATCTAAGGACCACACCCCAACATCTCAAATCACCACTCTCAAATCCAACCTGCAAGATAAAACAAGAAAACACATTCGCCCAAAATGTCCACCCAGGAACCGACACCCCTCCCCCCAACAACAATCCTCACCAGCACCCCCATACCACAAAGCACAGCGCACGACTTCCTAGCCGCATATCTAGACCGCGCAGCAACCGACCCAGCCCTACAACCAAACGCCGGAATAAGCGAGCACGGCCCCGTCTCGCGCACAACCGCCGCAGCACCAAACATCATCCTGCATAACCTGAAGCGCGTGCAGGCGGGGCTTGCGGGGGAAGTACTGGGGCGAGATTTGGCGATTGCGGAGATGAAGAAGGGGGCGAAGCAGGCTCAGGCACTGGCGCAGGCGCAGGGTGGGATTGGGGGTGTGGAGGCGGGGTGGGAGGATAAGAAACAGTTTGAGCAGGAGCAGGGAATGGAGAATGATGAGGTTAATGTGAGGAGTGGGGAGGAGGTTACTGGGATGGATGTGGATGGGGTTGATGGGCAGGGGGAGGGTGAGACTGGGACTTTGGATAAGGAGGAGAGGAAGCGGTTGAAAAAGGAGCGGAGGAAAGCTGAGAAGAAGGCGAAGTTGAAGGGGGAGGATGAGTAGGGTTTTGGTCTTGCGATTCTAATCACGGGTTTCAAAAGCATACAGGCGCATTGTTGGTAATAGAATTAGGGTTACAAGTTTGATTGCTTTATTTCAGTGACTTAAGGACGTGTTTTGGCTCGTTCGTTTGTCTTCACGACTAACACATTGTTTGATATCCAAAATTCGCTTTCTCAGTGTAAAAGCCCATCTCCGAACCAGAGAAATCGGTCAAGGACCACAGATGAAAACTTTAGTCAATCGTGTAACCGCTTAGAGTTCCCGGTCGCCAGCTTTGACAGGCTTTTCGCTGTCTCCGCTCTTGAAGTCCGTAACCTTTCCGCCTTCCCAACCAAGAGCCTTGAGGCGCTCGGGAAGGATAGGGTGAGAGTAGTGGTAGCTGGCATACATCCAGTCGGCATCCATAGTACTCAGGTTCTGGATCTGAAGCTTGAGAAGAGACTGGGAGAGTTCCTTAGAGTATCCAAGGTTCACGGCAAATGCATCTATGTATTGTCAGCTCCCATAATGAGAGGTCTTTGCGGTAAGAGAACATACCAGCTTCGAATTCAAACTTGCGGCTAAGAATGTTCATCAGAAGCTTGACAACAGCATCCATAGGAGCAAGGGCGTCAGAGAAAAGAAGGAATCCAATCATGATAGGCTGCTCGCTGTGGAATCCGAATGACTGGTAAAGAGACCGGTTGTTCACGAAGGCTGAGAAGAGCGCGAAGATGTAGAACATGTGAAACTAGGATAAGTTAGCTATGAGTTCTTGACGCTTGCCAACGCGGAGAAAGAGAACGTACTTGGGCAATGCCGAAGAGTTTTGTGGTGTGGCTAAGACTCCAGTGGCCCAGCTCGTGGCTCAGTACGGCAACAACCTCCTCGGGCTCGCTCTTCTCAATCAAGGTGTCGTAAATGACAATGTGCTTCTTCCAGGGGAGACCGTAGAAGTACGCGTTGCTGTGCGCACTGCGCTTGCTGCCATCAATCACATGCAATTCCTGAAGCGGGAAGTTCAGCTTCTTGGCCAGGTTCTCAACGCCAGTCTTAATAGCGCCGGGTTCAAGAGGAGACAGCTTGTTAAACAGGGGCAGGATGACAATGGGGTAGATGGTAATAGCGAAAACCTGAACGAAGACACCAAAGAGCCAGAGGTAATAGAAGCACGAGGTACCAGTCTTCTGGACAATCTTGAGCACAGCGCTGATGATAGGCGTGCCCAAAACAATGCCCAGCATTTGACCCTTAAGCATATCAGAGACCCAGAGACCGACAGTTTGCTTGTTGAAGCCAAACTTCTCCTCAAGCACAAACGTGTTGTAGTAAGAGACCGGGAGCGAGAGAACAGTGCTAATCAGATTAAACCCAAAAATGAACAGGAGCGTCTGCGTGATTTCACCCTGGAACGAAGCCGGGAGGTATCGCGCCAACAAGAGACCGCTGACTCCCCATAGCTTGGGAAGGACATCGCCGTAGATGAACGCAAGGTTCTGAATTTGACCATATAAACCGGAGATGAAACCAAACTTTGCTTTTGCGCGACCGTATGCCTACGCGAGTGACAAAGAAAGTCAGCCGGTCTGGACAGCTGTTTCGAAGACGCGGGTACCTACCTGACTTTGATCGTAAACCTTCTGAGAGACCTCGTTTTCGAGCACCTTTGGAGCCTTGATTCGCTGCAGAACCTTGTATTGACGGAATGATAGAAGCCCTTCAAGTATGAACTGGCCTAGCGAGAAGCCGACGAGGACGTTCTTCCAAGGAAAGAGGGGGCGGTCCAGAAGACGCGCCAATTGCTAGAAGCGACAATCGTCAGTAACGATTCGGCGTTTTCCTTCGAAATCATCTGCATGGCGCCTTGAAACCAGAAAGCATCATAGACAGGGAACTCACGTCGAGGATCCACATCCTGAAACTGGCAGTACGACAGCAGGAGTGTTGCAAGGTGTTGTGTCGATATCAGGGCGGAACAAAGGACAGCTTATAACATAGAAAGCCGCGGCTTTATTAGTCACCCGCCCGCAGATCATCCATACAACTATAGAATCTCGATACCTAGTTATCTACAAAATTCAAGGTTGTCTCATTAAGTGAGAACCATCAGCAAATGAGATAACCATTACAAAAGAGCATAGATGTATTAGTCTTATTCAAGTTCGTTGCATTTCGTAATCCCCGTGGTAGCTCGTCTAACTGTCCATAGGTACAAGTCGAAATCAAGAATGCGATAGGCACAATATAAACAAGTTTTTTCCCACCCCCAGACAAAACAGCGTCATAACTCTCGTCAAAAGAAGTGGTCGCCTCTACTTCATCCTTATCGTCCTCTCGTCAACCGACTCGCCCACCAGAAAGATAGCGCACGTTTTCGCGAACCTTCAGCGGGCGTACCTGCATCAGCCCCACGCGTACTTGTCTTCGAGGCCAGCGGGCAGAGGAAGTGACAAGGAGTCCTTCAAGCGTTCACTATATAGAAATGACGTGTGACGTGCTCATTTATCACCTCAACGCCTTCCCCACATTGAAGCTGTCCACCGAGAACCCCCGGCGGCTGTGACCTCTCTCCTTCGCAATCCCCTCGTGACGCCTGACCTGAATTCGCCATCAAGTGGCCTTGCTTTAATTGACGATGGGCTCAAGGGTGTTACCACTGGTTGGAGTTAGTGAAGTTAATCTTAGAAGGGAACTGTAGGGCGGTCACAACTTACGCGACAATGTTGGCCCAACCAATCAAACGCCAGTGCTTGTCGATTCTTCGACTGATGGCGATCTTCTCGCCAACTTCAGTACAAGCCGGGCTGGTCAGGCTCAGCTTAGCAGCATCAGCCTTGACACCAACCACCTTGGCACCGGTGGCAGTGGAACCAATGTTGACCATGAGAACCTCATTCTTAGCCAGCTTAGCAACCTTAGCCTGCTTGCCGTCGGCGGTCTTGACACCGAGAAGTCGGCGAAGCAGGAAGTAGTTGACCTCGAGCTCAGTGTAGATGGCGGGCAGGCGTCCACGGTGACCGAGAACGAAACCGACCAGACGATCGGCACGGCAAAGCGTAGGGTCAACACGAGTACCGACACCAATCAATCCACCAGGGACAGCAAACTTCAGGTCATTGTGCTCGGCAAAGAGCGACACAACCCGGGAGAAGATAGGACGGCACTGAATCTTGCCATTCTCATCCTTGGTGACGAGACCAGGTCGAATTTCGATCTCGTCATCCAACTTCAGCACACCAGTCAAGATGGAGCCACCGGCAACACCGCCCTTCAGCTCATCGATCTCCGCACCGGGCTTGTTGACGTCGAACGACCGGATGACCATCATGTGAGGGGATGCTGTGAAATCACGGACAGGGACAGGAATATGGGAGACAAGGTACTCGTTGACAGCGTCAATGTTGTACTTGAGCTGGGCGGAGATAGGAATGATGGGAGAACCGTCGGCAACGGTACCACGAATGAATTTCAGAATCGACTGGTAGTGCTGCAGGGCTCCGTCTTCCCTCATCAAATCGACCTTGTTCTGGAGAATAATGATGTGGCTCAGCTTCATGATCTCGATGGCGGCCAAATGCTCGGAGGTCTGGGGCTGAGGGCAAGTTTCGTTTCCGGCAATCAACAGAAGAGCGGCGTCCATGACGGCGGCACCTGACAGCATAGTACTCATGAGAATATCGTGACCGGGGCAGTCGACGAAGCTGTAATAGTCCTAGGTTAGCAGCCCACCCAGTGGCTCACCAGTATGGTCGGTTGGTACGTACGAAACGTGTCTCAGGAGACGGTAGTGACCGGAGCATCCTTCTCTCTCGCACGGAGGGTCAACCTCCTTCTCGCTCTTATAACTTTTGTAGCATGTTGGCCGAGGGCAGGCGGGGTTGTCGCACTTGTAGATTTTAGCGTTGGCGTAACCGAGCTTGATGGTGATGTTTCGTTCCAGCTCGTTCTTGAATCGGACAGTCTGAACCTCTGAGATAGCCTTCACCACCGTTGACTTTCCGTGAGCGACGTGACCAATAGTACCAATGTTGATCGTGGCCTGGCGAGCGATAATTTCGGGCGACAGAGGAGTTAGTGTAGACAAGTCGAGGGTCTCTGGGTCGGGCTGCTCCGGGAGCTCTGGTCGCTTCGGCTGAGAAACAGGAGGTAAAGAGTCCTTCTTCATCGCTGACTTGAGGGGCTTCTCCTCCTGGTCGAGAGGCTCTTGGTCTTCGATCTCATCCTGGCCGTTGGCATTAAGGATGGGGGAGCCGGGCTGGGACTCCTCGTCTGAGAAATCACCGTTGGTAGCCATGATTGCGCTCGACAACGGGGCTCTGAGAGAAAGGGTAGTATAGGACGGGAGTGGGAGCGTGGAGGTCGGGGCCTTTGTTAGATGAAATTTGCTGGTTTTGCAGAGCGACGGAGGCGATACGATCTTTAGGCCTGCACCGAGTTTAGTGGGGGTTGATTTGTGCAGTGGAGAGCGAGCAGGCGGTGGCCGCCGGCAGTTGCTGGCTTTCTCCCTCCTATACGGCATCAATTCTGTGACATGCCTTAATTCTTATGGCTATATTCCAAAATATTTATTATGGCGCGTTTCTTTTCCAGGTTCTTTTTGTTACTGGATTTGCGTAAAAGTCAGTCGCTCAACGCTCGTAGCAAATTCCCAGAAGTCTCGTCGCTGCGGGTGACTCATTCTCCCCAGGACTATATTCTTGCCCTTATGGCTGGCTGCCAAAAAAACAAAGGCACCAATACATGCAACCAAACAAACATAGCCCACGCTGATGTTTTAATGCTTTACAATTTTGACATCACTTGTCGGGTATATACAACAGACTTGATAGTAGTGTTCAGATAACGACCCCTATTCAGCGTCACTTCCTTCACTGCTTGACTCTTCATCGCTTTCTTCGTCAAACGATTCGAAATCCTCCGGTGTCGGTTCTTCAGCAGGCATCATAACGAAAGCCTTCAGGCAAGTGATCCTGTTTCCTGTCTCATAGGAGTTCAGAAGCTTCCCCACCTGAATATCCTTTGAGTTGCTAGACTTCTTGGACAACATATCGCGCAACTTGGCTCCAAGCAACTGCCAAACACGCACGACGCCCTCACTATTTGCTGTGACCACCGCAAAATCGTCCTCGGCTCCAGGTTGACCCTTGAGGCTTATTATTTCGAAGTCCTTTACTCTCCCCGGGAGTCCTTGTGATTTGCCACCGAGTTGGGCGACTGGCTCAGCATACGGGATCGGAGAGTCATCACCTTCGACTGGTTGTCGTAGCTTCTTGGTTGAGTAGAATATGACCCTACCATCCTCTGTCGAGATTGCGAATGATTCCTCATCTTCTTCCGAGCCCATGGCAACGTACTTGATTTCATGTAGCTTGCTTCGTGGGCCCGGGAATACCCTGCAAATTGGGGTAG
Organism: Aspergillus undulatus; assembly: GCF_047715775.1. NCBI lineage: Eukaryota > Fungi > Ascomycota > Eurotiomycetes > Eurotiales > Aspergillaceae > Aspergillus > Aspergillus undulatus. The sequence goes on from NW_027396640.1 coordinate 72,607, forward strand.
AATCCTGTGAGGCGATCAGAATACTGGATCATGTCGCTATGGTGATAGGGAGCTTACTATCCCAAACAATACGGCACCCCATTCAAAGGCCACCGCGAACTCTTCTCCCTTAGTGTTCCATGCAATCTTTCTCCCTTCCCCAGTGCTCCATCTGCCTTCCTTTACACTTTGTAGGATATCCTTGTTGAAATTCAGTACTCCGGCTTTTTTCCCTGTAACAAGGTTCCACAATCGCATGCATCGCTCCCCTTTACCCACACTTAGCATAAGCTTCATACTTGGGTGCACTGCAAAATCATTAACGCCAGACGGAGATCCACCGGGAGGCGCGGTATCACCGCTGGGTCGGCCCTGGACCTTCGGGTGAGGAGCTTTGATGGTAGAAATAACGCTCAGGTCGCGGACCTTGCTAACGGAGATAGTATTATCCTCTGCAGACGCTAAGAGCTTTGACCGTGAAGGGAATACCAGAGCTGTGATAGGTGCGGAATGGTGTAAAAGGGCTCCGAGTTCCCTGTTCTTAGGGTTCTCAAGGATCTTGTTACCCGCGAGGGTAGGGACTGTCGGGTAGTGCTCGTTCACTGTAGGAGGTGCTGCAGATAACGTATAGAGATTGACGCGCTCATCACTTCCACCACTGGCCAGGATGACTTTCGGAGGCTCCGTAGAGTCTGCCTTGGGTAAGGGAGACAAAGCCAGGGATTTGATCGCAGAGGAATGCGCCTCGAATAGGAAAGTATCCACGAATTGAACGGCAGATGAATCGACAGGCGACGTTTTAGGCTCATCGGCTGCAAAGCAGGTCGCGGGGATTGATGCCGTAAATCCATGTAGGACTCGCTCGTATGAACCAGTAACTATCTGTACCGTGATGGCGCCGCCGTCACTATGTTCCGCAGGCGATGATTCTTGCTTGTTCGATGATTTGGCCTGTTTCGACGGCTGATTCGTCTTAGGGCCTTTGACAGCCTCGTCTATCTTGCGCTTAGCCATCATTGGGTTCGTACTGGGGCCAGAAAGGTAGAAAACGAGCTCTTGTCGGTCGACTGATGAGTATCAGAGAGCGGGCAACTTTTTTTTTCTGCCAGACATTCTGGAGTTCTGCAGGCGGTGAGAAACTGGGGTGCTAGCGGCTTGGCGCGTTAGCCTGAGCCTTGAGGCTAGACGCTGGAACCTGGTCACTATCGCGTCAACCACATCAAAACCTGATTATCGGGGACTCTTCATTGCTCGATCGTATAAGTAGCAGATAGAACATGAGGTTGAATTAGAGGGAATCGCTGCCCCTATTGCTCCAAAAGACAGTAACCGCCGTAAGCAATAAGAATAGCCCAGCATACCTCCATTCCCCCCGGTAAGGCCTTCCCCATACCTGCTCTGGCTGCTCGCGGTACCCTTCCAAAAAGCTTTCCAGTCAACCAACCAAAGTCAACTCCCCATTCACCACGAACCCTCCCAAAAATCCCTTCACAGTGCCATCTCCGTGTCGACGCTCTTGCATCGCAGAACAACACAACCACATCCTTCTTATCAATTTCGAGCGATTTTTTCCTTCTGGATGACTTCGCTCAACCTATTCCCCTTACTTTCAGCGCGTTAATCGGATGTTGTGTTCTTGAATTAGGCTCGATGCTCCGGGAAGAGCTTCTTCGGTCTAAGCAAGATGAGATCGCGTGAGTATTAATTCTCTCTAACGATAATTTATGTTTCATTTCATGTTGCGATTAATTTCCATCGCTCACTGGGGTTTTTAGACGTTGTTTGTTGTCGCGGAAGCGCAAATTGAGCGAGCTCTACTTTGCGACCGTAGGCTACGCGGGCGCGACCGAGACCTCTTTTGACTCCGCCGCGTATCAGGAAAAGGAGAAAGCGTTCCTCGAAGCCAACGACCTTACAAAGTAAGTTATTCTCTAACATAATAAACTCGAACAACACTTCATGCTATACCATTTCTTTCTTCCTTGTTTATCGCTTCACCGCGCGATTGCCCTTTACTCACTGCTTTCCAGAGGTCGTTACTTCAATGAAGCCACGCTCCCAGCCCTACCTAGTTATGCAGCGCCGCCGGCGCGAGAGACGAAAGCGACCCCATCAACTGCACCCGCGCAAACTCCAGGAGTTTCCAATGCTGTCCCGACTGGTCCGTCGTTGCGCGGAGATGCTCCCACATCCGAAGCTGCTTTACAAGCAGCCGCGAAGGCTGAACCTCGGAAAGTCGCGGCGCCGCATTCAACAGAGGAGCAGCAAACCAAACCGCTTGATAGCAAGCCTCTCCCTCAGCCCACTCCTGGTAGGCCACTTACCGGATCGCAAAAGCCTGATAGTTCAACCTTGCAGCCTAGCCTAAAGGAGACTACTTTTGTGCCGGAAACGCCTAGCAGCTCCCAGGACTCTAGCAACGCTATCCCCCAGGCCGACCAAACGAAACTATCCAAAGATGTCTCCCCGACTCAATCTGCTATTCACTCGCCGAAAGCTCAGCATGATGTGCGCCCTTTCCCGCTTGCAGGGCGTCCGGTTCCAGTCGCCGAACAGCCCTTGTCCCCCGTTTCGTCCGCGGAGCCCTACTCAAACAACACACCCGCCGCAACCGCAGCGTCTCCGGCCACAAGCCCTGCAGAGGAGACAACAGAGCCCGTGGAGAAACCTCCGAGCCCTAGGCGCCCAGCGGCTGCTCAAAGTCAACCGGGCTTTGTTCCAGCCACGGCAGACGAACAACTTCGGTTCGAAGAGGCACAGTCTCTCCAGCAAAACGCTTCATTGGCAAGTCAGGTCAAGGACGGTGCCGGAGCCGCCCCCTCGACAAATCAGGTTATCCAGGAGGATCTTCCGGCGAGCTCGAGAGCGGCGGAGTTGGAGAAGGAAGCTCGGGAATCAGTACCTGGAGATATTCCGCCAGAAGCGCAACATACTGATTCAAATGCTGCACTTCCAGTAAATCCCATGACCCAAGCCCAGCAATCATCCGGTCAAGCAGCCGGGACTCCCGTCAAGGAAGTGACTCCATCTACACAGCCGACCAAGAAGCCAAGCCCACCAGCCCTTCCAGGACCTCTTCCGGAAAGGATGACGACTAGAGTATCTTCCGGCGCAATTCGGCACAAGTCCGTATCGGAGATTCTAGGCGAAGCGCCCAAGACTCCTGTTTCCCCAGTCGAGAAGCCACAGACAGCTGAGCACGCTACTGGCGCTGATGATTCTGCAGACTCCGCAAGGTTACGTCTTAAAGACAGACGAGCGCGAGAGAAAGAGAGGAACAAACTTTCAACTGTTGTCTTTCCGAAACAGCAGCAGCAGCAGGATAAGGGCAGTGCTATGGATCTTGTCCGCCAACAGTCCGGTGATCTGGTAAGGCTGAACGAGGAGCAGGACTATCTGTTTACCCTGTTCCAGAATAAGGCTTATGCTCCGCCTCGTGGAACTGCCTTGGCCGCCCTTCTGGCTTCGGCGCATAAAACGCTATCGACGAATAATTACCTTCTTGATTATCAGGAACAGATGGATTGCCGCATTTTGCGCCGCATATATGACCTTCAGAATGCTAATAGATGGCCATTGCGTCAACTCAAGCGCGCTGCTGAGCCACCTAGACAGGGAACCCACTGGGACGTTATTTTGGATCATATGAAGTGGATGCGAACAGATTTCCGAGAAGAACGCAAGTGGAAACTTGCTGCAGCGAAGAGCTGTGCAGATTGGTGTGTCGAATATGTCCATAGTGAACCTGAATCTCGCTCGATGTTGCGCGTTCGTGCAAAGATACCGCCTGAGGAGGCTGCCCGGAAGGCTGAACCGTCGGCTACTGCCATGGTTTCTCCCCCAGAGGAGTCGGGACCCGAAGCTATGGACCTTTCACATCCCACACCAGACTTGGTACCTTCCACTGAAGAGGACTCGGTCAGCGAGGGGTTCAACGATGAGCCGCAGCATGATCTCCCAGACACAGTTGCGCCAGCCGCGATTTTCTCGCTTGGATCTGATGAATTCAATTTCTCCCTGGACATGACCCCAGCGGCCCAAAAACTCCTGGATGAGTTACCGATGTACTCACCCGTTCAGATCGAGCCGAACACGCGCCTTCCCAGCTTCAAGAAACCTCTGGATTCATCCTGGAAAACTGATATTCTTCCTGTTTCGAAATTTTCTCGCGGAAAGATAGTGTTTCACGAGGATGAGCCCGCCAGAAAACGCAGTCGCTATGACTATTCACAATACGACTCCGGTACTGAGCATCCGGTCCTGGACTTGCCGCCTGAGCAAATTAACGTTGCGCTCTTTCAGCCCGAAAATAGGCATATTCGTGACCGCATACATCCCACTCAACCTTTCAGGCCTCCAACAGAATATCCCATGCCCTCTCTTGGATTCTTGGAGTCCAGACAATCATCCCAGTGGACTTACGCAGAAGATGACGAGCTTCGCAGCCTTGTCGAGGAGTATTCCTACAACTGGTCACTGATATCTAGTTGTCTCACCCCGTCGTCCCAATTTACATCAGGCGCGGAAAGACGAACACCTTGGGAGTGTTTTGAGCGTTGGGCGGGAATAGAAGGTTTGCCCTCAGATATGTCAAAAACACCATACTTCAGAGCCTATCACCAAAGAATCGACACCGCCCAGCGTAACGTCATGGCGCAACAGGCCGCAGCTCAGCAGCAGCAGCAGCAGCAACAGCAGCAACAGCAGCAACAGCAGGGCAACAACAACGGCAATCAACAGCCGGTGTCTCTGATCCGCAGAAGAGGTACACAGCCAATCCGGGTTGATCGGAGAAGGTCCTCTAAGCACCTAGCTCTTCTCGATGCTATGAGGAAGCTGGCCAAGAAGCGAGAAACTATGCTGCAGAAGCAACAGCATGGTAAGCAACATCTTAACAAAGCGCATCCGCCACATCTAATGAACCTTTTGTAACTCTAGCTTCCCATCTCGCCTCGATAAGGAAAGTCAACGAAGCCAACCAGCCGAAGCCCCCCATTTCGTCACCCGCTGAATTCAGCCGCCTGAAGCATGAGCGTGAATTGAAACTTCAAGAGAGGCAAGAGCAATACCGTCAACAAATGATTGCTCAGCAGAGGGTAGGTTTCATCACTGTAAAAATACGTTGAGATAATGTCGGCTAACGTGGTATACAGGCGAGTCTCGCTGCCCGTACTGGTCAAATGCCTAATCAGCAGCAAATGATGAATGCTGCTGGACGTACGCCGAATGCAATGCCTCACAACCCCAACGCTCCCGCCGTAGCGACTAATACTCCAAATGGTCTTCCGAATGGCGTTTCCAACGGACTACCTAATGGAATGCCCAACGGAGTGCCGCAGGGCGCTGGTGTCAATCAAGCTCGACCGCACGTTCAGAGTGTGCAAGGGAGTGGGGGACCCGTGAATGGCCAGATGCCTGCCAACCCAATGGCCATGAAGATGATGCCACAGTCTGGGATGCAACAACCCAACGGCGCTCGTCCCAACATGCCAATGCAAGCGTCGCCGGACAATGCCAGGGTTATTCGAGAGGCCAATCGCTTGCAAGAGCAACAGCGGATCTTACAATCCAGACAGCAGCAGCCCCAGCACCCACTTCAACAGCAGCAACCACCACAGGCACAGAACCAGCAGCAGCAACTCCCTCAACATCAGCCGCAGCAAGCCCAGCAACAATTTCACGCCCAGCCTCAATTTGTGCCTCAGGGATCCAACTCTCCCAACATGAACATGCCTGGCGTTAATGGTAATCCGAACAACCCCGCAATGATGGCAGCTCTGCAGGGGGGTGGTGGAATGCAGAGCCCGCCGTTTCACAATGCTACTCCTCAAGGCGTTTCTACTCCATCTCCACGCGTGGGCCAACCGAATCTTCTATCAAGTGGGGTCGTCCCGACCATCAGCAGCATCCAAAGCCAGATTCAGAGGAGCAACCCCAATATGCCGATTGAGCAAGTCAACAAGCTGGCAACGGATCGCCTCCATCAGTACCAGCAGCAACGTATGTCTCAAGTTGCCATGAATGCGGCGGCCGGGAATCTGGGTGTCCAACCTAACTTTCAGATGTCGCATGATGGCAATTTCCAGCCTCAAACTGGCATGAATGGCGGCCCGAATATGCAGGTTTCGCAAGCTCAGGGGTTCTCCCCCATGATGCGCGTTCCGCAGCCGGCTCAACAAAACCGGGTCGGCACTGGAAGCTCTCCTGCCATGGGAGTAGCTGTACCGCAACAAAGCCGAAGTGCTACCCCTCAAACTCAACGCAGTGGCAGTGTTCAGAATGGACCTATGCAAGGCGTGAGCAAGAGCCCTAACCATCCTCAAACCCAATCGATGGGCACCTGAATGGTTCAATTACCAATCCCCCTTTACCACACATACCGTCTCTTCGTCTGTAAATATTGACCTCACCTTACCTACCTTTATTCCCCTTTTCCCTTTCGACACACCTTGACGATTTGCAATACCACGACCCGCAGCCCTTTTCACCAGTGATCTTATTCCTCATATTCCTACACATCAACCGCTCCTCCCACTTCCTCATCCCTATTTCCGACCACCTCTACGTTCAACTTATTTCCTACACCTCCTCCAGATACCGGTTATTCCGAACCTTTTATTGGACGCTAGTCCAACCCCGGGAGCTGATTACATTGTTATATGTCAGCTTTTTTGTTCCGGGTTCTTTCTTCTTTATGTACCACTTGTACCGATAGGGCAGGCACGAAATCTTAGCGATGTATCAGGGCAGGCGATTGGAATAGATTAAATTCTAGGAAAGGAATTATATTCCAAGTCTCGATAAATCTCGTGAATCTGTATAGCCGATAGTCAGAGTAGAAGACGATGGATGCCGGGAACTGAAGACCGCTTGCCGTTTACGGCTATATGAGGATAAGCGCGCTTAGAGACTTTCGCCGCCTGCCCGACACAGCTGCATGCTCATTCTGAGCTTCCTACCAAATCAACCCGATCACAACTCCTGCGCGCATACATACCGTTTCAATACATGGCGCTTTCTCATATTTGAGCAACTTTCACTGGCTACCGTACCGGAGGTGTCGGGTTAAAGGACACGCCCATAATGTCTTCCAAATCGCCGCAGGACGGCGACTCTTACTCACCCGCACCATCAGTAAAGCCCGTCTCTCTGTCCCTAAGTTCCTCAAAGGACACAAACAAGAAGACCACGTTCAACGCCCCCTCAAAACAAAACCAAACCCTTGCGCGGCGCCCTCACCACACCCTCCAGCACGATGACGATTCCGACGAAGAACCCGCGCCGCCGGCCTTCGAGTCCGTCACGGGCTTCGACACACTCACAGGCAAAGCGGTCGGTGCATTCGACGCAGAAAATAAAAAACCGCTGACGATTCCCGTCGCGAGCGGGAATAACTGGCGCGATCGACCGGGTGTTATCAGACGGCCGAAGGGGAAGAAAAATTTACTGCCGAGGGAGGTGCAGGCTATGCAGGAGGCCGAGAGAAATGGCAAGGGTTTGGACGGTGAGGGGGAGTCTGTGGGGCCGAGTATGTCTTATGGGTTGAGTTTTGCCAGGCAGGACGGAGATGGTCAGGCGGCACCGGAGAGGGATCAAGAAATGAAAGATGCGCCTGCGCCTACGCCGCCAGCTGCGCCTGAGGAGACGAAACCGCTTACGGAGGATGAGACTGCGCTGCGCGCTCTTGTGAGGGAGAGTAAAGGGGAGACGGAGGGGAGGTCGGATCTTGTGATTGAGTCGAAGCGTCCGGGGGGAGATGATATGGACGAGGATGAGGTCTACGACGGACATAACAATGAGACGCGGTCATTCCGGGCGGATGTTGCGGCGCGGCCGGAGTCCGCAACATTAGATCAGTACAACGCAATTCCTGTGGAGGAGTTCGGCGCAGCCTTACTCCGTGGCATGGGCTGGAAGGAGGGCCAGTCTGTAGGGAAGAACTACGGCAATGGGAGCTCAGACCCGGGCCGCGCGTCTACGCCTCATGTCGCTGCTCGTCGTCCAGGCTTCCTAGGGATAGGAGCGAAGGATGTCTCAGGTGGCAAGGCGGAGGTTGAGTTCGGCGCGTGGGGCAAGGCGGCCATGCGTAAGGGATCTAGAAAATCTGGGGGAGCGAAAGACGGCCAAGCGGACACGGAGGGCGTATACATGCCCGTGCTCATGCGCAATAAGAAGACGGGCGAAACAATCACGGAGGAAGAACTCTCAGCTTTGACAAAGGAAGCTAAGAAGCGGGATGAAAGCGATGACTGGAGAGAGAGGAGGGACCGGAATCTTGAGCGGAGCGGGCGTGATAAAGACCGACATCGAGATCGAGACCGGGATAGTCGGCGCATAGATTACGATGACGATGATCGATACGAAAGTCGGCGGAATGGGTCCTCTTCTTCTTCAAGAAAAGACAGAGATAGGAGTCGATCAGCTGGTGATCGGCATTCCAGGCGTCATCGGTACGATGATGAAGATGGCGACGGCCGAGATGGTCGATATTACAGAGAGCGAGGGCGAGACCGGGACCGTGACCGTGAGCGCCGCTCTGACCGTGATAAAGATAGGGACAGGGATAGGGATAGGGAGCGGGATCGGGTTCGGGATCGAAAGAGCTCTAGTTATCACGACGACCGGTATAGCTCCCGGAATTCATCGTCGAATACGTCCAGCAGACACCGAGATCGAGACAGAGACCGGGATAGTGATCGCGATTCTCGTCGGCGGCGATGATGCGATGCGATGAGGTGATTGATAGATGTACTCGCCTTCGCTAGCATCATATGAAAAAGGAAACACGATCTCATATAATCTGGATGTACATTATCTACAAGCATGTTAACTGCCACAATAGAATTTGGATCACCCTCTTGGGATGTGTCTACACGAGACCAGGAATGCGTGATAAAAAGCCAAAACTTTTCATAATCCTCAATGTAAATGCAATCAATATGTACTCCTCAGACAAACACCCATGGATATATACCGTGTCAATCCAAAGAAAGCAACAAGAAACGAAAAAGATGTCTAGTCGTACATGACCCTCGTATCAGTATGCATGTATAAGAGAACTTAAGTGAGAAGCATCATCCATCCACTCGTCTAACCGGCAACCAGATGAACTTCCCCTCCTTCAAATAAAATTCATACACCCAACATAACCACATCCTTCTCGTGCTCAGCCTCATCACCAATAGCCCGCTGCGTTGGAGCGCCAAGCGCACTAAGCCCAATTCCCCCATCCATCTCACCAAGCACCCACTCAACAAGATAACTCTCGTCCTCGAGCTCCTCTATCCGGCGGAAGTGTCTTTCCGTGTATGACGCCAAAGCAGCCAGGATATCTTTCATAGCGGCTGCCGCGCGCCCATCAGGGCTGCGCTTAACCATGCCTGACGAGGCAAGTTCAACGAACGTCGAGGCAGGGTAGGACCGGAATAAAGCGAATAGGATGCGCTGCGCGGTCTTTGAGTGCCGTGCGTTGGTGTTCCAGTCGCGGAGGCGAAGGAGGAGGGCGTAGAGGTTTGACGGGTCGAGGGTTTGCAGGACCTCGTCGATGGATAGGTTACCTGTTAGACTATTTTCGTTCTTGGGTTCGGTGGAATTTGGGTCGTCGGCTGCGTCGATGGCCGCGTTGAAGAGGTTGAGCAGGCGTGCGGGGTGGTTGAGTTGGAGGGCGAGGGTGATTGCTTCGCGGTAGGCGCCTGCGACGATGTAGTTCTGCAGTTGCTGGTCTTGTTCGATGCGCGCGGAGTTGGCGTTTACTGCGGCGGTGTATGTTGCGGATGTGGTGTCGGTCCAGAAGGTGACTGTTGAGTCTGCGGAGCCTGAGGCGAGGGCGTAGAGGGAGGAGTGCTTTGTAGAGGGGGACTTGTTGGCATCATCGCGGGACCCGGAGGGTGTAGGGCTCGCTAGTGCCCAAACGCGGTCTTCATGGTTGTCGAGGGTTGTCTCTAGTTCGCCTGTGTAGGGGGACCAGACCTTGACCAGGCCATCTGCGGCTGCGGAGGCGACGAGGGGTCGGAGCTGGACGGCGTTGGTGTTTGATGCTGCGGTATCTTCCTCGTCGTCCTCATCATCGTCCTTTTTATTGGACATATCGGGTGGTGGAAGCCATAGCACCTTTAGGACACTGTTTGTGTGGCCCTCGAACGTTAGGAGGCAACTGTAGTCAGACAAGCTCCAGACCTTTACAGTCTTGTCTCCTGAGCCCGTTACGATCATGCCCCTATTCGTGCTGCTTTTGGCATCCGCACTGAGATTTGGCATGCCGTTGGGCGAGAAACGCGCCGACCAAACACCTCTCTTGTGCCCGCGAAGAACGCCCACCACGGATCCGTCCTCAGCAGACCAGATCTTTACGGTTCGATCTTGAGAAGCCGACGCGAAAAGGGCCGAGGAAGGGCTCACATCCAGGGCGTTGATGTCCTTGTCGTGAGCCTTGCGGGTGAATAGGGCTTTGGGAGTGTGAGGGCTGTCGGCATCAGTAGAGCCTAGCTTTCCGGTATTCCACCGCTTGACGGTACGATCCTGGGAACCTGTCATGACGAATGGAGGTGGGTGGTTCACCGGATCGTTATATGCTGGGGTATTAGGTGGCGGTGAGTCCCGCGGGAAGCTAATGGCTCCTAGGGATTCTGCGTGGCCTGTTAGGACGGCGAAGCATGTGTATGATGAATACTCCGGGTCAAGACGCCATAAACGCGCGGTGTTGTCCTTTGCACCTGTAGCAAGCCAGTGACCGGACCAGTCGACGTCGATACAGATGATGATATCGTCATGGCCATCCAAGTGAGCTATATCAGCACCGAAGTACTCTTGCTTCCCAGTTGAGGGCCTGTATTCAGATGGACCAACAGAGACAATTCGAATGCTTTCAGTGTTGGTGGCCAAGGCAAGCATAGACCGGTCGGGGCCGACATATGCGAGATCGATAATATCGTCATCATTGCCTGAGATGCGCCGAACAACCGGCAACGGGTCGAGCTCGGTTCCAGGCTTGTAGTCCGATAATGATTCTAGGGAGTGAAGCCTCAAGGTTTGGTCGGCGTGCACAGTCATGGCGAAAGGCATCCCGGGGGTATAATGGATTGCTATGACCGCCTCAAATTCGGCAGCAGCTTCCTGCTCACTTGTGACCTCTCCACCTCTGTTACAATCCCACACGCGCAACTTGCCATTCTCACCACCGACCAAGCATAGTCCGCCCTCAACAACAAATGAAGCTGCTTCAGCACTTTCGAGAACAGGTATTATCCTCCGAGTTTTGAACGTTCGCATATCCCATACAATGACGGTCTTATCTCGGCCGGCGGAGAGCAGAGCGTTCTCTGCTACCGAGTATGATATGCTGCGGACCACCGAAACATGCGAGTCAAGAGACGCTATGGACTTCCTCTTATTCAGATCCCAGATGCGCACCTTGCCCTCCTCACTACCGGAGGCAAGTCGGAATGCGCCAATGGAGTCAGAAGAGGTGTCTAGGTCCATCATTTCCTCATCCTCATTTCCAGCCTTCCGCTTCGACTTCTTCTTGGATGATTTGTCGTCGCTCTCTGTGAATGGTGGCTGGAAGAAACACAATGCCGAAATAACACCGCCGTGACCATGGAAACTGTGCGTGATATAACCACCCCGGATATCCCAGACTTTGATCGATCCATCCGCGGCTCCGGTCGCTAGCAGCGTACTGGTCGGATCGGTCGCGGTCGTCACGACCGGCGCTGTGTGTGGTTTTAAGCTCCGAACAAGCTTCGTCTCGAGCGTACGAGATGTGTCATCGAGGGGAGACAGAGAGTATATCCGCATGGACATAGACCGGGAGCAAAGAATAACGTGCGAAGCCGAGGGAGTGATGGCTAAGCTGGTGATGACCTCTCCATCTCCTTCAAGTGTAACGAGCTGGTCGCCCGTTTCGAGGTCGACAACGAGCGCATCTTCGTTCACGCAGGCGACCAGCAGGCGGCCACTGGCATCGAGGGCGGTGCTTCCTCCGGTATAGATGGGACGAAGCGTTCGAGACGCCTCGAAGGTCGTCTTGACAACGGCTTTGGACATGATGGAACGTTCTCGGAGTTTCTCGGGGTGTAGACAGTTGACAGTCTATCGCGCCATGGTAATAATCCAAATCAACTGCCAAACGAGTGAAGCCGAAGATGATCGGTGATTGCGCTTGCCCGTCACTGGTAAACTTTTCGATCACTTTTTTTGAGACTGTTTGCACTGTTTGTTGGCACTAGCCGTTCTGAGACTAGCTCTCATCATGGCCCGTGCACTCCAAATCGGCGCCGCTAGCTGGGCCATCTACTCTGGTTTCTTAGTAGACTGCTTCTATCCTCGCATCGTCTTGGATCTCTCGCTCTGCGCTAAAATGACATTGGATACGTGATATACACAATGGGGAGACGTGCATATTTGAACCGTCTGGCTTTGGTAGGCTCTTATCTCTTCTTCGCCCTCGTGTGTTCTCATGGCCAGCACTGCACTATTTGTACATTTGGTCTTTTGTCACAAATCGTCTATTGTTTACAGCGTTGAACTGCCTATAAGTCGATCATGGAGAGCTTTTCAGGACTGAGTTAGAACTGAGCTCGTGGTCTTATATTGTATTTCTGGCTTCTCTTCTACCTCGAAGTCCTCGATAGATTGCTCAACCATTTGATCTATTGATATCCAAATGCGCGTTTTCTCGAACCCCTATTGACCATATCCAAGGGCCGGTCCCCGTATGAAGCACCCGAGATCCCTGCTGGATCTTCAGGAGATCAGGCAAGCTCAGCGCAGCGGATAACCTCACCTCTCCATGCGGACGGATATGTCCAGCACTACGATGAAAGGGGCCACCCGGTTAATCCGGAGTCGAAAACGTTCGGAAGAGAGCTCAGGAGAGCCAAGAATGACATCCTTTCGACAATGGGAATCGTTGTCAGTGAAGACACAAGCCGAGGGCGTAACCAACAGGAGAAAATAGATGCCATCGTGACCGAGAACGACTTAGGGTTGGCCATGGTGACTCTGGACCAATTCTCAGTCTTCCTGGGCTCATGGTGGACTACGTCGCTCACTGGTCGAATACAGGTGAGATCATCTGGAGTCTAGCTTGAGGCGAAGAAGTGCAAACTAATCTTAATATGTAGACATTCAAAAGCTTTGCCCATGTCCCTTTAACAAGGATTATCAACTACGAAAGTGTTTCTTTTGGGATTCTTGGATTCTATTTTGCTGGTATCCCAGCATGGGCTATGTCGGCATGCCTATCCATCTGTCGACATCATCCCTTAGAACGCTTGATCTCCTTAGTACAAAACTATTTCCCTAATAATGACGCGGCCTCGAAGCTAGTGAGAGCTTCCTTTACCATCCTTCATACTGCGTGAGTACCTAACGACCCTGGACACGGACAAACCTAACAGTTCCTACAGAGCTCGAGGGTCTCTTCTTGCTCTCGCTATGCAAACATACATGTACTCTTCATTGCAGTCTCTACATCTGATTCCTCCTACCTCAATCCCAAGTATCGCGAACTTCATGCCCTTTGGCAAATTTGCCTCCATGCTACTCCCAAGCTTGCCTTCAGATATCTCATTCACCTCCCTCATCTCGTTTGCTTTGAGTGTGCTGAAAACCCCCTCTCTTCTCTACATATATGTCTACCTACGACCATTTATTGAAGTTCGCCTTTACAGACTGATCCGCAGACGGTTGCCGAAACCTGATCTCACTGATCAACTTTCTGTCAAAGTGGCCTTCGATAACGACCTTGTTGATTGGATGGTGCCTGTTCTAGGGCGTCGAGGTGATGAGGAGGCCGAGCGCAGCAACCTTTCATTGATAGATGACTTGCTGTATGAGTTGCGTGTCTTCCGGCAGTTGTTGTCTTCTAAATTCACCTTCAAATCACGACAGTCCTCACTCGTCCTACGGGGCGAAAATAAGCACCAATGCGAGGTTCACCAGACTCAGGGTCGATCAGCAGGTCATCCATCCCCAGGTCAAGAGCAACAGCATCAAAGACGCCAGGAGGCACAGCCAGATACCACAGATCGGCGTACGTCCATTCGTGGATACGATGAGAACTCCGCCAGAGCGGACAGCGAGGTATCGAATGAAGAGAACCAGCTTCCCGACGCGGACAATATGAATCTGTTGAGGCGCGCGAGGAACCTCACTATTTCTACTCGAACATCCACTCCGGACCCAGACGCGCACCAGGATGAGGGCGCCGCTCCAAGAGAGAGCCAGAGAGATTCACGCTCACACGCACATCGCTCTCGAACTCCTTCTCCTACATCTTCGCCGCCCTCACCTCGTGTCCGCGCACAGGTAATCCAGGATTCAGATGTCGTTGCCATGCAACTCGAGCTGCAAAGTCACCAGGCACGTCGCCGGAGTACCACGACGGAGAACGTTGTCGATCCACAGAATGCCGAAGAAGGATCGGTTACTCGTCGTTCGACCTCTGACCTCCTCGACACGCTTTTGTCCAATGAAGGCCAGCACATAACCACGATGCTTAGTCCCGAAGCTGCAGAAAGCAATGACCTCTCCAACATGACCTTAGCGACATCTCTTCATCTGGGAGGAACAACAACAGCTTCGTCCTCTAGAAATCAACCAAACAGCATCACAGAAGGCTTAGATCAAAATGATCTAGCCGCTGAACCAACGGTCTCAGTCCCCGTGAACATCCTCCCCGACGTTGTAGAAGAGCCACCTCTCGAAGATACAACCAACCAACCCTCATCGTCGCAACCCCATGAGGATTCCGACGACTCCGATTTCTATCCCAACGTTGAAGATGCCGATGCCGACGCCGACACCTCAATCCTCCCACATGAACCCAACCCAACCACTCCGCAAAATCCACCAGAAGAAGCAGAACCTGTCCAAGCCTCCTCCCGCGCCCTAGGCCACAGAGTGACCGTCCTCTCCTCTCTCCCCGTCGACTCCCTCGCGTCCCACCTAGCATCCATGATAACAACGGCCCTCTTCGCCCCTCTTGAATCCCTTTACCTCCGATCTCTCGCGTCATCGTACCTAGCGTCTAGGAGTGCATCTGCCTTGCTCCGTGCTGACGTCTATCCCCTTGGTGCTTGGGGCGGTGGTCGCTCATGGAACGATAAAGTTGCCTATATGGGGAAATTGGCGCTCATGATGGGGCTCCAGGCTACAGTGAATGCGTCTGTCTGGGGGATTATCTCCGGGGCTGCAATTCGGATTGGGAGGAGGTTCTGTGGGTGGGGTGCGTTGTAGACTAGACCGAGTTCTGGTATAAAGAAGCCTCAAACCCGCCGCGGGCATGGAGTCCTTGGGTCGTATGCCGGATATGGTAACTGCTGAGGGACCTCCGGCCATCGGTCGCTCCTTCCCTAAACGTGGCACTCATCTAGCCTCATGAGGCAGGTGCGATGATGGGTCGCTCCTTCCCCGTGGTAGATGAATGCAACTCTCCCTAGGCAATGTGCGATGCACCTCATCTACCCGTTGCCCCTATAATACTCACTCAATCGCCATCTTAGATACACTCGAATATCGAAGTTGGATATGTAATGATATGAAGCTACTATCTTGATGCCCATGTGCGGTGAACTCAAAAGGGTTCCAGTCCTGGATAGATATTTCTTTAATTTTGTATCGTTACAAACTCGTATATATGGATGCAGCCAGCCCAGACCGCTGCTTTGCCCCTAACCTTACATTTCAAAAATCACCTCGCAGCATCCTTCCCTTTCCCCTTCGCCTTACCAGCACCAGGAACCTTTCTCCGCTCCCAAACCATGAGATACCCCTCCTTCGTAAAAAGCGTCTCACTCTCGGCACGCTTCACAAACAGATCCTGAATCTCAAGCCACTCTGGTCCCCTCTGTTCCCCTGTCCCCTGCTCCGTCTGGACCTTCGCATTCTCAGCCGCCATAGCCTTATCCTGCAATTGAACGAGCCAGGAGACTTTCTCCGTGCCTGCGCCGGCACCACTAGAGGACGCCCCGCCGCCGCCCGAGGCCGCATTGACGCCTTTATCAGCGGCGTCTTCTGTCCCGCCGGGGGCGGAGATGGTCGGGTCGAGGATGATGTTTGCGACGAGGTCGTAGAGGATTGGTTCGCCTGGGGACCAGAGCTCCGGGTTGGGTTCTACGTAGGGAGACATGTCCAGGGAGCGTGGGGAGGGGAATGTGACGATTGTGGGGTTGCGCTCGGAAACGAAGCGGTTTTTGGAGAAGCGTTTGATGTGGAACATTAGGTAGGGCGGGAGAGGGTGGAGGAGACGGTGGCGGACTCGGTGGGCGAGCTTTTCGGAGGCTGTGACGCCGTTGTATTTGTTTAGGAGGGTGGTTAGAGGGACTTGCGGGATGATGGATTCGCGGTTTGCGGATTGGAAGAGAGGCGTTGGGGGGAGATCGAGAGTTAGGATGAGGAAGGGGGTTGTGTTGCTGGTTATGGTGCCTGATTCGGTGAAGACTAGGCGGGCGTTCTGGGTGTCTGAGTGTGCTGTGATGGCTTGACTTTCGATTCGGAGATGGCCCTGGAATGCGGCGTGGACCACGCTCGTTGGCGTTTTGGACGGCTTTCGGGAGCCTCCCAGCGCGAGATGTAGGTTGTTCAAGAACCAGGAGAGAAACTCCACTGGGTCTGACTGCTGCGTAAGGGTGAATCGCTTCGAGGACCGTAGTGCAATCTCTTGCAGAAGTTCGTGAGGTGATACGTGAGAGCGGAAAGCCTTGGAATTCCAGAGCTTGCGCACGAGTGTCCCAAAGCGCAGGACTAACTGAGGTGTGCCAGGTTGCGGGAACTCATGGAGGAGGAAGTAGTTGCGAATCGGAAGGACATGTGACAGCGCCTGGGCCACGACGTTCAAGTAGTCATTGGCCTTGATATTGTTCATACCGACAAAGCCTAGAGATAAATATCAGCTTGCGGTCTTTCCCGGGCATGTAGAAACGTGAAATATCGGTATTTACCTGGTCTATAGCGCTTCCCCGAGAGATCAAACGCATCCGTGACCTCCTTATCCAACTTGCCGACTTCCTCCTTGGAATAATACGGGTCGACCACATATTTGATATCATCCAAACTCTTATTCTTCACTTCATACCCCTCAGGCAAAACATAGACCTTCTTCGTCCCCATATTGACAAAGACATGATGCGAAACCTCGAGGGCGTGAAAGTAGGCGTGGGATTTCGGACCTCTGCCCTGGAAGTATTTGCCGCAAACAAGACAGGCATAGACGTTGATATTTGACAAGCTGACGGAACACAATTTCTCAAAGTCGAAGTCTAGGATTTGACGATTGATCGTATCGAGGTACAGGTCGCTGTATCCTTCCATCGGAGCGCTTTGGCGTTGAGGCGCCACAATCGCGGGTCGGTCATCGTCCTCTTCGTCCTCGGGCTCTTCGTCTTCCTCGTCGCCTACCTGAGCCGCTTCTTGGAGCTCTTCTCCTCTTCGGTCTACAGCTGCAAGAATATTATCTCCTTGGCGTTCATGCTCCTCCAACTCCTGCCCGTTAGCTCGGCGCAAAGGTAGTGCTCCATGACGCGGGTCGTCTTCGGGCAAGTCGTCATCCTCCACACGGGCCTTTTTAGAGGCTGGGAATCCGACGATGGCCTCTTGCTCTAGGAGCAGCTCGGCCTGTCTTTTGGTCATCATGATTTGCAGGATGATTGCGGGTTGAAGGTGGGAAGAGCTGCGGACATCTGGAAATCCTCTCCACGCGACGCAAGAAGATCGTGTGCAAACATGACAAACACCAAGCTCAGCTAACTACATCACCTCGACCGCTGACAGCAGAACTCGCATATCGACAAAAATAGCCTCGTAACGGAGAACGGCAAGCAGCTGTAGAGGCTCATGTCATGTCGCTTCATTTATTGTCTACCTAGCAGCCATTGGCCGAGACTACACCGGAATCAAATGCAATCAATCATTTCGGAAATCCCAAAGCCCATAATACCGGAACGTAACCGGAGAACATAAGATGCTTATTATGATACATTAAGCACTCTTGACAATGCGGTTATTGTCAAAGTCCAGCTCCCTCACGCCGTCCTTGGTCACTACCTTGACCAGAACCTGTCAACCGTTAATCATCTCAAACAACCTCCGGGTGGGTGGATAGATAACATACTCCTTTGTAGTCGATTGGCAGCCGGCGCTTCAACTCATCTGTGCACATCTCTAACAGCTTCAAGCCTTGATCCAGGTTAATATCGGGGTGGTGGTGCTTGTCGAGTGTTGATAGACAGTAGTACTGAGCATAGCCGTGGGCAGCATATGGGACAGGCGCCAACGAGGCGAGGTAGTCGATCCAGTATAGGTGTGGCTTCTGAGAGATGGGGTCAACTCCGCCGAGGAGGAGATTGACTGTGTAGGGACTCCGCGATCGCAGGCTGCGTGCTAGCTCTCCTCGAACAAAGTTCGCAACAGCACTCGGAGACAGCTCGGTGTCGTTTCGCATTGTGTATAGCTGGACATTGGCTTGGACGTATTCGGCAAATTGAACTGTTAGGAGAAGCACAATTAGTTCCGCGCCATTGAAGCTCAATGTGCTACAGGTGTACTAACTGGTATCTCCCGCCTCTCCGGAGACAGCGACTAGTGTGTGCTCGTTGAGTTGCCGCGTCTTGTCATCTTCAGTTTTGAGAATGGTAGGACCTCTCATGGCAGCTTTTGAAGCTGCGAGAAGGACGAAGTCTTTGCCTGTGATACCAAGTAGAACCTCCCTATGACAACGTCGGTCAGCATGGCTAGTACGGAGCTACCGTGGTAGAGGTGGGACGCATACATCTTGGTGATACGACTCTCGCGTGTTTCGGTCAGAGGATGGTAGTTGAAGCAAGGGTAGAAAGTTCAGGTGGAGGGATGGGAAGAGAGCAGGACTGATGCCAGTGGTCGTTTACTGTCTATCACCGCCGCGCGGAGCTTGACTGCCTGGAGCTGTTGCTTCCCGCTGCCTGAGGCGGAGAGCTGTTGCGCTGACTCAGCAATAAAGCCATGGATTGACACCGCCTGCACGGACCACGGGCAGAAAAAAAAGTTGAGGAGCGGGAAAATATCCATGAACAAGTAGATCGCCGGAGGCAACTCTCTCGATTGGAGGTCACACCGGCTGTTCAATCTTCGATCGACCTTCCCACCCTTCGATGTCGTCATTCTTTACGTTACCCGCATCCCAGCGGAAGCGCAAGAGGGAGGACCGCGCCGGAGCCCCATCAAAGAAACGGGGCGTCGACGCTGACGGAGACGTGCGCAACAAGAGTGGGAGGAAAAATCGCGAACGGGACGAGTCGATTTCCGGAAGTGACGATGACGATGCGGAAAGCGTTGCCTCGGCAGCCTTAGAAGAGGAAAGTGGCTCGGAGTCGGATGAGGGAGAGACGGCCGCAGATCGGAGATTGAAATTAGCAGAACGATACCTGGAGAACGTGCGGGACGAGGTGGATGACTACGGCTTTGATGCTGCAGAGATTGATCGGGATTTGATTGCAGAGAGGCTGAAAGAGGATGTGGTATGTGCGGGAGGATATTGCGACTCTGATCAAAGCTGACGATATTTCAGGACGAATTCAAAGGTCGAGTATATCGCCAAATCGCCTCCGACCTAGCTTTCCCAGCCGCCTCACATGCCTTCTTCCGGGCAGATACACAAACTACAACATCAATTGCTGTTCATGCACCTTACGTCTACACGGTATCCAAGGACAGAACCTTGATCAAGTGGGAGCTTGCAACTCCCAGCGCAGCGCCGGCCCCTACAACAAACGGTGTAGATGGCACATCAAAACGACCTCCTCGGCCACAACGGAAGAACCCGAAACAGGTGCGTTTTACGAGGGGCTGGCAGAAAGTCGCGGAAAGCGCAGAAGAGCAGGGTCACACCAAGAGCATATTGTCGGTGGCTGTGTCCCCTTCAGGGAAGTTTGTTGCTACAGGGGGTGAGGACAACAAGCTCATAATCTGGGATGCCGCAACTTTGACGCCCGTGCAAACCTTTCCTCAACACCGCGATTCCGTCAGTGGGCTAGCCTTTGCCCGTCATATCTCCACCATGAGCTCGGGCGAGCAATTGTTCTCCGGCTCCTATGATCGAACCATTAAAACATGGTCTATCAGCTCCGCCGGTCACGCCTATGTCGAAACATTATTCGGTCACCAAGACAACGTCGCGTCGGTGGCCGCAATGACGATTGACCAGTGTATCAGTGTCGGCGCCCGTGACCGCACCGCCAGGTTGTGGAAGGTCGTCGAAGAGTCTCAGCTGATTTTCCGCGGTGGTTCATCCAAAAACACTTCACTCGAGCACAACATCGACTGTATAGCACCTTTACCTCCTACCCATTTCGTCACCGGCTCCGACAACGGTTCCATCTCATTATGGTCCATTCACAAAAAGAAGCCCCTTTACACTATCCCACATGCTCACGGCGTCGATCCCCTTCCACCGCTAGAGGAGCATTCTCCCGAAGCCGATCGAGAGACAGCATTGCGAAATGCGCGCTTCCTCAGAACTACGCCTCGCTGGATTACCGCTTTAGCGACAGTTCCGGGGACAGACGTCGTCCTCAGTGGCAGCTGGGACGGATACATCCGAGCGTGGAAAATCTCAGATGATAAGAGAGCGATCCAACCTCTCGGCCCCGTCGGCGGAGGCCCCCTATCTCCAGACGCCCCAGATACCCCATCAAAGCAGCTAGAGCAGAGCCTTGCATCCGCCAACCCATCCCACAGACACAGCTTGACCAACGTTCAAGGGGAGGGGGAGCCTCTCGTAAAAGGCGTCGTCAATGGCATCGCTGTCTTTGAACGGCGAGCCGATACGACGAAGCCTGGCCAAGTGCCATCCGAATCGAAATCAAAATCAAAATCCACATCGCAGAATGGTCCCGAAGCGCGCGGTCTTTGTATCGCCGTCGCGGTTGGGAAAGAGCATAGATTTGGGCGCTACAAATGCTATGCGAACAACTACCACAAGGGATCGACCCCAGAAGGCCGAAATGGCGCCATGGTGTTTGAAGTCCCTTTTTTTTCTGATAAACCTGGCCGAGGGGAGGAGTCTCTTTGAGCCGATGTATCTACTTTGGATAAATGATTGTATTTTACTATTCCCAGCGGCATTAGCATTGTGTATGGAAAAGCAATGACCTTTTAAGGCGAAACATCTATAGTTGTAAGCACTAAGTAGCCCTAGGCTCGAGCAGATCACCAGAGGACCTCACTTCATGAACTAACTTGAACTGCACTCCATTCTTAAGCAGTTAAGAGCACCTCTCTCATGATCATCCTTCACCGTGGCCGAATACCGTTCACCTGGGCATTCCTCATCCTCAATGAGAAAACGTAGGTAGACCAGTTTCCATTCCCCAACCCCAAAACCCACTCCCTCATTAACAGTCAACCCATCATCTAGTTCCCCCACGACCTCCCACCCCACACGCGCATCCTCTCAATAACCGGAGACCGACTTCCCATAATCCCACAGCGAGGCCTCAACATCACCGAATTAGACGTCCCAGCCCGAGATAACTATCCGATCATATAAACAAACACGCAGCTCGGACAACCTGCCACTGCTCATCTACTTCCACGGCGGCGGATTCATCACCGGCGGTCTAGAGAGCGACGATGCCTCACTCAGGCGCATTGCATTGGCGATCCTGGTCGTCGTGCTGAGCGTTGGGTATAGACTTGCACCTGAGTATTTGTTTCCGGTGGGGTTTGAGGATGGTATTGATGTCGTGTGGTGGGCCGGTTGATTGATTGATTCCTCCGTCGATGGATCCATCATTACGACTACTTCTTCCTGTACCTAGGTCCTCAGCTGGTATTTATTGAGAGCAGGCCGCATCCAAAGACCCCCAAAACCAACCCTTCAGTTCTATATGCAACCCAGCATCAGGCCTAATTCTAGGCGGGACATTAGCCAGCACAAACTTCAGCACCGGAAGCACACATCCTCGCCCAAGACCAAGACCGAGACCAAGAATCTGAATCCAACACAGACTCATCCTCATTCCCCTTCCACCATGTAACAGGCATCCTCTTCCTAATCAGCCACAAAGCCGCTCGCCCCTCAAAATTCCGCTCGAAACTCCAAAGCATAGACGAGATCACGCATTCCGCAGGGCTCAGCTCACGCAAGAAATCATTTAGTACTTTGTAGAACAGTACCTACGCCACTTCACCATCTGACCCGCAACGGTCGCCGCTTCTCTTTCTTAGAACATCCACGCGAATTTAGCGGCGCCGGCTGCTGTTTGTCCACCTTGTGGGTGGGAGCCCTGGCGGGATGAGACGCTGCTTTTGGAGGATGTGTTGAGGGGGGAGGACGTGGCCACGAAGAAGTTTGTGTATCCTGGTTTGCCGCACGGGATTGGACGACGGGTCCGGGTCTGGATATTTCGACGGGCTGAGAGGGAGGTTTTTTTGAGGGGGTGAGGTTTGTTTTGGTTTGGGGGGTGAAGTATAGAGAGATAGGGTTAGCTTGAGACTAGGGTACATATTATTCATGCTACGCTAGTACGGAGTATTTTGATAAGGAACGGTGACAATTCAACAGTTATATATTTCTGTGGGTATTGTCAGTAGAAAGAAGAAATTAGTAAGTAAAAAGCCGAATACCGAATACCGTCGCCATCCTATCCGTTGCTATGCCATAGATATGTGTCGTAAAGGTTTTTAATCGTGAGACTCCCCAAAAATCCAGAACCATTCTATTACATACATGCGAGCGTAAGAAGAATAAGGTAGGAGTTCGCTAGAAAGATCATTTGCCCAGCACCTGTGAACTCCGAACAAGCATCAAGTCATCAAATGGTAGAGGTTATCCACTCGTGACTGTGGTCAAGGCCTCGCGAGAGGATGTTGGTAGATTAATCGCCGCTAGAATGAGATGAGAAATTAGAGAGCTCATTGTCGACGACTTACGCGAGCTCTTACCCGCCTCGTCGGCGCAACTGGGCCTTCTTCGTCTGAATCATCATCTAAAGCGATGGCGTGGTTGGCCGATAAGCCTGCTGAAGACTGACTTTGCTGGCCCGCTTGGTTGTTTGTGTTGGGGTTAGCAGTTGAACCACTGGCGCGAACAGGCGAAGAGCTTGATAATATGTGATATGTTGGTATACGTTGTCGACTGCCGACTGTAGCAAGTCTGACAGGCTCCTCATGGTCATCGTCATCGTCATCAACATCGTCTCCCGATTCATCGTCGTCGCCAAATAAATCTGGTGCTTCGTCTTCGTCTTCGACTTCAAGGTCGGAATCGGACTCCGTTTCGGACGTTTCGGACGTTTCAGACTCGTCATCATCTTCACTTGCATCCTCGTCTTCGTCATCCTCACCATTGCGCACCCCGAGATGATCAAATAACATAGGAGCTGGAGACGACGAATCAAACATGGCGTGCAACTCTCCCCTGCTGTAACTGGGGTGTCCAACAATGGTTGATCGCCCCGAGTCTGAGCCATAGTTGGTCGGCTCACCATCGTCAATAAAGGAATCCATATCCTCGTCCTCCTCATCGTCCTCCTCATCCTCGTCATCGTGATGGACGGAGGAACTCGGACCGTCAAAATCTGAAGAGTCCCGAGGATCGTAAATTGCACCGGGTATGCCAAAGACATTGCCCCCATTAGGAATAACGCGAATGCCAGTAGGTAAAGCATCCATGGGCACCCCATCGTACCATTCCCTGAAGTCGAACTCTTCCCCAAAGTCGTCGTCTATTTCTTCGTCATGATCTACAAATCGATCATCCGTCATTTCTGAACTATCCTCCGAATAATCGGTATCAGACATGGAATCGTCACCATGGCGGTATCCGCAATTCACACATCCCGTTTCCTCCAGTTCCCATGAACATTCTGGGCAGCGCATGACGCCATCTTCAAGGTCAATTATGGGCTGAGCAGGGGGATGCCGCGCCTTGCTGAATATTCCTCGGAAAAGGCCGCCATAGTTCGGATCCGTATTTTTCTTGTCCGCCTCTATTCTTCCCGCCTCTTCAGATTGATGAGCTACATGCTGATCTGTTGTTTCCCCTTTATCCAGAAGCTCTGCGCGACTCGTAAACAATTGAACAACTGCGCGAACCTAGGACGACTCGAATTAGAACACGACTGAGCACGGCTAGATGGTAGGGGAGCTCACCAGGTATGCTGGCGCGGGCTGTGATTTCACTGGGGCTCGACAATCAGGGCAAGTTTTGTTATTCCTTCCTTCCGCAAACCAGGATGTCAAACACTAAGGCGCGATGATTAGCAGTCACCAAATATGGTCAGAGCGGTGTCGACTAACTCCGTAGCAGAAAGTGTGTCCGCAGGCAAGGGTGAAGGGCTCGTAGAGTGGCCTGATGCAGATGCCGCATTGTAAAAGATTGCGAATGTCATCGACATGACCTTGCAGCGTTTGGAAGAGCTAACAACATTTTCTGAGTCAGTGAAACTCCATTGTTTTTTCTGGGGCCCAAAAATCTCACTCCCGAAGCATCCTGTGGCGTGGCAGCCTTTGTCCCACCAAAGCCGTTGCTCAAAGTGGTCATCGGAGGGGTGTGCCTCGACATATTGGTGAAGATAGCCCGCACGTATTCCGTGCAACGATAATTGAGGCTCGGAAAGTCGAAGCGGAAGCTTTAAACGAGGTGAGAATGTTTGCTCGAGGCCTGCAGGAGGGTGGGGGTTGATGTATTTTGTTTGTTCAAGTAATCGAAGGAACGGCGGGCATAACGCGCGATGGCGATCGCCGCTGAGCGATAGATGAGAGATTCTCGGACAAGGACTTCGAGAAGCGGTCAACGGTGGTCACTAGGATACGAGGGTCGGTTCGAGAGGCTCCAAGCGCAGAACCTGGAGGGAACTGAAAGGAAGGCGAGGGCAACCGGCCAGCAGTTGGTGAGCATGACTTTTTCGGACCCGATGCAGAGCCGCGCGCAGGAACCAAACCGATCAAACACGCGACAAACTAATTAAACCCGTTTCGTCCGGCCCAGTATGCCTCACTAGTGAGGCTTCCTTCCTTCTCTTCCCTTCACTTCTCACTATCACCTTTCACAATTCTTCCACGGTGATTCAACATACTCGGACTGGCTTCCTGTCTATCTTGATGCATCGATTCAATGACCTGAAAGAACTAATGACCGTGGTCTAGATCTCTCACTTGCTGCAGCCCATGACAGCCGAAAGCTTCCAACGGCGGCAACCAACTGCCAGAGCTTCAGATTCGTGGAAACTGCTAGTTCCAACAGGCGGTGCTACTGTTCTATATTGGCAGGATTCAAATTTCACCGTCCAGCTCGCTTACGCGGCGCTTCGGTCGTGGTCCGTGGCATTAACCGAGTAATGGACCTAGATCTGCCCCCAACCATGGTTGCGACTATATCGCGTCGTTCAGCCGAAAATTGATGCCTCACCCCCTCAGTCTCGCTTCTCTACCTTTCATACTTTGTCGTCGGATGATTTTGCCGACAGTCATCGGAATCCATATCGACGATACTCGCTTGTGGAGGAGCTTGAAACAGGCATAACATTCTTCTTTCAGCTAACATATCGATTTCATGGCCAAAGATCACAAAATTCCAACAGAACTCTCAAATACGATTGCAGAACAAATCAGTAAATCAAAATAAACGCTCTATATCCAGCCCCAAACCGGAAGCAGCGCGATGACGGACAACCAAACCAATTGCTTATATGCCCTACCCAACAGCAGCTTCGATTGCTGCCTCCATAATCCGTGTGCACCAACTTAATCATGACGGGCCCATAAGCATGATCATATGGCTACCCCTCTGTAACCCCCTTCGGGACCCGTTTATGCAACCACGACACGGCGTCTTCTAAATTTCTCAGCTTTCTCCCGTCTGAGTTCTTCGGAGTTTAAAGTACTATCATCCACCATGCCAGCCACGACTTTGTCGTCCTCAATCATCTCCTCATCCATATGCTCCAAGAAGTCAATCTGCTCCCGAATAAATTGCTTGAGACTACGTGTGTCAAACGGCCGCCGGGCACGTTGTTGATCACGCATCAGCTTATTGGCGTGCCGAAATCGATCTTGAAGCATGTCGAAGCGATACTCTGCAAATTGCAGATATAACTCGCCCAGTTCCGAAACAGGTCGAACTGTAGTGAGGACAGTATCGTCTTTGATGAGCGAATCTCTCGGCCGTAATGAGGTTACCATAGTAATCCTCTCGGTGCCCCCCAATGCACGAAGAGCTTGGTGCTCGATGTAACGTCCTTGAAGGATTACAGCATACCCCTGCAAACTAGTGAGTGGGGGATCAAATGGTTGAGATCTTCTGGAGCTTACCATCTGAGGGCCGCGAACTTTGACTACCTGGCCGTCTCCTGTCCTGAAAGCAGTCTCGCCTCCTATCATGCCCGTGCAGTCTGATAGCATGGTCACGCACGCGAAAGGGTAACTGTCCGTATGCCAGTCAACGATAGGGTCGTCGTTTTCCCAAGCGCAGCCTGAGACCCCTTCGTCTGCTGCGCGGGTTGCCCTCTCCATCATCGCATTTAGCGCCTTGTTCTTTTCCTCCTCGCTGTAGACGGCGAGGTTGATGTGGCCAATATCAAAGTCTATCGCAGGTACCAGATCGACTCCTGCAATTTTTGAGATGATGGCCAGCGTCTCAGGGTTCTTCCAAGCGTCGTAAACAAACGGCGCACAACTATCAGATGTCAGCCTGTGGTCAGATTTGAGAGTGGGAAAGGCAAACTCTGCAGCGTATCCCCGAAGCTGGCACTGGGCAAGTTCGCTTGAATAACTCCATTTGGAAAAGACCTCGTCACTGAGTACCTCCTTCCTCATTTGTTGTATGGCCTCAGCAGAGAACAATGGGAAGGGCTCAGATACACCTATCGGGGATACCCCACGATCCTCGGCGTATCCTAGTTCTTTCATACTATGCACCTTGGAAGGAGGAGTGAAATCCAAGTGCTTGGATGGTTCAAATGTAACCTTTTCCGATTGCCTGGAACTCACGGCTTCCGTTTCAACACCGGATTGTGCCACTGGATCAGGTACAGGTGTTGAGGTAAGTGTTCCTACGGTAGCCATTGTCTATACCAAGTTAATACTGATCAATTGATCTAATAGGCCCTCGGAAGGCAAGTTTCTCTCACTTCGACTTTCGCTGTCAATATGACACACCTCGAGTTCACTGAAGCAGAAGGACGATATGTCAAAGGATACTTTGAAGGTGTCTATCCTCATTCGTTTCAGAGAATGATCAGTGAAGGATATTCGTTGGTGTGAGAGTCGGAATGAGGAGGACATCAGATATTTATGCCCATCGCTTGTTCCGTCCCCTCATCGCGTTGTCCTAGCTACCATCAGGTTGACGACTCATGCGATAATGTCTGCTAGCATACGCAAACTCTCCTTATTCGGTATTGAAACTTGAGTCATTTCTTGGGGCCACATCATTGATAATCCATCCGCCCCGTGTTCATAACTATGGAAACTCTTCCTTTATTTGGTTTGGTTCTGAAGGATCTGGGTCCACTGTTTGAGGGGCCTCCTTGACGATGATTCCTTGTCGGCTTGTTCTACATCTTCCTTCATCACAAACCCTGGCTTTCCCAAGAAGAGAATCATCATCCTCTGTTCTTTGAGCCTTTGGTGAAGCGACGAACTCGAATCGGTTGAGAAACCCGGGCCAAACATTTTTCTATAACTCATACTGATGTGCAACCGTTTTCATCGGCTGGGAGCGGACGCCATCCAGCTTCAACCGTCCCAATATATTGGACATAGATTGGGTAGGTTTCGAGCGTACCAAGATAGATGTGGCGGGTTGGATTGAGCGCGCCACAACCTGGTGGTTGATAATGGACTTTTTGACTCGATTGGGGATGAGCGGCTTGGCATGTTATCGATCCGTCGAGACAGTCCCATCAGGTGTTCCCGGAGACTTCCCCGGACGCGGGGGAGCCTCCGGGTACCAAGACCAGGCTTCCAACTGAAAGCTGCAAACTGCAACAAATCCTCTACAAGCTAGTAACTGTAGGACAAAGTACTGCTACGCGCCGACCTGGAGCATCCGGGAAGATGCCGAGGTGCGATGGTGGGATTCTTCCCTGCAACAATAGCTGACTTGATATTAAGATCGGTACCTACAATATATTTTTATGTCAATGAGGTTTCCAGATGGTAACTTCTCGAGGTAAATGCGCGGTTTGTTCCGTTTGTTTGACTCTACCCGGCCTTCATTCTCCATGCTCCGGCTGCTGAACACTGACTACTGACAACGATCACTCAGCGAGGGACCGAATCCTTTGGCTGGAAACAGATCATAAGCTGTACAAGTGCTGGCAGACTGGAAGGCCGTGGCTGCGGTTGTATAGAAGATCCTCTCGCTCGCAGGAAAGACTAGGTCTAGGTATACAACATGCGACATTAGTCTAAGCCTGTGCTGAGGTCTCTCTGGTCATCACGGGATAGAGGGATTTCCAGCCACAGTAGGTGAGGGTTCTTAAGAATTCCTTTCTCCCAAACGACTATACACCGCGTTTTCCCTCACCGTGTAATTGCCGGTAGGGAGTACTTCAGACCGAGACGATTGACCCAGCATCGTACTCTATAGCAGAAACCTAAAACACGCTCTAGGACATGGTCATTACTTCTTTAAGGTGCTCTGCTTCAAGATTAAACCTGCAAGCTTATCTACTATGAAACTGAGGACTATCAACCGCTCGCTCTATAGTTGTAGATCTCCGATCTCCGCGCCAAGACTTCGGCTCCGTCGCCCGACTTTTTCACCATTTCCACAGAGTATCTAGACTCTAGAACCTCATCTTCAACTTCCTCACTTTGTGCCTTTGTTTCGCCATCTCTATCTGTATTCATCAGTCTCCGAGTATATCACACTTCTTACTTCTTTTTGGCGTTTTGTTTGACTTGTACTTACCCTGAATCATAGACACCATGGCCTCCCAATCAGATGAACAACAATCATCAACCTCGGGGCCAGCCTCTTCCGTCGCCTGGGGGCGTTCGGAGCGAAAGTTCAGCAAGTGTGTCTCTCTCTCCCCTAGCCTGCTCAATCAGTCCCATTATCTTCAATGGCATCCGCAAAAATGTCCCGGTGTATGCTTTTGCTGCTGCGTGATCATAAGACGTCCAAACGGACCCGTCTCATTCCGTTCCGTTGAGCTCATAGCTAGCTTTTTTATCAGCTTCGTCAGCTCTGTTTTAGTCTGACAACCGTTGAACTGACTCTATTGCTGCAGTAAATCCGCCAGCGAGTACTATGATCCTTGTCAAGATTTTGCGGATCGGAGCCTGAGGTGCATGAAACGCAACGCCGGTGATAAGGAAATGTGTGGTGATTACTTCCAGTATGTATTACCTTATCCTATCTTTATAGCTTACTTCACTAACAACAATCTCTAGAGCTTATCGCGACTGTAAGAAGCAATGGGTGAGTGTCTGAGCTCTATCTTACTCTCCGTTCTTTGGTGGCCGCGTCATGGGAGCACCTGCCTTTCGGGTTCCCTCTTAATCTGTCCTACCACCCTCTCGTAGAAAATATGTATATCTAACTTATCTTCAGTTAACTCAGAAAAAACTCGGTAACTCGCCAGCCGCCAGGCAATGACACAAGGGAACGCGGGTTCGTTCTAACGATAATGCCGCCATAATACCACTGTACCATATCAAGCCTGAATCTATCATGTCCAGGTTGCTGCAATCTTTAAGCGCCACTCCTTTGACCTGCCTATCCCCAAGTATCTACCCAGAGACCTTCAAAGACCTTTGTTCGGCTATCTAGGCTCAACGATAAGGAAGGATCGTGTTTTCTGTGTTGAGTGAACAACTTCCTTTTTAGTACTCTGGCTTTATCCCAGCAAATTGGTTGGCTGCATTGTACGATAAGCACTTCCTGTGATCTTCCAGGGTTTACTCGAGTAATTTCTGTTTCTGGATGTATTTTCCTGCTTCGTTTTCCAGGACGCTGGTTCTCGGGCTATCTGTGTTACTATGTCTCCTCTCGCAATCTGTCTTTCTTCAGGATTATCCTCCCCTAGCTTGTGCGTACAAAATGATCGACGTTTTTAGGCCGGCTTGACAAATATTGTGGCAACAAGCCCTGGTCGCCGTTTGGTCATGGTCACATAGAACCTAAAGCGATGGAGGCTTCAGTGAAATATATCACTGTAGATCAGCCGTTATTTTTTGTAGCACAACAGGACCATTGTCCGATATAGTTCAATCAAGAGCTGCGTGATGTTCTCTCTATTAATTAACATAAAGGCCTCGATTCCATCATCATTACAAATATGCCCACCTGGTTCCTGAGTTTGATCTGTATACATAGTCCCTGAATGGGCAATCACCGCCTTCCTGAGTTTCGCTCCGCACCACTTCCCCGCCCACTTCAACCGCCAAAATGAAGAGGAAGAAATCACCCCTCATCTTTCATTGCCATACTTCCCCGCACACCGTGTGCTGTGCTTGACTGCGCAGTATACGTCCATTCTTACTCACCTATCTTCCATACTTATATTTGCTTGAGCCCGAAATTTATCGAGTGTCTCGGAACTGCGAGCACCCGTCACGATGTCGACCAATGACGCCGTGTTTCAGCGGCGGAATAAGCAAATCGAGGATGCCATTGACGGCCAGAACTTGAAGCAGGCGCTGCAGCTGATCGAGAAACGGATCAAAAAGGGTGAGGATACGCCGTTCTTGCAGGTACGAGATATTTTCTTTGACTCCACAAGTCCAGTATATACTCCAGATTGCTAACCTTGTCTGTTCGCTCAGGCATGGAAGGCGAATATCCTCTTTCGTCACGCCGACGAAGCACACCACCAGCGGGGTGCTGCGGAGACCCTTAAGCTATGTAAAGCCGAACTGGCAGTGACGGATCTCGACACATTGGACATCTTGAACGAGACGCTGCAGAAGATGGGCGGACACGAGGAGACAATGAGGAATATATGGGAGCGGGCTGCGAAGGCTCAACCGCAGATCCGTGATATCCAGACGAGGTGGTTCGATTTCGCGTTCGAGGGTGACGACTGGAAGTCGGCGCAGAAGGCGGCCATGTCTCTGCAGAACAACTTCCCAAAGAAACGGAAGTACTACATCTGGGCTATCTTCCTCTCCTATCTTCTGGCAGTCGATGAAGCGAGCTCGGACATGGACCGCAAACTGTTCGGAACTCTCGCCTACCGCATGGTTTCTAAAGCTGCCGAAAGTGTTCCTTCTGATCCGGTATGTTGCGCCCGCTCCCGCCCACCAAACTGCTTTTCGTGACTCTCTTCGAGCCGGGATGGTAATATTTATGCCCAAAAATATAGAAGGACTTACTGAGCCCTCCTAGAGCTATTCAATCAGCCGAGGAGCTATTACTGCTTGTTAAGATCTACGAATCTCAAGGCCGGCATGCCGAAATTGTCAAGGTCCTAGACAGTGAGAACCTTGGCATCAAGTCAAAAATGGTTCAGAATGATTGGTCTTTTGTCGGTGTGAAGCTATCTAGCTTGGAGAAGGCTGAGATGTGGTCTGAGGGCTTATCATACGCCAAGGAGCTTCTTGCTATTCCTACTACTGAAGAGGAGAGAAAGGCCATTCAAGAGCGTGATGACTGGGCTGTTTGGCATTTGCTTGTCACTGCGACCCAGAGGATGAATACTGCGGAGTGAGTTCTGAACAGATCGTTGGAGATGCCCGTCATTACTGACAGTTAGCAGGACGACTTCAGAGACACAAAAGTTCATATCTCAGTTCATTGAGTCGCAGCCCAAGTCAAGGAACGCGCAGCTGGCCCGCCTTGACTTGGTACATTCCAGCTTTCAGTCAGGTGCCTTAAAACAGAATAAGTTGCTTTCCGGTTGCGAGGCGTATTTTGATCACAGCAAAAGCAAGCTCTTCTGTTTTGGCGACCTTTTGAGTTATATTCCCTCCTTGGATAAGGCGTCTATAACCAAATTTGTTGAATATGCATCAAAAGCTGCCGCACAGTCTGAGGTATGTGGTCCGCAGTCGTGATCAAGTATCCTTGCTAATTGCTCCCAAAGGAAGCTGGACCATTCAAAGGACTCGCAGCCATCAATGCTCTGAAGTTGGAGTACTGTTTCCTGCTGTCCTCGGATGCGTCGAATGTCTCTCGAGAGAAGGTAGAAGAATTCGTCTCGCGCTGTCTGAAAGAATACCGCGAAACCGAACGTCCTGACCGAAGTGATGCCCCATCCACCATTGAAAGCCAGCCGAGTGATGATCTGTGCGTTCTTGCAGCGATGGCTCTGATTCGCTTTAGCGGCAGATGGGTCACGAGTAAACAGGAAGAAATTCCAGACATCATGCTCATTCGCGCAGCGGCGCTCTTAGAGCGTCTTGTCGCCGATTCACCCCACAACTCCCAGGCACTGCTGCTCCTTGTGCGGTTGTACCTCCGATTGGGCGCTGGCTCTCTTGCGCTGAAGACATTCAGCAGGCTCTCTGTCAAGCAGATGCAGTTCGAAACTGTTGCCCACAATCTATTCACGCGCCTTGCGACAATCCACCCCCACTCAGCACCGCCGATTGACGGTGCGGAATACAAGGACTTCAATCCCCAGTCCGCCTTTGTGCAGGCCATGATCTTCTACCTAAGTGCAAATGTTACTTCGACGAGACACCGCTCGAACGGCCTTGAATACGGTAGCTACGTGAACGTTGAGGGAACCATTGAGCTTCAGAGGTGCCTGAAGCAGAGTATCTGCCGTAGGATGTACGCATTGGAAGTCAAGCGAGTGCAAAGGCTAGCTGGCGGAGACCCTATGGGACGTTATGACGAAATAGCGAGAGATCCGTCTCCGCTGGTCGACCAGCGTACGTTCGATGCTTTCGCGAACTGTGAAGCGCCTAGTCAACCTACCTTCGAGCAGCTGGTGCGCCTGGGGCCGTTGCCTAATGATCGATGGGTGAGGTCAGCTCAAATGACCGACAAGCTTTTGGGACTCCTTAAAGACATGGCCGCCATGAAGCCGATTACAGCAACACCAGAGATTCCTGAGCTTGATGACCTCGTGGGAGCCAGCGCAGACTCTGAAATGACTTCTTCCGAAATTGAAGGCACAATAACGAACTTGAGCTTGCTGCGGTT
Source organism: Aspergillus undulatus (assembly GCF_047715775.1). NCBI lineage: Eukaryota > Fungi > Ascomycota > Eurotiomycetes > Eurotiales > Aspergillaceae > Aspergillus > Aspergillus undulatus. The sequence goes on from NW_027396640.1 coordinate 105,665, forward strand.
AGCTGTGTTCCTGAGCGGCTCAAAATCCATCACCCCTGACCAAGCCAACGAAAGCCTTCGCCAGGCGGAAGAATGGTTGAACTCCAAACTGAAAGCTTTAGCTTCGGATGAGAACAGTGACTCGGCTGTAATGTCAGAAACAGCCGTCTTCTTACAGTCAGATGTTCCATATGCTCCAACTTGGCGGTTCTTCCATACGATTTTCAGCATTCTTGACTCTGTCAAAGCTCTGGTTACTATCTGCTCTGTTGCTTCGAAGAAGGGCTCAAAAGGGGCCAAGTTACCCAAGGACCGGGTGGAGAGCCTGCTTGATCTGGGTCGCAAGGTACACCAGAGTGCGCAAGCAAACATTCGCACGCTGAAGAAACAAGTATCCGAGTCAGGAAAGCTTGGCTCATTGATTGATCTGGTCACCGCTGGTAGTGGTACCGGTGACGATGGCCAACAGCTTCGTGGCGAGCTAGAGAAGACGCTTGATACGTCCTCGCTGGAACTGTTTTGCGGAGAGCTAATGGAGAGCTGGGATGAAGCGCTTGGGAATGCGTTGGCTGTGAGACTCTAAGGATTTGTGATACGACATATACATAGATTTATCAGTCGGAAAATATAGATGCCATCTGGAATCTTACTTGGGTTGGAATCCTCATTAGTGAGGGAGGCAAGAGTCCGAGGCTGACCCGCGAGGTTCTTGCTTCTTCTCTTCTTTTCCTCTCTTCTGTTCTTCCTTTCTTGCTCTCACTTAATCTTTCCCAGCCGGGATATCCTCGGTTTCCTGCACGAATCGAAACACGTACCCGAAAGTTAGACAGAGAATCCTTCTGTGCTAGCGACTCAGCCTTCTTGGTCGTACACGAGTTTTTCCCGCAATCGGGATTCACCAGGTAAGGAGGTCGAGACTCGCGAGATGCAGGAATGCTGATACCGGCTACAAGCAGAAAATGTCAAACACAACGCATGTCGATAACAATACCTGCCGTGTCCTGCTTCCCCCTCAATTCTCCGCCTATATTCTCGCCATATGGCCTCCATGTTATCGCATCGTACAGAGATAATCCCTCGCCCAACATCCGTAAGTTACCTGAAAGGAGCGCGTTGTCCGAAAGGGTTACACTGCAGGATTTAGCTCGCTCGTTGGTGTTGAACAGGGAAAGGATGGCCTTATTCCTGTCCACCGCAACCTTGAGAGAAGATCATCCCCTCGCTGCCCGTTCGTGTTGCTCCAAAGCTGATTGCTTCTTTATTGCAGTTGGTCAGCTTTCAAACACCGAACGAGACAAGCGTGACTTCAAGATGATTCCCCGATCCCACCTTGACCGAGCTTATCTCTGTTCGACATGAGCTTGATTTGGTTTCTTGATGGCATCTGCTATTTCTCGATGCGTTTAATCTTAGAACCGCTCTTTTCGACGCCATCTTTACCATCATGGTTGGCGAGATATTTGCTCGCTATGCCGGCAAGCATTTACGCGATACTAGTCTTCTTGACTTGAGCTACCGTGATTCAGCGCGAACGTGGGATGTGGTCACGCAGACCGTATGCCTGACTGTAACTACGCTTTGTATTGGGATGCGGATGTACACGAAGCTTATGATTCTGAAGACTCGAGGTTGGGAAGACTGTATGTATCGTCTTTAGCATCGAGGACACTGTCAGTTGAATTTGGCTAACTGCATTGCTAGTAACTTGTTTTGCGGCTTGGGTATATAGCCTTCGGCTTGCCCTCACAGCATTACCCCGTTTACTAACTTTGATTAGCTGGGATTGATAGCATATGCAGTAATCACCATTGAACTAGACAAGCACGGAAACGGAATTCACATAGCTCAAATTGCTGCGCCTGATAAACGGCAGTTCGCGAAAGTGAGCATATACGTTCTTGAGGATTCAGCATGCGAGAACTAAGAGCCTACGCTAATACTGTCCGTCTCGTCTAGCTAGCCAACGCTTCACAAATTGTGTACGCGCCGTTGATATTCATTACGAAGTTATCCATCTTCCTTCTGTATTTGCGCGTCTTTGCACCGACCCGCCAAGGCAGGACGTTTTATGCCATCCACCTGCTAATTTGGTTCAACCTGGCCTTCTACCTAGCAAATTTCTTCCTAAAGATCTTTCAATGTACTCCGCGCAAAAAGATTTGGGACAAAACTGCTGAAGGCCAATGCATCAATATTAATATCCCTATCCTTGTGGCGGCCGCCATCAATGTGGTTTCTGATGTCTTGATGTTGTCTCTGCCTATTGTTTGTGTGTGGAGGTTGCAGATGTCGAGGAGACGGAAGATGGGGATTTCCGCTATTTTTGCGGCTGGTTTCTTGTGAGTTGATTAAGCTTGGTGCTAGAGGATTTGTATAATGCTGACAATAATTCTAGTGGTTGCTTTGCAAGTGTAATGCGTCTCCAAGTCAGTATCAGGAACAGACATACGCAAGACCAGACATATGACTGGTATGACGAGATTCTGTGGACGTATGTCACCTTGAGTTACATCCCATGAAGCGTGACACTGACAATCATCAGGACAGCCGAAATAGCCTGCGGCATAATCGCCAGCTGCCTCCCCGCATGCCCAACCTTCTTCCGAACCTTCTCCAGCAGGGCAAAAACAATTTTCCCCGCTCTCAGCGTTACACGGGGCTCTGATTTCTCTATGATGGGCCAATCCGTGGATAAGGTTACTGAAGCGGAGATGTACGAACTAACGCAGTCTCGTGGCCGAATGCATCGGCTTGGCCATAGCCGCGAGCGAGACGGGTCATATCACAGGCACGGGCGTGGAATATATAATGACGGCGACGAAGTCTTCACGGGACTCACCTATGCAGCTTCTGAAGCCAGGGCGGAAAGGAGCAGAACCCGGGTCCAGGCTGTCTCCGGACATGGCTCTGGGTCGGATCTAGATGACAAGCACAGCTGTAGTCAGGGCATATTGAAGACCGTTGAAGTAGACATTGAATCCGGCCCAGGAAGCCCGAGAAGCCCGAGAAGCGCAGAGAGCAATTGATGCATTGTGTAATAGCAAGAGATGGCAACAATGGAACTATTCTCTGTACTATACTTTCTAATCAAAGCCATCGATTTATAAGTCCATCGGTGCCTTAGCCACGGGGCATAAAAGTTAAATCTCGACCGCCAAGACATCCCCGTGCAAGCCCTAGCCCTACCGCCAAACCCTCGCTACGCGCGCGGGCGGTGAAAGCGGACCCACTGCGCAACACTGGAGAAGTTTGGCTATCCGCACCGACTTCACAACGGAATTGGAACTTCAGCCAACAACCTCCTCGTCGCCAACCAGTCGTCTTCCGTTAACACCGTCGCGATGGCTCAAGAACGTTCCGGTATCGCGGTTGGTCTCAACAAGGGCCACGTATGTACTCCTTTCTTCTATATCCTTTTCTGGTGTTTGAGTGGAATGGTCGTGGATGGATCATGGATGGATGGATTGAGCGTGGATCTTTTTCGGTCGATATCGAGTCGAGACGAGAAGGTACGAGCAGCGAGCGGACGAACGAACGAATACACGGATACGATATTTGCGTCGAATTTGATGGGAGAGAAAACTTGAGTGAGGAGATAGGAGGAAAATTTCCCGATCTGGCCGACGGATACGGCAACGAGTCACGTCCAAACTACATATGCAACCAAGCGGCAATTAAGACAGGAAAAGGGATGCCGATAATTCCATATCGAAAAAAAAAAACGTTGAGCTCGCCTAGCTTGATCTCGACAATTCGACATCGACATTGATTCGACCCGTTTATCTCGCACCGACACACGAAAACTTCCGGCTCGTCAATCCATACATCTTCCATCCATCAAGTCACTCGCATAACACCACAACTCCCCCGGACAACGATTGAACTAACCCGTTTTTGCGATACAGAAAACCACCCCCCTCAACACCCCCAAGAACCGCATCAGCCGGTCCAAGGGCAAGGCCTCCCGCCGCACCGCTTTCGTTCGCGACATCGCCCGTGAGGTCGTCGGTCTCGCTCCCTACGAGCGCCGTGTTATCGAACTCCTGAGAAACGCCCAGGACAAGCGCGCCCGTAAGCTCGCTAAGAAGAGGGTATGTTTGACTGTTCGCGTTTGAACTTTTTTATTTGCGGAATGGGGTTGGTTTGGTTGTGTTTGGCGTGAGACGGAGCTTGATAGGGTCGTCCGTCTGGTTTAGTCATTCTTTCCGTTCGCACCAACTGAATATGATGGGCCTTGGATTGGATCTCGAACCGCCAGACTCAAACCTCATCAGCTCGCGCTGAACATACCCATCCCACCCCATCCCCGTCCACCCAATACTCGCGCAAAAAAAAAAGAAAAAAAAGCAAACCAAAAGCTAACCACATTCTTCTCCCTCCACAGCTCGGTACCTTCACCCGTGGCAAGCGCAAGGTCGAGGACATGCAGCGCGTCATCGCCGAGGCCCGCCGTGTCGGTGCTCACTAAATTAAGCTTTGAATGAAAATACTATTCCCGTTTTCTTATTCTACCTACTGTCCATGTTTCAACATTAGCCGAGAACGAGGTGAATGAAAACAAAGATTAAAAGTGAGATTTTTATGTCTGAGGGGATGTAATGAGCGTGGGCATGACGATGTGACGAGCCTTGGGGCTTTCTACAGGTTGCTTACCTTGCTCAAGCAAGACTTGGGCGGAAGAGAAGGAGTCGACAAGAGTGCGTGCATGTTGAGACACGGAGTTTATTGAAATGAATACCGATACCAATCCCACTGGACACTTAATTGGGTCTTTTTCTTTTCTTTCCTGCTTGCTTTCGGAGATGCTCTTCCTTCACCACGTAGTCCGAAAAAGCCTTGGTTATTTGGTGGCAGCGATTGGCACTCGACGTCGTAGTTTGTAGTTACCGATGTTAATCGACTGACTGTCTACTATCGCCTGAGCAGGCAGACTTGAGATATCTCTAGGGACGAACGCCATCATCGAATGGAGCACATTGTCATCTCATTTCCTTTATTATCAGTGACTACATGAGACATGCCAGAGCAGAGCAAAGGCCAGTCCAAGAATCCATTCCAGAAACAATTATTTCTTCCCAGGCAACTTCAACCACTTGGGTACCTTGCGAGCCCCGGACTTCTCACCACTCGTCTTACTTAAGTCGCTGGTCTTTACCGTCGTCGTAACATCCTCTGATGTGTCCATGACATCTGGCGGCTGTTCGACCTTATGTTCTTGGGCTTTAGTCTGAAGCTCGGGTCTCAAAATGCCGGCACGGCTTTGCTGAGCGGCTATGGAAGCTGACGGATCCCATGAGAAATTGACAAGGACGCGGCCGGTCATGCCGTGGTTTTTTATGAGGAGGCCCTCATCTGAGTCGGGGAGGACGGATTGGAAGGGGACGCTGGGTTGGTGAGTCTTTGAAACCGCAGGGCCAGAGAAGTTTGTGAGGACGAATTTCTCGGCTGTATATGATGGTGCTAGACAACTGCGGACGAAGGAGTAGAGGGTTTTGCCCGTGTCTTGTTGCCCGAATCTGGAGACGATTTGGCTTTGGTCTGGGAGGCGGATCTTCACTTCTACTTCCTTGACGGCGGCACGGCGTTCTTCCTCGGCTGCGGCTGCGGCCGCTTTCTCGGCGTCTGAGCGCAGGCGTGTGTTTTTGCTTGCTGCTTGGAGGCGGCGTTGGTGGACTTGGGCGTGCTCGACTGAGGGCACGTAGTCGGCGTCGTTGAATGCGGTTTGTGCGGATTGGGGAGTGTTGTTAGATGGAGGGGCATAGACTGTTACGGGGCGAGAAGAGTCGTTTGAGGCTTCGGTTGAGGATTCGGGCTGTTGAGAGGGGCTCTCTTGGACGGGATCAGAAGGCGGTTCCGTAGGTTCTTGGTTTGTGATAAGGCCATCTGGGCTGGTGGTGGCAGGCGCTGGTGGCTGCGAAGCTTGGGCAATGTTCTCTTTAGCTTTATCTACTTCCTGCTGTGTGGCGGATGCTGTTTCTGCCGCAGCCTCATCCTCCGATATCTTGAAGTATTCGTGAATCTGCGTCATCGCATCCTCCAGAGGCTGATCTGTCCGGCGGAAGTTCAATCGCACCAGCACATTCCCGCTGTTGAACCCTAACTGCGCCAGCGTCTTCTGAAAATCAGGAAGCGTAGACAATTCGCGATCAAGTATTTGCACAACCGGAGTCTCATAGAAAAGACGTCCAGACCCATGTCCCTCGGTTATGGGTACACCCCGGCCTGTCAAGTTCCGCAGCGACGCACTGCCGGCAACACCCGCTTCGAACTTGCGAAGAAGCATCCAGACACTGGTCGTGCTGGGAAATTTGTCCATAAGCCGGCCATTTGGAGCTCCTCGGGCTTCCGACGCGGGAAGTTGTAAGGCTACCGTGACGACGGAGGGTGATCGCGAGAGTTGTACGAGTTCCAGTTTTGCGCCGGGGGAGAGTCCAGAGAGACGGAAGGCCAGTGATAGATCGAGCTGTTTACTTTTGTGTCTTAAGAATGGACAATCAGTGGAATGGTAATTTCTCGTATACGGCGAGGCTTACTTCAGTCCATATTGACTGGCGTTTACGCCTAGTTTCTTGCATGCTTCTTGCAGTATATCTGTGAGATACTTTCCTGGTGTTGTTTTTATCGTAGCTCTTCGAGCCGTCGAGTCGAGGACTACGACATGAGAGCTCATTATGGTGGTGGTGATTTAGTATGCGGGGTCGATGATTTTCGGACACAGGATCCAGAAAGGCGGGAACTCTAGGCTCAGCGCCGAATATTAAAACTACCGCCCAAGCTAGCGGCAATATCGAAAGGGCCTCGTAGAAAGAAACCGAAGACGTGGGTGAAAGACGGGGAGTTGGAAGAGTGAGGGAGCATTGAGCAGGCAGCGGGCGGCGCGTCATCGGAAGAAGCTGAGAGGCCAGACGCCAAACCTCCGCCTGAGAGCTCCAGCCCAGCTTCACTGCTGCTTCCATTTCCATCTCCCTCCATCCCCATCGTTGTCAACCACCTTTTCCCCCTTCTTGCTCGCGTACCTCTCCGTCCTCAGTGTTCTCGTTTCTGCCTTTGTTCCGCTCTTTCAATTCGCCCATCATGGTACGCCCATTCCCCAGCTCACCGTTCATCAAACACTAGCTGACAGACCGACTCCTGCAGAGTAACCCATTCGATATCAGTACGCCTATCCTCCGCCCTACTTCCTCAACTAAATATTGATATTGATGTACTAACCCAAACCTCTAGATGGCGGTGCCTGCGTCGCCATGGTCGGCAAGGACTGCGTCGCAATCGCCTGCGATCTCCGACTCGGAATGCAAGCCCTGACGGTCTCCAACAACTTCCCCAAAATATTCAACTACGCCCCCGGCACATATCTCGGCCTGACCGGTCTCGCTACGGACGTGTCTACCGTCTCAGACCTCTTCCGCCTCAAAGTGAACATGTACCGCCTCCGCGAAGAACGGCACATTGCACCTCAGACCCTCGCCAACCTCGTCAGCTCGTCGCTCTACGAGAAGCGGTTCGGATCATACTTTGTTAGTCCCGTTATTGCTGGGATCAACCAGACGACGGGGAAGCCTTTTATTTGCGGGTTTGATAGTATTGGGTGTATGGACTTTGCTAAGGATTTCATTGTCGCTGGGACTGCGACTGATCAGCTCTTTGGTACCTGTGAAGGATTGTGGGAGCCGGATTTGGTATGTTACTCTTTCATTTAGAGGTTTAGAAATTTGAGGGTCACAGTAGCTAACTTGATCGTATAGTCCCCAGAAGACCTCTTCGAAACGATGTCTCAGGCACTCCTCAGTGCGGTCGACAGAGATGCCCTGTCGGGTTGGGGTGCGCAGGTGTATATCATAGAGAAGGACAAGGTTACCCAGCGGCTACTCAAGGGACGACAAGACTAGAGGAACGCGTTGGTGTTGATTTGGTGTTATACCGGTTTTATGCACGTCTCATAGTCTTCAAATATACGGGTTGAAAGCACTACAGTCAAATTGCTGATAGTAGAATGGTGTAAACAATGGGTAGGAAATATACAAAGCTGATAACCTCAATTTCTCTCTTCGTCTCAACATCACTATATGCATCTTGGTCTTTATAACAGCCAGAGATCTTACTCAAACCCATTCCTCCCCCCTACGACTCCAAAAGCCTTCCCGTTCCTCCCAAACATCTCCCTCAACTCCCCAGCCAAAGACAAGGGATGCCTCCAAATCTCAGCCTTAAACTGCGCCACACCAACTTTAACACTCGCAGGCGCAGGCTTCGACATCGTTGCCGTAACCGACTCGTCCTCACTGGCTTCAAAGTATATCCGCGTACTCGCTGCAGGCCCCGCAGTAGAAAAGACATAAATGCTCACCCATGTCAAAATCTCATCGTCGCTCCAGGGGTAATCATCTGTCCAGTCGTGCAGCTTATCGTATATCCAAGCTAGGAAGGCGACGGGGCTATCGCTCAGACCGTAGCCCAGGGTTTGCGGCCGCGTGGCTTTTTGGATCATGTAGCCGCTTCCCTTTTGAGGTAATTCCAGACAGTTGATGCGTAGGCCTTTCGGTTAGCGGAGAATGGGATGGATAGGATGTCCCTTATGAAGAAGAGGGGGTCCTGCCAGGGCATGGGGCCGATAATGAATAATGGGGATTGAGTTTAGGTGGATTGCTTTGATGTGCGATGGGTATTTGGCGGCCATGAGGCGCGAGATGAAGCTGCCCCAGTCGCCGCCTTGGGTTGCTAGAGTGTTTTGTTATTCAGCCGTTGGAGGTATCAGTTCGATGATGTCGGAGGAGAACGTACCGTATTCTTTGTAGCCTAGAGCTATCATGACTTTATGCATGGCCTCGGCATACTGATGGAGACCGAATCCTCGCTGGGAGGGTTGGCACAGTCAATCGAAAACCAAGGAGGCACGATTACGAGCCTTTTTCACAGCCGAGGAGAAGCCAAAGTTCGGCAGTGAAGGTGCTACTACGTCGAAGGCAGGCTTGTCCCGATCGCCGCTGGTTAGCAATCGGATCAGCTTGGTGGCCTCGATGAAGCTTCCTGGCCCTGTAGCACTGATGTTTAGCATACTCAGTCCAGGAATTCAGGCATCTCAATAAGAGTACTCACATCCATGAAAAAAGAGCAGCGGAATAGCCCCCAGTGTCTTGCTGATATGATGTAGATAGTGGATTTCCAAATCATCGAAGCCATCGACGGACACCGAGACGGTAAATTGCTTGAACTGCTCATTGAGTTTCCGCACCTGCTCTTGCCACTCGAAGCCATCTTTCCAATAAGCTGACAGTCGTTTGATAACCCCCATGTCCCATCTAGCACTGTCAAGCTCATCAGGAAAAGTGGCTGCGGCGAGCTTCTGGTGCAGACGGTCTAGATCCGCCTTAGGGACGGCGATTTCAAATGGATTTGGAGCCATTCCTAAATTCCGTCATGGATAGATAGTAAATAGTAGCAATGACGTACAGAGCGGAGGGGTGGTTGATGGCTGTACTGTTGTTCACGTGCCATCGGCCCTGGTATACTAGACTGCCTGACTCGCGCAAGGTTCATTGGTAACTCTGCCACCGTACCGGGACCATGGAACAGTAAACTCATCACCACTGGATACACTCTTGAGTATATACTGCAGATACTCCTCTTCAACTACAGCACACCGCACCTCTGCCGTCACTTCCAGTACTTGTGCCGCCTATCTGTTTGTATCTGTCGAGGAGGTGGTCTCCCCGCGTCTAGACCGGGCGATCGGCCCCCAATAATAAGACATAGACAGACTCCATCGCGACAAGCCACCGACTCTAATTCTCTGCCCTTCCCCTCCTCGCCTGAACGAGTCCTTGACCTAGCGGTCTGTCTCTGCCGCCCGTCCCTCTTCTCTGCAAGTATCTATAAGAAAGATACACGCCTTACTGAGGAGGTACATCCCGCAAAATCGATCGATCCTCGCCCCTCTGTCCCGCTCGGCAAACGTCGGAATCGACCCTCCGAGTATTTTCCCTCCTTCGCCATCGCAAGTGCCCCTACAATCACCATACTTCTGGCTCAGATCCAGCAATACTCCCTGAGGGGACGTCTGCTCTCGCTGCAGCGTCTTCCGATACCACGGGCCGGCGCGGTTCGTCTCCAAGCCGACAGCGATTGATGTACGTCTCTGGACCGTGGAACGTGAGCCTGGCCAAAGCCAAACTCAATAATACTGACTGCAGCGTATCCTAGACCGAGAGTCATGCGCTGTCCCTCTAAAGACGTAGCACGCAACTTGTTGGTCTCGTATCCGTCGCCCTCGGTTTCCTGGCGACCTCCCATAACCTAGCTTTCTTATCTTCGCGGTCCTCAACTCCGCCTCGATCACACGCCATGCCCGAACCCTTGAAACCGGAATGGCCCAGCTCGTTGGGATCCGGTCCTACGCTCTCGTTTCTTCCACAAGCTCCGATTAACGCTTTTCCGGCCGGTGACGAGAACTCGAATGGCCAATGCGCAGGAAGCCCTGAGTCTGCGGCAATCGAACAATTAGCCGCGTTCAAGAAGCAGCTACGCGTTTTGGACCTCGAGTCCTTTTGGACAAAGCTTATGGAGCAGACGACGTCGCTATGTAATGCTCAGTATGCTTTCGTCGCTCGAAGGGCCAGGGACCATGAAGCTGGCCAAAAGATAGGTGGTCATAAACCTTCTCTTTTCGGTACCGTCTTTTACTATAATGATGGACTTCAGAATGTCGGACTCCGTCGGCATAGATATTTTGCCGGTGGCAATCCCTTATCCCATATGGATCTCAAGAAGCCTTGCTTGATCCCAAAAAACCTGAGCTCCTACGGTTCGTTTGACAGGGACAAATTGCCCTTTGCCGCAGAGGGCTATCTGGCAATCCCTCTATTCTTAGGAAACGAATGCCTAGCCTATCTTGGCTTAATGTGGTCAGACCTGGGATTACAGAACCGGAAGCTTTCATGGTCGTTCATGGAATCGGTGCTCTTTTCACTGGAGGATCTCGTTGTTCAACGGATTCAGGAGGACAACGCAGCAGAGCAGACTCAATTGACCCCAGATCTAGCCGCTAAACGTCACGACGAGCTTGAGCACCCGCCTCTGTCTTCGCATAGTGCATTCTTCTCTCCTCAGCATCTCAAACCTCTTGCGCGCAGTCTGTCACACGAGCTTCGAACACCGATGCAGGGTGTTGTCGGAATGTTGGATGTTATGCATGCCACTGTGCGGGATGCACTTGTAGCGAAACCGGCCCCGAAGACTGCATATGTCTTTCAATCGCTGAAAGAAAGCATCGAGATGGTTCAAGGTTTGTCTGCGCGCCGCCTCCCACCCCCCGGGGATCGTTGAGCAATACTAATGTTTCATGCAGACAGTGCAAGACGGGCCGTTGAGGCAGCAGATAATGTCGTCCATGCGTACGATCTCAACATGGAGGTACCAAAAACGCCTCAAGGAGAGCGAGAACTAAATACCTCTGGGGTTGCCCAATCTCCGATCACCAAATCACCAATTGCAACGTCCGACAGCCGGCCAAATGTGTTCATTGAAGGCAGTAATATAACCGTCAATCCCTACAAACGGCGAAGGAGCAACCCGCCAGAGAGCGGTTTCGGCAGGACTCCAAGGCAGAAAGTTCGCCGAGTCTCGTCCCCGAAAGAGCTTAGTCCACGAACGGAGGAGGTCAAAAATGCTGTCCATGAGAGCGACAAGATCTTCAATACGAAAACTCCCGCTCATCAGATAGAGGCAGTAATGGCTAGCATGGTTGATCCTCGTCCTTCATTAGCTGTCCGAAGATCGGCGCCTCATCTCTTATTGCAAGGTATCAACATGAATCTCCAAGGCCCGGCGCTAAGGTTCACGAAGCTACGCGACCTCCTTCGACTGGTGGTTAATGAATCTCTCCATGTCGGCGGAAGGCCTGACTTTGTGGTCAGCAACGAAACCGAGTTGGGTCAGAAGATTGAGGTCCGGTCGCGGTCATCTAATGGAGAAGTCTATTCCAAGACCATAGATTGGTCCGTCGATAGTGCCGTACCTGACGCACTTCTCGCTGACGACAGAGACTTGGCCAAGCTGATATCATGCGTCTTTTTGAATGCTGTCAAGTTCACGAACAACGGCCTGATCACTGTCAAGGCATCACTTAGTAAAAAGGCCCATGACATTCTAATTGACGTTCACGATACCGGAACTGGCATCCCTATGGCTTTCTTACCCAACCTTTTCAAACCGTTTGCTCGAGAAGATGCATCCATAACCCGAAGCAAAGATGGTTTAGGACTTGGACTTCTTGTGGCAAAGGGATTAGCTAGGAAGATGGGTGGTGATCTTGTCTGCGTCCGCTCAGCAACCTCCGGTCCTGACCGTGGCTCTGAATTCGAGATCAGGGTTCCCATCAACGAGCCTAACACGGCTTGCTCACATCCAGCTGCACCATCAACACAGCTCATAACCCCTCCAAATATCAGAGATCCAACGAGACCTAGCAGCGCTAGCAATACTATAGACTCTGCGTCATCGCCATTGCTGCCTGCTCCAACACCAATTCAAGAGCCGACCCCCGATCGTACTCCAACCCCTGCCCGCTCTATACCTCAAGCTATGCCTGCCAAGGGGCCAGTCGATGGACACAACACCGATGGCAAGCCCGGGAAGAAGCACCCTCTCACCTTCCTGGTAGCCGAAGACAACAAAATCAACCGGCGGGTCCTGGTTCATATGTTGAAACGACTCGGCTACGAAGAAATCTACGAGGCCGGAAATGGAAAAGAGGCTGTCCGCACAATGCAGAACATTCTCGACTCGCAGAACTCAGAGAAAGCTGCAACCCCAACTCAGAAACCGTTAGATCGGGCAGACGATTTTCTTGTCCCTGAGCCGCCACAGCGACATAAGCGAGTGAAACCAGTGGACGTCATACTTATGGACCTCTGGATGCCCGAAATGGACGGCTACGAAGCAACATCGAAGATATTCCAGATGATCAACGAGCATCGTCCTCAAACTCAGACATCCCCTTCCCCATCCCAACGCCCTAGCCCTGTCGCACCACACTCACAGTCCCCTACTGTCCTCGCGGTCAGTGCAGACGTCACGGACGAAGCACTTAGCCGTGCCTCGAAAGTCGGAATGAAGGGGTACATGACAAAGCCCTATAGACTGATAGACCTGGAGCGCCTAATTGCGGGCTTTTGCAACGACCCTGCGCCAAGTCCATCAGCCAACGATTCAACGAACACATGACATACCTTAAACCTGATCACTTTTGATGCCCTAACTAATTAAATCAACATGACGGAATGAAATCTGGGTCGCATTCTATACCACACTTTCGTGGTTTTGGATTTTCTCTCAATATGTAGCCTGCCTCAGCGGATAGACAGATAATTGACCATTGATATCAAACTTATTCGGCTATTCTCTGAAGACAGAGGCACTTGCAGTTACTATACTCCGTTATCAAGATAGTCTGCCATCGCCTAACTGCTCCCCTCCCCCTCCCCCCCAGGCTGACTCTTTCATGTGATGTGATATACTATCGCAATGAAGCACCTGCATACATCAAACCCTAACTTCTTTGAGGCTCACCCTTTCAAAAGCATGAAAACATGAAAGAGGTCCTTGTCTCTTTATGCTAAACTTAAACAATCTGACCCTATCAATTACATAAAGCTTGAATGACCCTTGGTCCTTTCCTCAATGGGCTTATATCCAGAGCATAGAAGGCTTTGAAGGGATTTCTTGATTCGCACGTTGAAGCCCCGACTTACACCCATTGAACCTTTCTTTACCTTACTTATCCTCTTCACAAAGGCTGCTGTTTCAGCCTTTTTGGTGACTTTCTATAAATGCTATAATGGCTATTGTCAGCAACCCTCACATGCTATCATCATAGTGTGTATAAAATCCCCCTGAGCTCTGCCTGGAAGTGAACCTTCTTCCTTGTCTTCACATCTGGCAACTAGAGATAGCGAGAAGTGACTTGGATTCTTGTTTGTATACCCAAAGCACACTCACAGTTACTAGTTACCCATACCTGTCTTTAGCCTCACACTGTTCCATCAATTCACTATGCCTGCCACAACCCCCATTCGGATCCTTATGCTCCACGGTATGTACACTCCAACCCTACTCTACCAAACTATACCGCTACCTATCACATCCAACCCTCTACCCAATAATGAACCCCATATCAAAACCCATACTAACAACCCAACCGCAGGCCACGCCGAATCCTCCCAAAAATTCACACACAAGACCCGAGCCCTGCGAGAACACATCACCTCCTTTCTCTCAACCACTTACCCAAACCGACCCGTCGAATACACATTCCTCGACGCCCCGCACGACACAGAGCCCTGCACACCCGATCTCCGAACCTGGGGACTGGGCGATTTCCAAGTCGACAAGATCCGAGGCCTCGAAGAGAGCGTCAAGTATATTCTCGACAAAATGGCCCCTTCTGGGCCATTCGATGGAATTATTGGGTTTTCAACGGGTGCTTGTATGGCTGTTATACTGGGGAGCCTTCTTGAAGGTGGAAGTGGAAAGGCCAGTGCAAAGCGCGGGTCAGTCTTCAATATCCCACCCAGCAGCAATTTGCTTGCGGCGCATCCGCGTCTCAAGTTCATAATCGCCTACTCGGCATTCATGCTCGGACACCCGATGTACGACCAATTGTATACGCCTTCTCTCAAGACGCCGATACTGCAATACTCGTGCGAGCTAGATCATATTGTTCCGCCGGGGTTGACGAAGGCGCTGTTTAAGCGCTGTGAGACGGCCCAATTGCATTCGTTTTATGGGACGCATTATGTTCCTAGGAGCCAGGAGAGTTTTGAGGTTGTGAGGAGGTTTATTGAGGAGTATTGCTGAGGGTTGATGGGTTAACCATGTTTGAGAGGATTTGCGTGAAATCATAGTTGATGGGTGTAGGGTTTTGGCTTTACGTTGTGCTTTTCTTGTTTGGATTGGATTGTTATAATTTGGCGTCGTTCGGATGGGATTTGGATACCTACAGGATACAAATACAGGATACAGGATACATTCTTTTGCGGAAGACTACTTTTTTTACTTAGGAGTCCAACCCTACTTATGCCCTAGTCACAATATATGTACAGTCCTGGCTAGGGCAGCGGAAGAACACAAATGGAAAAGTGCTTTAGAGACATTTATCAAACTGACGTATGCTGCGTCTACTTGACCAGTACTAACTAGTAGGGACTTATGGCCCGCACAGTATACTTGACTTGCTCATCCCTTTACTTGGCTTAGGGCAACCTGTCAACCAGCCTGGGCCAGACAGGCAGAGCACATAGATAGGAATCTATACTGACAGAAAGCGAGGGGACTACGGATGAACTAAGGGAATAATTGTTATCTCAGAAACAAATTGATGGCTTGGTGTCTATTCTGAAGCCTCGGATAGATAGCGAGCGGCCTTCGTCACCCGGACTGTTGGATTATGCGTGGACGTAGCAGTTGTGGACACCACCCATCGAAAAGAGCACGAGTTCCAATGCGTATCAATGCATTAGAGTTAGAAATCCATGATTGCCTCATTGCTTTGCGAGTTTGCTTCATACTGTATTCGGCACTTGGTACTTTTGACTATCGCACCGCTCGCCAATAGAGATGAACTTGTAGATGAGTTAAGAAATTCGATTACCCTCATATCATCAATAGAACGCTATGTATAGGAACATATCATTGACTCCGGAAAGCCAGAATTCGTCATACCCTCTTTCTTGAGTGTCCGTAAAGATACATCAAGCCCCTTTCCACTTTGAGCGTCCACCTCCACTTCCATTGAACGCTTTAGGTCAACTTCTGCTTGATGAAGAATGACCGGAGGTGAGATAATTGCCAGGCACAAGCGACGGATAGCACGGCGAGCTGCATCAGAGTCCAGCGGACGACACGCGAGTTAGTGGCTTCGGACTGGTCACGGAATTCGGCTTCACGTTCCTGGAGAAGTAGAACCATTAGTATCGTTGAAAATCACACCTCTTTAACAAAACTCCGATCCCAAAGAGTAGGAGAAGAGAGACATACCCGCTGGAACACCTGCTCCCTCCGAATATCCTGCAGCCGAGAGTTCAGGTCCTTAACCCGCTGCACCAAATCTGTCATCTTCCCCTTGTCTTCACTCTCGATTTTGCTTGTTTCACCAATCGCCATGTCCAGGGTGACCCTGACCGCACCAGCCGCAGCACCAGACAGCCATCCGCCAGTCGCGGCGTTCGTCTCGGGGGTGAGGCAGATCTTGTGGTTGCCGGGGTCGGCGGCGGAGAATGTGAAGCGGCCGCTGTGGGAGTCGCGCTTGTTGACGACGCGGTGGTCGTTGTCGAAGACTTCGTCGACGGTGATGAGCATCTTCATGTTAGGATCGACGGCGTATGTGCCCGTGTTCGAGGTCTGGTCGATGACTTCGCTGGAGTAGCTCCCTGCTCACGAGTGGTTAGCTTCGTTGTAATTGTGGACTTCGACTTCGACCGCGAGTGTGAATTGGCTACTAACCGACAACGAGAGTGTCCTTTGGAAGCTCCTCATAGAAGCATTTTGTTTGGCGGCCGTCCACGTAAAAGTAGAGGGCATTTGCTGGGATGGAGAGGCAGAGGATTGCGTAGACGGCGAGCGTCGAGGAAAGCCAAGAGGACGACTTTGAGAGAGCCATATTGGCAATTGGGAGGTGAGATGTCCGGGGTAGGCGTATTTATAGAATCTCAACCTTGAATTGGGAGGATCGGAGTGAAGGAAGTGGTGAACTGGTGAAGCTGTCCAGAACCAGACCAAAGGCGGGAGGAGGCTTGGCGCGAATTCTCATTCCCCAGGCTCTCTCCGGCTTTCTCTTCATCATTTCTCCATCTCGCTCTCGCGCCTGCTTTCGTCGCTTGCGTTTATTCCATCTGATAGTCAACAGGAAACTTACACTTGATCTGGAAAGTTACTGGGCTCGCGTCAAGGGGTTGTTGAACAATCATGGCGGCCGCCGATGTTCGCGACATGCTCGACTTGCCCGCGGAGGGCCAACCGCGACCTCACAAGAAGCAAAAGGTCGTTGAGAAGCGGCCAGGTGTGTCATAACATTCGCTGAAATCGCTATGAAATATACACTGACAGCTCTCAGAGGGAATTACCCGTGAGCTTTTTGCGCTTTTAGGAGAACGGGCACCTCCGATTGCGATCAACGAGAACCGATACAAGGGACGCCCCAAATGGCAGACCAAAGCTCGCGTGCATCCTTGGTATGCAGAACGCCGCAGCGGACAAAAACTACAGCGCTAACCATAGCAGGCGAATGACGCCTTTCTCGAACGATGCGCGAACTGACGGGCTTATTCTACGTCACTGGAAGAGAGAAGCAGAACCGACAAATGTAACGGCTCTCGAAGGCGCAGAAGCAGAGGGAGGTCAGACGATAGAAGAGCGAGGAGAACAAAAGCCCGCCGAGCAACCGTACCCGTTCGCCAAATACAACATCAAAGCCAAAGTTCCGAATCGATACACTACAGACGAGTACAACCTCCATCTGAAAAGCGATGAGTGGTCTCGTGAGGAGACAGATTACTTGATGGACTTGGTCGCGGAGTATGATCTCCGATGGGTGGTCATCGCCGATCGATACGACTTCGACCCCCAGCCTGTAGAGAACACGGAGACCTCCACGGCGCTCGTACCTAGCAAACGATGCAGAACCATGGAGCAGATGAAAGCCCGATACTACTTCGTGGCCGCCACGATGCTCGCCTTTGAACACCCCCCAGCCGACATGTCCGAAGCCGAATTCGACCTCCACGAAAAGATGCTCAAGTTCGACCCGGAAAGAGAACGACATCGCAAGGAACTCGCCGCCCTCCAGCTAAACCGCACAGCCGACGAAGTCCGAGAAGAATCCATCCTCCTCGAAGAACTGAAGCGCATCACAGCAAATGAGCAAGAATTCGTCACGGAACGCCGAGAACTCTACTCCCGCCTCGACGTCCCCATCAGCGTCGGCAATGCCACAAACTACCACAACTCCCAAGGCCTCTCCCACCTCCTCTCCACCCTTCTCGCAGCAGACAAGAGCAAGAAACGCCGTTCCCTCCTCGGCCTAGAAGGCATCGCCGCTACACCAGGCAGCGCCCAAACACCAACGACCAACGGCGCCAGCGCCCGCGACAGCAGCAGAGCAGATACACCCAATGGCGGGACAACTCAACAACCCACAACGAAAAAGGCTGCTGCCGCCGCCGCCGCAGCAGCAAACAAGGAAGCCGCGCAGCAAGCCATACGCACCCTCACGCCCGCCGAAGAAGCCCGGTACGGCGTGCAACACCACGACCGCCTCGCGCCAGGCGTGCAATTCCGCAGCGACCGCGCGCAAAAACTCACGCAGGCGAAGTCGCACGTGCAGACGCAGAAACTCGCCTCTGCGCTTGCTGAGCTCGAGGTCCCCCTGCGTCTTGTTATGCCTACCGAGCGTGTGGTAAAGGACTTTGAGAAGCTCATTCACTCCGTTAACAATCTGCTCGAGGCGCGCAAAATCGCAGAAAAGGTCGAGAGCGAGATTCGCACCTTGGAAGCTATGAGGGAGGATAGGGAGAAGAAGAATAAGGAGGCCAGAGAGAAAGAGAATAAGCCTGAGGTTAAATCGGAGCGGCAGGATGATGATGCTCCCATCCCGCCTGCGCCTGCTGAGGCTGCCAGTGGACCTTTACAAGCTGGACAACCTGCCGACGCTGGTGAGGAAAAGCCTGGTGAAGGTGTTCCGTCTACATCTGCGAATGTTGCTGGCGGTGGGCCGTCTGCGGGCCAAGCAGGCCTCTCACATAAGCGTTCCGCCAGTGTGCTCAGTAACGGAAGTGACAAGAGCTCAAAACGGCAGAGAAAATGATTTGGATCTTGTAGCTATCATCATTTACGAGCTTTTTCATATACTAGTACGGCTATCACTTCTTAGAACTCTTTTGGTCATGTGATATTGATACTTCTAGCTTCTGATTGTCGGCCCTGAACATACATGGACTGTCGTTTTGCCCATCAGTCTTTAAGAACCATTAGCCACTGGGATCTTTTCGTTTTTGTCTCCACTTCGGCGAGCCCTATCATTCAGGAATCGAGCACTCGAGAGAGTCGAGGCACTCTTCATATAAGCTGTCCCACCCCGAACTTCCTGAACTCAATCGTTCGGAACGCCTGCCCTGAACATCTGAAAGACCGTCAAACTGATTCCCCGGGAATTCAGGATCGCTAACATGCATTCCACGCCGTCTTTCCTTGCGCCCAGGCTCTCTGAGCCGCAAGACCCGTGTGGCCGTTCGTCGTACGGCGGGAAACCGGTCTACCGCTTGATCTGCGCGTTTTTCAAGGTTACGAGCGATTTCCGAGACTTTCCGCTTAGTCGCTAATGTGCCCCTTCTCCGCCGGAAGTTTGCCGGTCTATCCGTCAACTGGGCTTCTGTGTATTCGCGAGATTGGACAGTGTCCTGCGAAGGCGCTTGCTGCCCGCCTGAGCTTTGTCTCGGACGAACCCAAGAACAGAATTCCCAAGGATCTTCCCCATCGGCATTGGGCCCTGCTTCTCCGATGGGCTTCTTTTTGTTTGTAAGGATTCCGAACAAGGAAGAACCACCAGAATCACAGCTCGCCGCGTCACTATTGTTGCTTGTTCTAAGGGCAAAGTTTGCGCCAGCCCAGCGTTGAAGGTTAAATTTCTGGAAGATGGCTGATATATCGAAGCTCGACTCGCGTGTCTTTGGTGGTGGCTGGCTAGCTTCTTCTGCTAGAGGCGGCTTCTGCTTCTCGGTGTCTCCAGCAATGTTGCCGGCAGGTGATCCCTTAGGGCTGTCTTCGGGTAAACCACGTTCTCCGGTCAGTGTAGACTCGGAATGCGTCCGCACGTGGTTTTCCATCGAATTGTCTGGCGGCACAAGCTCATAACCGTACCCGATGCGCCGGCCATCAGTCATCCATCCAATGCTTATTCTTCGAGAAGTGGCGCTATTATCGCCATCGGGTGACTCGACTCCAGCAGGGCCCACTGATCGATTAGATCCAAACCGCTCAATGAACTTGCTTTTCGGTGCATTGGTTTCTATATCAGCAACAGCAGAGGCAGAAGCGTGATTGGAAGACAGATAAGGTCGTCTTGATGGTGTATTGCTCGATGAGCCTTGACCAAAGTTGGGTATATTCTGTTCATCAAGGTCTGCGGACGATATGGTACTCTTTGGGGAGTACGGCGATCGCGGATCCTGGATGCTAGCAGGCATCATTGGGGGCGATCTTACTTCTGGTGCATCCAAGATTGGCGGCATTGCGGTTGGGTTATTGTTAGGGTACCGGCTCGAATTCCAGGTGCCTGTGTAGCCACTAGTTCGATTCTCATCAGGGAGCTGGTCCTGGGGTTCCAGCCGAGGAGTGGAACCAGAAGAGGCGAGAATTCCGCGAATGTTCATTTCGCCCAGGTGAATAGATTGCTCGCCTTGCGTTATCTCCTTCCGAGGTCGTTGGTGCCGTTTCCTGACAGAGAGCTGCGGGGGGCAGCTGGCCAAGGAATCGGCAGACGTGGTATAGCCCTGTTCTTGCTGAAGAGGTACGTGACGAGTAGAATACACGGTGACTGCGGTATCATTGCCATAGCCAGAACGTCGATGACCCGTACCATCCTCGAGGCTACCAACCGTCGGTGTCTGTGAGCGACGCATTTCCTGAACCCTCATTGGCATTGCCGCTGGCGCTGGTCTTTCTTGTCTCGAGTCCCTGCTCGCATCAGGGCAAGGACTTGATGGTCTACCACGAAAGCTTCCCAGTTCCACATTCTGAAAGCTGGATGGAGATTCCTGGGCAACTAGTGCATGCGGATGTTCATGGTCTCCAAATGGTGGTTTTTGAGTTTTCGGGTCTTTGCTACCTACTGTGAGTCCGAACGTTTGTCCTCGCGGCGGCTCCAAGTCAGGTTTGAATGGAGGACAAGGTGGGCGAGAAGCAGGCACCACCATCCCAGTCCTGAGTCGACTAGCCGGGTACTCTGGGACGTAGCCCGAAGGCTTCGGCGTTGCAATGTACTGAGCGTCGCTATCATATCCTCCCTCACTCATCAAACTGCCCCCAAAATCACGAGCGACTGGTGCTGTATGAGCGGCGGGCTGCTTGGATGGCTGTAGGAATGGGCTTTTTGGTCCTCGCTTAGGCTGTATGCTCAAGCCCTTGGCGTCTCGAGAGAACGGTCTGCGAAGACGACTCGACAGGCCGCCAGACGAGCCTTTCCGACGTTCGTTTGGGTTCTCATCCGTTGACGGAGATATGGCTATCACAATCAGACAGGTAGCCCCATACAAGGCGAGGTTCAATTGCATTACCTTCGCGGCGTCCAGTTTGTTCTAAATCGTACGCAGGCGCCCCATCGGACGAACCTGATGCTTCTCGATAGTTTCGAAGCTTGGGGCAGAAGAAAAGACCCATGGTGCCGTGGCAGCATCACCCTCAAGCTGCAGGTAGGCGGAGCGAGCGGACGAGGTGGCTGAAGCCATCGCTGTTGGGTGCCCGGCGTCGACGCATCCTGATGAGGCAGGAGCGCGGCTTGCTGGACCGGAAAGGGAAGGCACGACCACCGTGGACCACCGTCCGTCAGTGGACTATATAGTACTTACTACTAGCAACAGTAATTCCAATTACTACTAGTACGGTTCGAAATAGCCCTGGTCTCCTGGAGGAGGAATCGATGTCTCGGCCATTTTGACGAGGATAATACTACCTTCTTTCAGCGGTCAGTCCCTTGGGTCATTTATGTCCTTGAGTAGCAGCATATCCATGTCTACCTGCATACTCGGGCATGGTCAAGTCAGCTTACTATCAATTCCTCTTTACTCGCCAGTACCACCTTTAAAAGCCAACCAATCTGGCCTAGATGCAACCTCAATACGTGCTCGATGTTCAGAAAATCTCACCTCAGACTCGGCCAGAGTAGAGCGCTAAGAAATCTCCTCATTTCTGGAACCTCCGACATATAAGGCCGATCCCGGAGACTCGGAGGCTGGCACTATTGATTCGGAGTATTTTTCTAGTCTGACGTGAAGTGAGCCATGGAGGAGCAAAAATACGCCAACTCAACGCTCCCATCACGCCATTTCTTCTCGCAGCACTGTGAGCAGACTCAACCACCTATTCCATGTGGATCTGGATATATTTTAGGAGTTCGAGACCATCGGTAATTGATAGTCACGATCAAATAAACCAATGTCTTTGTTTTATTAGTGGGGTGGTGAAAATTCCACTTGGGCGATTACTTTGGTACGGTACGAGCCCGTATTGCATATACCCCGCCTCTGGTCTTTCTGATTCGCCGATTCCACACCGATGGAGGGACTCGACTTTTTTCCCCTCCATATAACACTCCTCCTCCTCGCCCTTCTTTTCTTCTCTCTCCCCAACCCCTTTCTCTTCTTCATCCCTCCCCTTGCAAGAGATTCTTGTGAATTGTCTCTTGTTCTCCCCTGATTTGTTGTCTCCTTATCCCTTTTCTTCCCTATAAACTATTTTCTACTTCCTTTCTTTACGACCCCGCCCCCGCCGCCTCCTCTTCCTCTCTTGACACAGATATCTGTCAGGATGGTTCAATCGTATGTACTCCATCCAATGAACATATGCATGGGCATTGCTGACCTTTCTTTGTTTTACAGCGCCGTTCTTGGTTTCCCTCGTATGGGAAAGCTCCGTGACCTGAAGAAGGCCACGGAAGCTTACTGGGGTGACAAGATCTCTCGCGATGAGCTCTTGGCTGAGGGAAAGAGATTGCGTGCTGAGCACTGGAAGATCCAGAAGGATGCTGGCGTCGACATCATCCCAAGCAACGACTTTGCCTACTACGACCAGGTCCTTGACCACATCCAGCTCTTCGGCGTTGTCCCTGAGCGTTACACCAAGTACAACCTCCACCCCCTTGACGAGTACTTTGCCTTGGGCCGTGGTCTCCAGAAGCCTGCCAAGGATGGCCAGGACGCCATTGATGTTCCTTCTTTGGAGATGGTGAAGTGGTTTGACTCTAACTACCACTACGTCAAGCCTACACTCCAGGACAACCAGACCTTCAAGCTGGCTGAAAACCCCAAGCCCGTTGTCGAGTTCCTCGAGGCCAAGGAGGCTGGCATCATCACCCGCCCCGTCATCCTTGGTCCTGTCTCTTTCTTGACCCTTGCCAAGGCTGACCGTGGTCAGTCCGTTGACCCCATCACCAAGATTGATGAGCTTCTTCCTCTCTACGTTGAGCTCCTTGCCAAGCTCAAGGAGGCTGGTGTTGAGGACGTTCAGATCGATGAGCCTGTCCTTGTCTTTGACCTTCCCCTCAAGTCCAAGGAGGCCTTCAAGCCTGCCTACGCCAAGCTCGGCTCTCTCGGTGACAAGGCTCCTCGTCTTGTCCTTGCCACCTACTTCGGTGACATTGTCCACAACATTGATGTCCTCTCTGCTCTCCAGACCCTCCATGGCATCCACATTGATCTTGTCCGCAACCCTGAGCAGCTCGAGTCTATCATCGGTGCTCTTGGCCCTAAGCAGGTTCTCTCTGCTGGTGTTGTTGACGGCCGTAACATCTGGAAGACCAACTTTAAGGCTGCTATCGAGAAGGTTGAGCTTGCTATCCAGAAGCTCGGCCAGGAGCGTGTTATTGTCTCCACCTCTAGCTCTCTGCTCCACGTCCCTCACACTCTCGCCAGCGAGAAGAACCTCGATCCTGAGGTCCAGGACTGGTTCAGCTTTGCTGTTGAGAAGACCAGCGAAGTTGTCGTGATCGCCAAGGCTGTCACCAGCGGACCTGCCTCTGTCCGTGAGCAGCTTGAGGCCAACGCAAAGTCCATCCAGGCCCGTGCCTCCTCCAAGCGCACCAACGACCCCAAGGTCAAGGAGCGCCAGGCTGCCGTCACCCCTGAGCAGCACAACCGCAAGTCTCCCTTCCCTGTCCGTCTTGCCGAGCAGACCAAGTCCATCAAGCTTCCTCTCTTCCCTACCACCACCATCGGATCCTTCCCTCAGACCAAGGACATCCGTATCCAGCGTAACAAGTTCACCAAGGGTGAGATCACTCCTGAGGAATATGAGAAGTTCATCGAGAAGGAGATCTCCGACGTTGTCAAGATCCAGGAGGAGCTTGGCCTCGACGTCTTGGTCCACGGTGAGCCTGAGCGTAACGATATGGTCCAGTACTTCGGTGAGCGTCTCACCGGTTACGTCTTCACCACCCACGCCTGGGTTCAGTCTTACGGATCCCGCTGCGTTCGTCCCCCTATCATCGTCGGTGACATCTCTCGTCCCGCTCCCATGACCGTCAAGGAGTCTAAGTACGCCGTCTCGATTGCGTCCAAGCCCATGAAGGGTATGCTTACTGGACCCATCACCTGTCTCCGCTGGTCCTTCCCTCGTGATGATGTCCACCAATCTGTGCAGGCTCAGCAGCTGGCTCTGGCCCTGCGCGACGAGGTTGTTGACCTCGAGCAGGCTGGTGTCAAGGTCATCCAGGTCGACGAGCCTGCTCTCCGTGAGGGTCTTCCTCTCCGTGCTGGCAAGGAGCGCGAGGACTACCTCCAGTGGGCCGTTGCCGCCTTCCGTCTCTCCACCGCTGGTGTCACCGACGGCACTCAGATCCACTCTCACTTCTGTTACTCCGAGTTCCAGGACTTCTTCCACGCCATTGCCGCGCTGGATGCTGATGTCCTGTCCATCGAGAACAGCAAGTCTGACGCCAAGCTGCTCAAGGTCTTCATCGACGAGGCTTACCCCCGCCACATCGGTCCTGGTGTCTACGACATCCACTCTCCCCGTGTTCCCAGCGAGCAGGAGATCAAGGACCGTGTCGAGGAGATGCTGCAGTACCTGCGCCCTGAGCAGCTCTGGATCAACCCTGACTGCGGTCTGAAGACCCGCCAGTGGCCCGAGACCAAGGCTGCTCTCTCCAACTTGGTCAACGCCGCCAAGTACTTCCGTGAGAAGCACGCCAAATAAATTTTTAACACTTAATAATGAGGAGGGGGCGACATTGTCAACCATGTCGTCTCGATAAGGATGAAAAATCTTTCATCTCTTTAATGAGTTATGATGATGATACCAAAAGTTCAACATATGGGTTCGGGGCATATTAGAGATATCCTGGGGATAACGGAGTTCAACATTTTACGATTTCAACATCGGCGTTAAGCCAAGCATCGACGTTTTGCATCTTTTGGGTTACTAACAGGAGCATGAGCGGATGTTGATGGTGGCTGGTTTGGCCGATGTCTAATATATTTCAACAATGTGTATATCACACTAGAGGTTAATACCATACCTCGCTGTTTTCAGCACCACTATACCTTGTCCTTGATTCCATCTCGTAGCATTCATGTCAACTAGCCTTGTAGTACCTCATCAAAAGTATACTGGCACCTCGGGATCATCGTTCAATAAACATTATATATTGACTGAAAGAACATTCATCAAACCCATCCCTCACACCATTCGTCACAATCGTTCATTCAAAGATACGCCTGATACCTCCCTTCTCCTTCTTTCCCTCCCTCTCAACCTTAAAACAAAACAAAACCCAACCCCTTCCACCCGTCAAAGACCACTAAAAGCAGAACTAGAGACAACCTACATCCAAGAAACAAACGGCACAACCGCCCCCCGTCCATTGACCCCCCCACTCCCCTCCCCAAATCTCTCAACATACCACTTCCTCCCCCACCGCGCATGCGGCAACATATTCGCCACCGCATTGGCCACAAACACTATCGCCGGCAGCGGGAGCATCGGAACACCCAGTTTAGCACACACCCAGACGGGCGGGATAAGCCAGGGCGCGAGATGCAGTTGCGGGGCGGGCCCGCCTCGTGCTGATGATAGTCCTAGACCAGCGCCAGCAGTCGCGCCGGTGATTGCTGTACCCTTACTCATGCCTAGGATATCGGGAAGCACCATGCTCGAGGGGGGCGTGAGGCTGGGAAAAATCATTGTGCCGACTAGGACGAAGCCGGTCCATTCGAGCCACTCGGCGACGTAGTGCGGGTAGAGGATTGTTTTGAAGAGGCCGCATGAGGGCGGGATGATGTAGATTTTGTGGTACTTGTTTGGACGGGGTTCGTTGGCGTTTTGGTCGGTTGTTGTGCTTGAGCTTTTATTGGCACCGTCAGACTTTTTATCTGCTGCTTCGCGACGGAGCGCGAAGAGCGTTCGCTCCGCGTAGATGTTCCCTGCCATTCCCGCGAAGAATAAGACAAGACCTATCGCCGGGATGAGGAGCGACGCCCCACCCGTACTAGCCATGCTATCCTCCAGGACTTTCTCCGGCGTGGCAAGAGGCACCTCTACCCCGTGCCCTCTAGCCGGGGCAGAAGAGAGATAAAACCCCGGCACAGTCTCAGCATCATACCCCACCAACCACCCCCCCAAACAAGCCGAATTCAGCCAATTAAAGAGCACAGCGGAGCCCATAACGAAGACATGAATGGGGGACATGCTCGGCGCCGCAAAGAACGGCGAAATGATGGCGCGGTTGAGGTAGTGCAATAGATACAACCCCGCGACAAGCTTATTGGGGAGTGGGAGGGTCTGCATGTTGAGGCGCGACGGGAGGTTGCAGAGGATGTACACCAGGTTCAGGGGGCCCGTGATCTCCATTATGAACCAGGCTAGTCGGCCGTTTATGGTGAAGAGGGAGTTTTTCGGGGATGTTTTGCCCGCGGGCCACCAGGATGTTAGCCATATTATGATTGTGACCTGGTGGGGGGTGTTAGTTGGAAAGTTTAATTGTGGTTGAGATTGGGGCTTACGAGGGGGAAATATTGGAAAATGTTGAGGAGGGCTGTGTAACCTTGTGGTGTTGGGAGAATGAGGTCTTGTATGGGAGGAAGCGCATTGAGGGTGGAGGAGAGAGTTGACCCCATTGCCTGTAGTTGTAAGCAGGTGTTGTATGGAGCTTGCCAGATTTGTATAGCTCGAGAACGAAGTGACGGGTGTATTGGAGCTTTTCGGGTGGTTCACAATGGACAGCAAGGTTTCGAGCTCAGAGTTGTCAAGATATGCTTATCAGTCTAAGTCTGCAAGGGCAATTAGAGAAAGAATTGGCTACAGATACTGAAGTTGCAGGAGCAAAACAAGAAAGCGACTAAGATGAAGTTGAGATCGATCGATCTGGCTGAAGACGATCGTGATGTCAGTTCCGCACGTGACGTTCTACAAAAAACAAAACAAAGACGAAAGACATCATGATGAACAAGAATTGCATTGAGTCATGTAGATAAGTTGCTCCGTAGGCATTGGGCTATGCTATCATTTGTACTACTCCATCAACCCGTAGACGTGTCCATCGCGTCGCCCGTCTGCGCCTGCGCCTTCGCTTGCCCCCTTCGCTCTGCAATCTTTGACCGCTTGAATTCTTCGATCTTTGCCTTGAGCTCGGTGTCTGTATCGAAATTAGCATGAATACATTATGCATTTAGAGCTTGAAAGAAAGCTTACCAGGAAGGACATCCTCCATTGTCAATGGTACTCGGTTGAACGGATCGTGCGGGTCACTGAGCAGGTGAGAACGGATCGTAGAGCGATCAATGGACATCCTCGACGCAGGCAGAATGACAGGGTCTTCCATCAACGTGTACATCAACGGATCGAGGTATTCGTCTGGAATCTCGCCAAGATCCTCTTCTGCCTGCTCATCCTCCGCCTTAGCCGCCTGTACCCTCGACTGTAGGAGATCCCAGCGCTTGAGCTCATCGGGCCCCTTGAGGGACCACTTGCGTAGGATCTCCGCAGCCTTTTCAAAGTTGGCAGGCTTGTAAGAACGGCCATCGCGAGCAACGGCAGTGATGAAGTTCTGCTTGCTCATCAGGTTTAGGTAAACGTCTACGATTTCACTCAGCAAGGCTCGCGGTCGGAAACCGTATTCGTGCAGGTTCTCAACGCGCAGGTTGGAGCTCCTCGGACCGACCATGGCGTCCAAATTATAGTCAAGCATGTCCGCCAGTCGTTGGACGATTTCCGGCATGGTGAATGACTCTGCTAGAGCTTCCGTGAAAAGCTTTAGCATAGCTACGGTCTCGTTGGTCAGCTGCATGTATGACTTGGCGATGCGCTGAGCCTGACTGAGACTCTCCTCTTTCTCCTGGCGCACAGTTGGGTCCATGGTTGCCCCTTCGGTGCGCAACTCTAGCTGCGTGTTGTAGATTGTCTTGAAACTGCCAAAGGACTCATCAAGGACATAGGTGACATCATTGAGGAGGAGGTTGACGAACTGAACGAAGAAATCCAGGTGGTGCTTGGCTTGGTTGAAAAGCTTCGCTCGGTAGAGTGTATTGGGCCAGACGCACTTGAAAAGCTGGAAGATTTCGTACCGAATGTTGAATTTGTCGTAGAACTGAGTATGGGCGCCTGTGTGCTCGGCTTCAATGTAGAACCTCATACAAGCGTGCAGCAAGTATTCGTTGGCAAACGGCATGGAGTTGAGCAGGTCAACCAGGACACCTGTTGCGCCGCCAGGGCGAGGCCAAGTCCCTCGGTACAAGATCGAAACAAGACCTGCTTTGAGGTAGGGATTCTTGATATAGTCTGAGCTCTCTAAAAATGTGATGCAAAGCATAACCAGTTCGTCGCCTTGAGTGGCAGTGATGATTTGCGGCATGGCCCACATGATAAATTTGAAGTTGCTGACGATGTCATCGACAAAGTACTCAGGAAGGCACTTGAACACTTCAAGCGGTTGGTCTGGCAGAGGCAGAACGACCTTCTCTTTGGGAAAGTTCTTGCCTGAAGCCACCCTGAGAAGCCAAACGACGACATAACGCATGAAAGTCATAGACAGAGACTGCCATTGATCATCGAACAACACACCCTGTAGGCTGTATTTTAGAGCGTAGCCCGAGTCCACCCTGTCCTTATACTTCTTGAGGTGTGTCTCAAACAGTCTAAGCTGAATTGGGTTGTTCACGAACTTATGCCGCTCCGCCTCGAATTTAGCAAGTTGGGTTTCCAGATGTTTCAGTTCCCTTTCGAGCGTTTCCAGTTTGGATGTCAAAGATTCACTACCATAGTGATGAGCAGCGACAGTCAAGAAGAAAATCTCGGTAATGAAGTTGTTCGTTCCCTCGGACTTCTTTGCATAAAACGCATCAGACGCGTGTTGATCAGCGTTAATCTTAGTCTCATCCTTCATCTCAACACGAGGGTTCCGATGCAGGTACTCAAGATCAATCCTGTCAATCTAGAAGCCGTTAGAGTTAGAAAAATCTCTTCTATCACTATAAAGGAACTTCAACTCACCTTGGTGAAATTGGCATCCATGAAAGGCTGACAAAGCTGATCCAAACACGTCGTAAGATTGAACATGAATCCATCAGACGAAACCGTATTCGGATCTACCTGCATTGCGCGTCGCTTGTGGTTAATATTCAGCGCAGCCGCAAACCAATCCAGGACCTTATTTCTGGCCTCCGCCGAAGCTCGAATCATATGGTTGATGATATCGAGGAGATCAGAGCTGAGCAATCTCTGTACCATGCGAATAGACTGCTGCGCGTTCAAGATATAGCCCTGGTCTCTCGTCTTCGGGCTCGAGAAAAACGACAGGGTAGCGTCCGCTTGGAGAGGCGACAAGTGGAACCAGGGTCCGAGGAGAGTGTCCTTTTCGAACGAGGCGGGATCGCGCGACTCGTTGAAGATAGATGACTCGGTGATGGCTGCTGCAATGGCAGAATGGCGGACGAGGTTTCGCAGAGCCTGTCCAAGTCAGTAATGTTCTGGGCGAGTAAACGGGGACAGCGCACATACCG
Source organism: Aspergillus undulatus (assembly GCF_047715775.1). Classification (NCBI taxonomy): domain Eukaryota; kingdom Fungi; phylum Ascomycota; class Eurotiomycetes; order Eurotiales; family Aspergillaceae; genus Aspergillus; species Aspergillus undulatus. The sequence goes on from NW_027396640.1 coordinate 135,400, forward strand.
TCATGTAAGGCTTATAATCATCGCCAATATTCATTGAGGAGAGTTCCCGACTCAACTCCTCAACAGCGGCAATAAAAGCAGGCTTGACAGACTCATCCTCCTCGAATCGCTTAACAGCCTCACTCAAGAACTCAAGATCCACACCCTTGTCGTCCTCCGGATCCAAAAGGAGATGGGGCTTGATAGGCGACCGTCCCGTTGGCTCGATGCCAAACATCTCCGGCATAGTAAGCGCAAAAACAGCATAGCTCATACACAACCGCCTCGCCTCGCAAATAACCTCAAATTTGGGATCATCGGCCCTCGCCTTCCGGAAACCCTTATGCAGCCTCGTCACGCGCTTCCAACACGGCAGTAGATAATCCAACGGCTTCCCGTCAGTCTGCGCAGACGCAGCTTCCAAAAGAGCCTGGTCGAGCACCGAGGTATCAATCCGCAAACTGCGATTCTGGTCCACCAGTTCGCTCCGCACGCCGGAGAGGAACGTCAATCTCGCGCCATGATTATCCTTTGTCCGGGACTCGTCTAGTGTAACTTTGAAGACGGCACTTAGTGTTCGGTCCGCGAAGGCTTCGAGAGTGTCTTCGGGTTTCGGCGGGGGTGGGGTGGTTGTGACGGGTGTTGCGGTGGGCGTTGTGAGCGGGGACTTGTTGGACTGGGTTTGGGGCTGCTCTGACGGAGTAATTTTGATTCGTTTCCCTTCTAAGCTTTCTTGCTCTGATCCTGATGATGCTGGCGTTAAGCTCTTTCTGGCCTGTGATTGTGATGATTCTGGGGCTGGAGGGGTAGACGTCGCGGATGACTGCTGCTGCTCGCTGGCTGATTCCGTGGCTGGTGAGGGGGTTGAGAGCTTTGCTAGGCGCTTCATGCGGATCTGGATACATTTGATACATTGTTAGCACATTTAATATACACTGACTGCAGAGTGAAACCAACCTTATCCGCTTCGGAGATGTTATCGCCCATGCTCGATGATCGGGTTCGATGCGGGTGCCGCACCGAGTAAGTGCTTCGGATTTCGCAGTTTTTGGTTGTGAGAGCCGAAGAGATTCTTTGCGGTGTAAATATAAATTGAGCCAAAAGAGAGAAGGATCCCAAAATGATCAGAGCGAAGGACTTGTCGGGGATTATAAAGGTCGATGCGAGTCGTCCATCGGAGATTCTGCTATGGTCTCTGGGGTTCGCCGCAGCCAGTGAAATCTTACTAAGTCGATGCATAATGAACTCGGAGTCGTCCGCAGCAATTCATTCACCCCGCAACCAACTTATCTTTGTCTTCAAATACTAATACTAGTAATGAAGCCCGAGTCTTTTTGAACAGTATGCAGTTTCTACCTGAATGCAAAGGTGCTTCGAAATCGAGACATTATCAATGCAAGGCCAATATCTGCACAAGACGTAGTAATAATGAGGTTGAAACAGTCAACGATTAATATAATGCCATGTCAAACCCAAGAACCCATCGTCACTTAGTACTTCCGCTTCAGCGGCAGGGTATCTAACTTCCGACAACTCTTCAGCTCCATCCCCCGGGCGGCCTTCATCTTCTCTACGTCCGGGAAGAACCAGCCCTGGGCATCCTGGATCATGCGATCGCGCGCCATAATCTCACTCTCGCACTCATATCTCAGCTTCTTAACGTAGTCCACTTCCACCTGCTTATCCAAATTGCGAAATTCTCGCGAGCTGAAGTCGGTCACGTCTTTCGGGTTGAGATAGTAGTCTATCTTGATCTCAGGCGTTGTTCGTTGCTGCGTGTGAGGGGGTATTGGGTCGTATCGATATGATGGCCCAGAGGCCGTAGAGCCGCCACTGGAGAAGAGGGAGGAGAGTAACGGGAGCACGAAGAGGAGGATTAGAGGTAGAAGTTGCCGGAACGTAGCGGTGAGAGACGGCATAGGTTCGGACTGTGCGTCGGCCTCGCGAGGGCGTCTTCGGGGCCGGTTGCCCCCAAACTGATGAACCCTAAAGCCAGGACCGCCGCCCATGTTGAAGACAAACTGAGGGCCGCCTACAAATTTATCAGTATATTGTCCTTTAAAAAACCACGCGGATTAAGAAGTCCATACCAAATGGCCCGCCAAATCCACCACCAAGCCCACCACCAAAGAACTGGTTAAACAATTCCTCTGGCGAAATCTCACCATCAAACCCTGGTCCTCCACGAGGGAATCCCCCGCCCCCAAACCCGCCGCCAAAAGGCGACGCCCCAGACGGACCACCACTCGGCTGGAATCTGCTATCCGGATCGCCGCCAAACTTATCATACCTCGACCTCTTGTCCGAATCCGATAGGACCTGGAACGCGCGAGACACCACTACACCAGCGTTAGTCGTAGTCCACTCCACAAATTATAGCCCCCAGCTCATGCCAATCCGCTCGACATATCTTAAGTAAGAACTCACTCTTAAAAGCCTCATCCGCCCCCTCATACCCATTCTTATCCGGATGCGTAACAAGACTTAACTTGCGATACGCCTTCTTAATCTCACTATCCGTCGCCGTCTTCTCCAGCGACAGAATCTCGTAGAACGCCGTCGCGCTGCATTTTCGTATCCGGATCACGGCCGCTTTCTGCTCCGGCGTGTATTTGCGGTCTTGGTTGCCTTGGTTATGGTCTCTCGCGTCGGAGGGCATGATTCAGTTGGGTTTTGAGGCCGGGTAGGCCTAGAGTTTTTGGAGTTCGTGTCTGGTTAGCCTGTTTGTGTATTTGTCCAGTTCGGTTCGGAGATATGCGAGTAGTGGCGTTCGTGACGGCTAGAGGGGCGATGGGCGATGGGTGGGCGATGCTGGGGAGTAAGAAAAAGACGCTCCCAGTATATACGAGTAGACCTCCCGATGGTATTCGAGCGACGTGAAGTGGAAGTGAAGCGACCAGTCAAAGAGACAGCTGGAGAGGGCCGGGGTTGGCGGAGATCTGACGACTGATGAACGTGGTGAGACAAAGGATTGGCTCTGCGCTAAGACTCGTTTGTATGGTCGGTGCTCACTGCTGCCCTCGCTCGGCCACTGCCGGACGGAGGTCTTGTGGGCGGTGAATTGAGTTCATCAGTAAAGCATCCAAGTCTTTGACTTCATCTAATTTCGGCTACACAAACATCAGAGTTCCAATTGATTTTCAGTCGGATCTCTCATCTGGATATCCCACTCACCATGGCCAACTCGACCTCAACAGCAGAAGAAGCCAAACAAACCCTCGTCCAAAAATTCCGAGCATGGGGAGGTGAGCATCGCACCGCCCGCACCGCACGGCATCCAACCTTCAAGCCCATACCTATTTAAAGTCCTAAACCAATGCTAATAAAAACCTAAACAGAAAACCCATTCCCCCCAACCCTCCTCGCAACCCTAATAACAGCCCAATATATGCGCCCCTTCCAAGCACTGCCTATGCTCTTCCCACCAGTCCTACTCTTCACATCCTACGCGAACCTGAATGGCTTCAAGACCGATAGCGCTGGTATCAGTGCGGCCTGGTCGGGTCTTTACCTTTTACTCGCGGGGCGACGCAAGCAGCCGTTTATGAAGAAGTGGGGCGCGAGAGGTATTACGCGGGGCGCGACGATGGGACTCTGTTTGGTTAATATGGTTGGTGGGGGGTTGGCTTATACGCTTGGGAAGAGGGAGGATGAGGAAGATGTGTAGGGTTTCTGTTGAGTAGAAGGGTATAAAAAGATGAGGCTGGGAGGGACTTTGAGCTCCCCGAGTGAATGTATGGCCTATGGATGGACGATGTATACTATTAGATGGGTTGGTATGGTGTTTGGCTTGGTATCGATGTTTATATGTATTACTATTATTGCATGCGAGGAGGCTTCCGTTATATATCATTATATATGAGCGAGAATTACTCCGAGTACGGCTTCTCCGAGAGAACAAAGGCCCGGACTGAATCTGGTACCAACCAGCCCAGATCTGCGGTATTCGCCTGAGTAGCTTCTCGTGCCTTTGTCGAACTCACAGGTCGTTTCTCAGTCATGCTTCCTCGGACCAGCTCAATCTGTTTTGCCCACTCCCGCTTGCCGCCTTCGCTCTCGCGCCCTCCTTGTGCTAGGTCGGCAAGGTAAGCCCCTTGCTCAGCCTTGCTGCCCCATTCATCGTCCGGGCGTGTCGTGACTCTCAGCTTATGCTTGGAGAGGAACGGCTCCAGCGGCGCGAGGGTATGCTCTGGTGGGTAATATTTGGTGTTGAATATCCGGATCAGAGTGTCGTAGCCGGTGAGATGGACCTGCTGCAGGGATGGAGGATATACTTCTGCGTTCTCAATGGCCGTTGCCTTGTCCACGAAGTATGGCTTCTTGGTCACGCCGATGTCTATCACGGGGTAATTGATGGCATCTACAAACGCGGATATGCTCTTGATGAGATCCTGCGCGCAGAGCTGCATCATGATGAGTCGGTCCTCGAACGAGGCCGGTTTCGAAGGTTTGTCCGCATTCTGTGTTGCAAGGAGGAGAAGGACGCGCGACGGTTTCCCCCAGACGGGCTGACTCCAATTCTCGACAATCGCAGACCCAGCTATGTGAACGTGCGCGTTAGTCGGAGGGTTGAAGGAGGAGTCCAGAACGTATAGGACTGCCTCAGTGTGGGCGGCAGACGGCGGGCGGGGTGTCTCGCCTGCGCGGGCAACGGAGGTGATGACCTCGAAGTCCTTGGGAGAGTCGAGGAAGCGTTTCAGGGCTGAAGAGTATTGTTCCCTTGTAGTCTGGAACGAGGACATTTTAATAGAGCCAAGACCTTTGTTGCGAAGTCAAGTTGTGATTGTTTCAGGCTTTCAGGCACAGTCCTGATCCTCGGAGTTGTTGCTCTGCCGTGCGGGGCATTGTCCATTGTTCAAGCACAATGCGGGCGATGATGACATTTAGACACTGAACCCTGGAAATGGGGGTTTCAGGGTGAGAAGCCAAGATTTCCATATCCAGGTACCTTCTAACATGAGACGTCAGCTTTTCCAACTTCTCTTCATGAAGCATACCAGATGGTCCAAGAATTTCAAGATACCGAGGCTGTCCTGAAGTGGTGAACTATTGCCGCCAACAGCACCGCCACCACCAGGCACCAAGGTATTCTATCCCTCCACTCTGTTCTTCGGAGTCTATTTCTCTGGTGGATAGGTAGAAATTAGAGGGCGAATGGGGCACTGCAGTTGGCCTCTCCGCGAGCTTTGGTGGCTGAGGCAATTCCACGGAGTACCGAATGGCCCCGGCCTTTGCGGTTGAAACACTGAAACACTGGCGCCGAGTGGCCGCCGACTGTCAGCCCAGCCCAGCCAAGTCGGATGCCATCAATGTCACACTTGGTCAATCTATGCAGGGTCAAAAGTCGCCAGAGATGTCAAGTAAGTTAGTAACACAAGCCTGGGCCGTGCCTGAAGAAAGTGAACACAGCATTCTTGCACAGATGCGCTGTCTCCACTGATATCAGATCACGGTTGATTTCCATCATGATCGACGCTATTCCAGATGGCGGCCTGGACCTGCAGCGATCCTCGTGGATGACCAGGAATGATGATGTATCATTGCAGTATCACCACGAGACGCCGCTGACGACTGCTGCACTGCTGGATATTCCGTGTAACGTGCGCAGCTTCTCGACCGTCCGTCTTATTATTACTATCCCTTCAGGAGATGAGGTGATGAAGGTTGAGGCACAAGTGGGGGGGCAAAGGAGATGAAACGTTCTCACCCACTTGGCTCGGCTACGAGATTACCGGCTGCACTCTCGAGTCCTCAACGATACAATGTGAGAGATCTTGCCATTGTCTGGGAGCAATAACATGAATCAGGCTATTCAAGCCTCCTAATCTATATGTCGGCCATTATTGAGGGAATGTAACAGCCGGAGTAACAATAATAGAACACAATATACAATTTCTTGGTCTGTTAGTTTTAGTCTGCTCTGCGGTCTGGCCATTGGGGCGTCTCAGGCCCGGAGGTCTCCAGATTTAATCAAACGCCGCGCCATCCATCTTCCTTCTCTCCCTCTCTCTTCTTTCTTTTCTTCTCCTCCTTCCCTTACCACCATCGTCTTCTCTCTGGTAGAGTCGCTCCCACGTTCTCTCAGTGTCAGAGACACGTTCATTCATTCCACCCAGTCACTCTTTACAGCGGGTTGATTTCGCTTCCACTCTCTCACAAACAAACCGACTCTCCCAAACCATTCTTTACCAGAAACCATCCAATATCAAAGCCATCACGATGCGCTTCACATCCAAGCTCTCTGTTGCTCTTTTGGGTGCGCTGGCTGTTGTTGGCGAGGCTTCTCACGCCCGTCACGTCAACCATGCTCATCGCAGAGCCGTTCACCCCTCGGGTCCTCCCCCGGCCGCGGAATCCTCTACCACGGACACTGTGACCGTATTCCCTACCTCTGCGACTGTGCCCACTGAGACTGCTGTCCCTACTACTGAAACTGCAGTCCCCTCTGAGACTCCAGCTGCACCTGCTGTTCCTTCTCAGCCTGCTGCTCCCTCCGAGCCCGCTGCTCCCTCCGAGCCTGCGGTTCCATCTGAGCCTGCTACCCCATCTGAGCCCGCAGTTTCTTCTCAGCCCGCTTCTCCTTCTGAGCCTGCGGTTCCCTCTCAGCCTGCTACTTCCTCTGAGCCCGCGGTTCCCTCTCAGCCTGCGGCTTCTGAGTCCGTATCTATCCCCGTGGTCCCATCTGCGCCTGCTACTCCTTCAGCGCCAGTGGTTCCATCTGTGCCTGTGAACCCCTCTGTGCCCGTCATTCCCTCGTCCCCCGTTGTTTCTCCTTCCTCCACTCCCCTCATCCCGACCAGCGCCTACCCTGAATCCTCTTCGGCTGCTGTCACCCCGGCTCCTTCGGTGACCACCGAGATTGTCTACACTACAGTGACTTGGTGCCCCATTACTGACACTGTTACTACCGGCTCGTCCACCTTTACTACGGTCACCAGCACCCTCTCCACGACTACTCTAACTTCCACGACAACCATCTGCGGCGGCTGTGCCCTTGTCACTCCCACCCCCGGTGCCAGCACTGTCTACGTTACTGCTACTCCTAGCACCGAGGTTGTCACTGTCACTAACACTGGTGAGGGAGGTGTTCCCGAGACCAGCGTCGTCACCGCCACTATCCAGCCTCCAGCAGTTACCAGCACTGCCACCATTCCTGGCTCTTCTGACTCGGACGTTGAGACTGCCATCTACACCGTGAGTGAGGGTACCGTCACCAGTGTTGTCACCACCACCATCCACAAGACTTCTACTCGTACCTCCACCGTCTTCGAGGTAGGCAACTCTCTATTTATCTGGAAGTATTCATGCTGACCCTTTCTAGACTGCCACCAGCGTCGATGCTACTGGCGGCTCCGGTTCCGGCTCTGGATCCGGTGTTGACACCACCCTCACCTCTACCACTACCAACGTATACACAGTCACCGCCGTTCCCACTGGCGCCTCTAGCTCCGGCTCCGACTCAAGCTCTTCTGGTTCGGGATCTGGCTCTGGCTCCTCTAGCCCTGGCTCTGGAGACTACGCTGCCGAGAGCTGCGTTCCGGAGACTGTGACTGTCACTCAATCTTTCACCGTCACTGTGGTATGTTGAACTTTACCTCTATTATGAAAAGAAAACACCACTAATTACTTAGACCGCCGACGCTACTGCTACCCCTACCGATGCTGATGCTGCTATCACCTCGCCTGACACCAACGAGCACGTCTCTGCTAGCCCTGAAGAGACTGGAAGCGCTAGCACTGGCTCTAGCGAGGAGAAGGAGGATGAAGACGACGAGGACTACGACGATGAGGACTGCGAGGAGGAAGAGGAGGACGGTGCTTCGTACGCGCCTTCCTACACTCCTACTCCCACTCCTTCTCCCTACCCTAGCCGCCCTGTCCATAGCTCTTTCCCCACGATCACCCCCAGCGGTTTCGTGACCAGCAGCCGCCAGCCTTTCCCTACGGCCTGGCGTCGCCGTGTCGTTTAAATGGTCGAGGCTGAGTTCAACAGCGAGGGCCAAGGCTTGAGATGGACGTCATGAACTAAGTATCAGGAATATCAGGGAGCGGATGTACCATCTCCCGTCCGTTACCACGTATCATTTAAATTTGTCTACTTTATCGTGTCTTTCTGGCATTTACTTTTCTTCTCACTGGTGGAATCCGACCTCTTCGAATTCTACACTTTTACCCAATTTTTTCTTCTTCTCTTTCTTTGTATGTATGTTAAGTTAAAAGCCAATTATCCCGCTTGATGACTGCCAACATGTATCTCGCCGGTTTCTCAATTTCATGCTACGATTAGCTTTTTAAACCTATTGGTGTAGCTCGCACTGCTGTAGCTGGAAGAGTATCTGGGTGGTGGATTCAGTGGCTCGATTATCCTAGGTGTTACCTTATGGTCTTCCCAACTGAGCCGGACCGAAGCACCTTCTAAAACCGGTGTATCTACATATATATACTGAACACGGACTTTAAGACTGCCTGAAGTTGAATTCATCGTAACAAAGCAGACAACTCGCACTTCTAGGGGTATCAAATTCGAGACGCACCGCAGCACAACACGGACCAGGATTAAAGCTACCCACATCTTCAAGAAGGAAGATCAGCACGAAATTCACTCCCATCTACATGTCGGACGACTTGCCCTTTCGTCCGCTCCCACTCTAGCCATGTTATGCCTTGTACGAGGCAGTCGGCCAGGTCATCGATTTTGGTTATGTCGGGGGCAGCTGAGTCCGTTTCTTTCTTCTTTGACTCCAGCGTTGATTTCGACTTCGATTTTGATTTCGATCTTGATTTCGAGGTCGAGCTCTTCTTCCACTTCGCCATATACCCATCCACCCACTCTTGAGTGCCATCCCCGGCAGAAAGTGAAAAGGTATCATTCTCCAACCAGGACCCAACGAGGTCAATTTTGAGTTTCTTGCCTTCGCGACTGCTGGTGGTACTTTTCTTCTTTTTCTTCTTCGTGCCCGTTTCTTCACCGGAAACAGTGTCAGTATTGGCACCAGGATCCGCAGAAGAAGTTGTCGTTGACGGCGCCCAGAATCTCCCCACCCTACTCGGCTCAATTGCAATGACCCTTGGTTCTTGTCCTTGTCCTTGTCCTGGCCTCGAAGCCGAAGCCGAAGCCGAAGCACCCTGCTGCACGTGTTGTAGCATCCGCAATGAATGCAAAACGGCCCAGAGCATCCCTTCAAACATGCCCACACGCAAGCTCCACTCCTGCACCGCAGACCCTCCGCCAGATCGAAAGCGCTGGCGCTCAATGAGGACGTGCGTTGGGTTGTATCGCGCCAGTAAAGTGGTTAGCATGGAATGGGCATGGGTGGCGTAGACTTGCAGGGAGAAGGTGTGTTTCTCCTTTTCTTTTGCTTTGTCTTTTCGTCCTTTCCCTTTCCCTCCTGATTCAGAAAGCGCATTCTCTTCTTCTTCGGCACTGGGCCTGGGGCTGGGCTCTGCAGCCTCAAGGCCAGGACCAGGACCAGGACCAGGACCATCAAGATACCGCGTGAATTCGTCGCTGGAGAAACCTCTGTCCATTGGGAGGGAGACCCTGCGCCAGGCACGTAATGTGAGCTCAAGAGAGGTGCCTTTTCCTTTCCTGCCTTTCCCCTTCTCCTTCTCCTTCTCGTCCTCTAGAAGAGAATGAGGACCAACTAGCTCATTTAAGAAACCCGCCTCCGTCAAATCCGAATCAGAATCCAACCCCTTCACCCCCAAAACCGCAAACGCCAAATTCCGAATCCCCATATCGATACTTAAAATCCGGATCTCCTCGCCCTCGTCCTTGCCAATAACCTTGCCCTTTTGCTTACCCTTCGCACTGCTTTTCACACCTCCCGTCCCATTTTGCACCTGCACCTGCAAACCCCTATACTCAGCTAACCCCCTCTCCAACCCTTCAAGAATAACAGCCTTAGTCCCCGAGCACGGAAATCCCGTCCGCTGAGCTAGGTGCTGCAACTGCTTTGTTTTAAGCGTCCGGAGCCATGGGAATGGATTTGATTTTGACGGAGATGATGATGATAGAGAGGTGACTTTTGTGATTTCTGTTGCTGTGGCTGCTGCTGCGGGTTTTTGCTTGAGGAGGTGGAATGTAACTCGCATTTGGGCCTTGTTCTTGCCCTTACCTCCTGAGTAGAATTAATGGCAGGAGATAAGTAAGGTCGATTGTTGTTTTTTCCTTGGGATTGAGTAGGAGGTTTGAACATGTTGTTCTTATGAAGGATAGGTAGTTGGTTATGTATAGGATGCTTATGTAATATAAATAATGCGGATATAGTCTGCATAATTCCAGGTGCTCGCAAGCCCTTGTGAGTATTTGTCGTTTGCCTTGCATTTGGGGGTGTACATTGATGATTCAAGATGAATCTCCACCTCCGATTCTAGTGGGTCTAGAGGTGGGTGAATTGTAACCCTGAAGGTTGGAGAGTGTCGAAGGTATATCTTTGCTGTAGGTACCATTCAAAGTAGGGCAATTACTGTCCGCGATTGAGATATAGGCGGCTTGTTTCCTTCAAAGGAAAAAAAAAAAAAAAAAAATGGTGTATACCTTACAGTTCTGTGGATCCAAATTCCCAATCTCAAATCTTATCGCTTCCCAAACCCCTCCATCCCCTCCACAGCCGGCATGCGCCAGTCCACCCTCCACCTTGACCCATAACCTCCCTTACAGTAAGCCTATCCCCAGCCCTGAACCTCAACATGCCCCTAACCAACTCAAGAAACGCCGACTACCCGTCAGCACCCATAAGCTCCATCCCCCTCTTACGTCGCGGCTCCTGAATCGAGACTTCGAGTCGAACATCCAATGTTCGATTTGGATTCCCGTCCATCCTGCGTCCTTCACTGGTAAGCCCTCTGATAGCACAGGCCGCATCCATATTGCCCGCCACCCTTCTGGTACTTGCTTTATAGCAAGCGTTTTCACATGCTCTTTTATCATCCAATCGTCGGAAGGGGATGGGAATCCCTCGAAGAGGGTCCTCTGCCCGAGGATTTCCCACATCATGCATGTCAGTGTCCAGATGTCAGAAGGGAATGATAATGATAAAGATACTGTTTCACCAAACTGAGGTCGGAAGTATACTTCCGATAGCTGGCGTGTTCGAATAATCACGTAGCGTGTGCGAGGGTAAGAACGATTCTTCAAAGTCCGTAAGGAAAATTCTTGCCCCGGAGAGCTCCAAGAGATTGTTGCCTTTTCCAAGCCAGACGGGCATGACGCCGTGAGTGGGGACTCCGACTCCCTTGGGCAGTTGCTTGCCATCAAGGCGCTCGACTGGCTCGACTCGAGGCTGTCCGAATCGTTCGTAGAACTGATCAGGAGAGAGCTTGTTGAAGGATTTTGGTAAATGGAACATGACGTTCCCAGGGTGAAGATCTAGAATCAATCTTAGCTTAGTTGATCGCACGAATGAATGCCAATGCTAAGCGGCTGACATATTCAATTCTTGACACGGATAAGGTAGGTACACACAGAATGGACTACTTTAGACTGCTGAGAGATTGGAAAGTAGCGGCATGCAGATGGCGGGCAATGAATGATGCTGATGTTCTCCGAGGCTATAGGCGAGCAAGCAAAAAACTCATCATTACAAGTAAAATAGCCCCCAAGATGGTCTGTTGACAGAGTAGTTGGCTGAACGCACTTATGTATGCATGACCTGGAAGATTGTATTTCCGTCATGCTTCTCCAATGTCATGTTTCTGGTGGTGATGCTGTGACTTCTTCACATCGATTGTCTTCTGTGATGTTTTGTTACGGAGAGTGTCCAGTCTATCCGAGTGTATATACTACTCTGTACTCTCTCAGCACGAAGAATAAACACATCCATGTAGCCACGTGCTCGGACGCCACTGCTCGGGTTCGCTAAAATATATTATTAAAGCCCTTGAGGTAGGTGTTAGCATTATCGTACAGAAGTATAACTCGAAGAATGCTCTATTCCAACATAACAGGACCGAAACGACGCCGTAAACATAATTTATGCCCAGACGCCCACCCTGACATCGCCATGCAACAAAGACGCTAAACTGCAATGCTAACAAACATAGAAAAAAAGGGACTAGAAGTGATCGAAGTTACTGCACTTGAAGTGTCAGCAGTATATTAGAAAGGAAGACGGTCATATGCCATTTCGGTTTCAGATTGGAACATCGACTCATTGGTCGATGGCACGCTGTCGCGCACATAGAGCATAGGAGCCCACACCCTCCAATGCAACACGCCAATGTGTGCCAACCGAGTCGAGATCCGCTCTATATCGTATTGCTGCTCGGCGGATGTATGAAGTGAGGGTCGCTGTGAGTCACAGATAGCAAGCGGCGACATGTTGAGGTACCTCTTGGCCGTGGCAAACGTCGCTTCCAGCAGCTTCTCCCGAACGGAGTTCTGGAAGTATTGAAATAGTCCATGCTCATTCGACAGGTGCCACTCTAATGATGCCTCGATTGGGCCGATGATGTCGTCAAATATCGTGCCATCGCTGCCGCATTGAGTGCTGACAAACCGCGCAATCTCCAAAGCGATACAGCGCACATTCATTAACCACTGAGGGGATCCGCGAATGTAATTCTCATTTTCAGCCATCAGCGTTCCAATTCGAGACCGGAAAGTGGCCAATGTTTGCGCCGGAGCACGAAGATTTTGCCTCTGCGAATGGATATACTGGTGAAAGATGTACCAGCAGATGTCAAGGTTGATGGCGTTTTGCAATTCCGCTCGCAGCTGCCACAGCCTCTCTGAGTCGAAGGCAAAAGTGTCTGGGAATCCGTCAGGCGTATGGAAGTGGAGTAAAAATTCGGTCAATCCTCGGAACAAAAGCGAAAGCGGCCAGAAGCCATCAGTCTGCGTCGAGTCCTCCATCCTACGCAGCTCGCGCTCCCGTACGTTTTGGTACCACAGCAAAGAGGACTCTACTTGAAAGCCATCCCTCTCAATCTTGGTCTTAAAGTACTCTTGGAGAAAAGGAATTGTATCCTCAACGAGGAGGACACGAAAAGCTCGGATCTGATGGTTGGCAACGTCCAGTTTCATAGCCTCGAGGATTGCAAATAAAGTGTTGAGACCGGAGACAATTTCTCTCGGGTTCTGCATTTGCGAGCCCGAAGAAATCTTTTCCACCATGAGGTCTGCTAATGCATCACGCATTGGAGCGCAATGCGTCTTGAGCAGTGCTGCAAGCCACTTTGCAATCCCAACCATGTCGAGGACTCCTTTTCGAATCTGTTGCATGAGCAGTGACACTTCAAGGTTTTCCATAATGTTGGGGTGATCACGCTCCGGCACAAGGGTTTTGAGCACGTCTTGTAAAGCTTCAAACAGCGCCGGTAGTCGAGGTTCGAAAGTCAAGTCCTCATTATTATGCTCATCTGGTTCGATATTCATCCCACAGGACGCGCGGTATGCATATATCTGTATCTCAGAGGCCATTGCATCCCAGTAGTCTGCAGCGTCTCTCCGTTTCTTCATGCCTTTTTCTCCACCGAGATCGGGCTTGAAGTGGAGATCGCGGTCAAAGTTGGCATCCATACGGAGGTTGATATTGCCCATGATACAAGGCAGATCGAGCTCGCTCAGCGTACTCTTGGTCACGGGAGGGTACCTGTTCGCTGTGACCAAGAGGTTCACCTCCCTGGAACTGAGACATAGGGCTGAAGGAATATATGCTTTGGACGAGGGTAAGCGTGCGCATTGCGGGGCCGTGGACAAGCTCGATGAAGGCGAGGGCTGGCGAGACTTCTGGGTGTAAAAGCCATCCTGTTGCGGTCGATGGCTTCCACTCGCGGGTTCCTTTGCATTCCTCGTGTCCGGGTTGCGACTTAGAGAATCGTTCTTGGGTGAAACCTTGGAGTGGCCGTTACCCTGGTATGGCTCTAGGGAACATTCTGTGCCATCCTCTTGCTTGCCCGGCGCATCCCGAAGGGCTTCCTTGGTCTGTTGGACCATCTTCCATTCGTAACCGACTCACGAGATCCGAAGTGGCGGTGGAGGGGGATTCGCGGAGGAAAGCCGGCGCAACTAAGAAACAATGGAGAATTAAGACCAAGGTTCGTTGCGATAAGCTAATAAGTTGTCAGGGTCACGAGCATGCCCCCTATTCGGACGCAAGGCACAGCCAGTGGCCCTTACTCCGTTGTCGGGTCGATCAACCGAGGAGGATAAAAGTCCCTTGACAGCCCTTGGTCAGTGACTCAGTCCTTGCCTGGGGTTGTTGAGAGAAACAAGGTGAGGCAGGGACGCAGAGATGGAAAAACTTACTTGCAGGCAGGATTGGCCGACCGCATCCGAGAAGGGCAATTGAGTCCGTCCTGCGAATAATAGATCGATAGTGGAAAATACTCTTCCGGGGCGTTTCGCTCGTTATAATGGATTGCTCTCTTCTTTCCCAGAAAGAATCACCTGGGCAAAGCGAAAAAAAAAAAAGCAACAGTAACAGAGCCCAGATAGAGGGATGACAAAATTGCTGAAGGGCAGAGGAACAGGAAGGAAGGAAGCAGAGAGAGAGAAAAGGGAAGATGCAGCCAAAGGCCGGCGTTGTCAAAGGGCAAGCAAACAAAGACGCTGGCGGCGACTGCATTGGCGGGAGTATAGAGTTAGTTGTCAGTCGCGGTGGCAGCTAACCGTTAGAGAGAGAAGCAGGACAGGGAAGGAGCTGGGACCAGGGCGCGCTGTTATAGCCAATGACAAGGCGAAGAAAGACATACTCTGCTTTGAACATAAAAACGAAGACGAAGAGTAGGCAAAGGGACAAAGAAGGGGCAGTCTATTATGACTGAGTTCAGACAGCAAGAAGAAGGTGCTATGCGATGCGAACAGCAATGCAATTGGAATGTGAATGCAAAAGTCAAAAAAAAGATAAAGACCAAACAAAACAGAAGACTGAATGATAAAACAGCTAAAAAAGGTGAGGCTTGAAGATTGACGCTTGCAGACGCCTTGAATGGGAGTGGAGAGCGCGGCGAGTAAAGGGGACATCCCTGGGGGGGGGCATCGCCATCGACGACTTGGGCGAAGGACTGAAGGAATGGAGCAGCACGGCCAAGCGTCTGCTGCACGGTGCACACAAACTCTGCTAGTATCCGAAAACGGGACAGAATGTGATGGATCTGTTAGAGACGAGCCCACTGGATCCCTGAAACAATCCTCACGGTCCCCTACCCTGCTTGACCTGGAATGTGACTCCCGGAGGGCTCCTCCCTCCTCAAGATCCAAGATCTAGCTCTCGAAGAATGGCCGAAGAAGCAATTGTTGTTGACTCTCCAGCAGCGGCGACTGGATGCAGCTTCCCGTCAGTGCAGAGGACAATTGGAGATCGCGTCCATTGCTTTTTCAGAAAGGACCATCGTTGAGCATTCCTGCTGGCCCCATTCCAAACTGTCCCGCGTACTTTGTCGCCTTACCATCAGCTTCATGCTTCATGATTCTCGAATATCGTCGCATTCAGCCAGCTGCGCTTCTCGGCGCCTCGGAACATGCCGACAGCTTCATTTCCGTTTCAAAACCGACTACAGTTGTATATAACCTGGTTCCCTGAATTCTTTTCTCGATTTGCTGCCTTTCTTACTGATCCCGTCCGCTTACTGCGCTTCAGTTCCGTCTCCAGAACGTGAGTTTTGAGTTGTCGCGGGCTAGCGGGCCTCCCGAGCAATTGAGTTGTAAATCTATAATTAAAGCCCCAGCGGAGACCCGTTCTTGTCACCGACATTTCGGTTCAGCATCCAAGGGTCACGGGCAACTCCTGTGGGATTCGTGGTATCGCGTTACACGCCGTGTTGAGTGGGTTTACCGATACCGACGCCTGAAAACAGGTCGTGGCTAAATCGCTGCGTGGTGCTGGGAAGCCTCAAAATTGTCAAGAGTCAAAATTGCAATACTGCCATCAGCCCGCGCGCATGGGGGTCGCCGATTTGTGGCGATATGTGAGCATTGACTCAACGCCTGGCACAGTGCCACGGGTCGGGGTCTCTAGTACGATTGGCAAGCGACATCGTGCAATTCGCCGCTGCATGACCTTCGCTTGATCATTCCCTCCGTCTAGCTCTGGATATCCAAGCTGATCCACTCACGTCAACGGTTTGATGGCGAGATCGCTCGAGAACGGCGTACGAAGAAAAAGTCTTGACAATCATGTGGTTGGGGCCCTTAGACCGAACGCGAATAAGGAGCGGCGGAGTCTGGTTGTTTCAACGCCTCACTTTACCGCAAGCTCGACTAGATCTTCACAGACCACATGGTAGGCCGCCTCATTCTCATGTCGGACTCAGGCCGATGGGGATTCCATTGGAAACCAAATTGTTTACGCCCACGACACAGCGGTGACCTTGTTTCAAAGCATTGTGTCCCGCTCTGTTGTCCAGACGGCAAAGCACTGACAATGCGATCGCTCCTCTCCTTCCGGTCATTGGCATCTCATGTTAGGGCTAAGTGAGGGAGTAGTGCGAGAGGCAGGGCAGGCAAGGTCCTATCTCGATAGAGCACCGACTGGTCGCGACGTGCGATTGGATCAGAATGCAGAGGTGGCGCCGGGAAGGGAGGAGTTATCGTCTACTGGACTGTGCTGAACACATCGTGGCTGTCTGGAGCAGAACCAGGAGGAAGATGAAGCGATGGAGCTACGAAGAAGCGTCAGAACGACAAAGGACGAGCCGGTACGAGACCACGAGGCCGTCACGGGATCACGGGATGTCAGCACACGCCCAGTCATGTGAATTGCTTCGGGGTTACCTGATACTTCTTTCTCAACTTTCCCTTACTTTCATGCATCTTCCTCCAATTGCTTTTAAGCCACTCACAATACAGTACACTGGCGCTCTGAGAAATTTTATTAACTCTAACTGCCTCGCACATGGTTTCCAGTTTCAGAAGAGCAAAACACCGGCGTGATGGCCACTTCAGACAAAGACTGAAAGATGTCTTGACTTCCTCTATATCCATCATGAACAACAACGACGTTTTCCTGGCCCGGCTGGAAGAGGCAGAGACGCCTGCTAGTCTATGACGATTCATTAATGTTCCAATGGACCAATAGAATCCCCGACTTGCTTTGCTCACTCATTCAACGTGCTATGTGACTTTGACTGTCCCGTCACGATGGATTCCGCTCAATCGCTCCATTCAGGCCTCAATAGAGTATATGGCTTATTAAGGTCAGAATATGGAAAACACTCACTCCTACCAGGCCTTCTGGAATCATTCCAAACCGTGTGGCTAACCATATGCATTGTGTTTTCTTCTTTTTCTTCTTTTTTCTGGGTTACCTGGTGTCGCCCAATTCCACATAGGACGGACGACTTGTGCTCTACTACCGCCCTTCTACCTTGCTTTATACATTAATCTGACACAGTTTGTTGCATCGGCGTCATGCAGTCTTTACGGTATCTTGCTTTGACGGTAGCTTCTCTATCGATCTTCAGCGCAGCGTCTGCCGTTCCGGATATCTCCCAGTTCAAAGTTGGCTGCCTGCCAGGCGCACCTCCACTCCCTCCCAGCTGGGCTGGATGACTGCCCGTCCCTCAAATTGAACCTGGAAACTCCCTGTTTTTCTGGCTTTTCCAAGCCGAAGATGCTGTCTACGACGATAATCCAATTAGTTCATCCTTCTGCAATGCTTTCCTGGTTCACACTAACAAGAACCTGAACAGTCTGGTTTAATGGTGGTCCTGGTTGCTCCTCCTTGATCGGACTGACCACCGGAAATGGCCCAATATCGTTTGATGGTAATTCAACTCGTTTAGTCGCGAACCCGTATTCCTGGACCAAATTTGACATGTCCTCTATGTCGACCAGCCCATCGCAACGGGCTATGCAACCGCAAGTGACCCTTAGATCACCCGCTTTTACGATTGGCTGCAGTCGTTCTTTGCCCTCTTTCCTCACCTGTAGACAAAGCAGGTACATTTGGTGGGGGAATAGTGGGCCGGCGTATATATCGTATTTTGCTTCTGCGATTGTCGACAATCAGGACTCTTTTCCCGTCGATCTCCGTTCTATGACCTTTGGGGATGGTTCGATCGGCAACAGTGCTGCAATCTCTGCTATGATAGGAAAATATCTAGAGTCGCAGCAGGCCGTTCTCCAAATACCGGATGATATCCTGGACGTTCACAAAAAGCGTGCAGCTCTGCGGCTTTGACAATGTTTTGAAACAAGCAGCTCAGTTTCCCCCAGAACAGGTCATCCATGTACCTGGTGAACTAGAAAGCGGTCACAGTAACATTTTCGGTGGATTAACCTGCAGCCCGATTGTAACGACACCAGAGGAGGTCTATTCAGCGATCCATTCCTCTTGCTACGGGCCCTGTGCAACCTTCTCCACCGCATACCAGTATCTTAATACAAAAGTCGAGGATTTCGACGTATATGACATCAGCCATGATAATACTACAATCGATCAGTTCCGCTTGGTTGACTCGTACTTCAGCCGAGCCGACGTCCAGATCGCGCTGAAAGTGCTTCCCTCAGCCTCAACCTCGCAGTCAGCAGCCGAGTCCACCAGCGGCAGCGCTCACCTTCGTATACCGATACCACTCGAATATTGTAATCCAAGCATCATCTCTACTCTAGGCGCCCAACAACCATAAGCCCCCGTGCACTCTATCTTCCCAGATTTGGTTACATCATACAACATCTCCCTCCACGTCTACTGGGGCGAGTACGACTTCCTACTCAACCACTGCAGCGCCGAACTCACGCTACAAAACATGACGTGGAAGGGAGCGTAGGGATTCTCATCGCCACCAACCTGGCCTTTCTATGCGGACAACGCGGCTCCAGTCCCATCCAATTCTCAAGATCAGGATGACAGCAAGCCCTCGAACTCGGAGACGTGTCCCCAACTCCCATTAACCAGTCGAGGCAGGTAGATGGGCTTCAGAGCGTGGTGTAACGTACCATTTCTTTCGCGGCGCGGGACACAAGTGTTTTCATCAACAAGCCAGGCGAGATGTTTGCTTACATGCGGGATGTGGTTGTTGCCAAAAGTCCCCTGCCCACGACCAACTAACTAGGTACGAAGTAGGAAGGACGTGCAAAGCGCCGGGAATCCGAGCACGAGCACGAGCACTGAACTTGCAGAATAAGGTACTTTTGCTCTTCCTCTGGCATTCATTTCAATCTCGTCTGACGTACCTGGCGCTTGGTACCTTTTCCTGGCCTGGTGGCTGGGGTGAGGATCTAACGGACTGGACTGAGCTCGAAGAATCTAATCTAATTAGGCAATTGCGAAATAGACTAACGGGGATTGAGCTGGAGCTATCTTCGGGCCCTAACTTGGCTTTTGACTTCCTTTTTCTTTCTACTGGACTCTGTATTTGCAGTCTATTAACTGGGATTCGAGTCGCCGGCGATTTTCCCAGATCGACATTACACAGAATATGGAATTATTCTCCGCTTTTGCTCTGTTGTACTTGTTTCTCTCATAAACCATCCAATCCTTTCGAGTCGCAGATACGCACATGATCACATCATTGGATGCCAAATCGAAATAGAGGAACGTGGTACTGTAGATTCAATTGTACAACCAGTACTCCGTACTTTTGCACAAACCAAAGATGAACTCGAACTCGAGGGAAAATAAAATCAAGGTATCAAAGAGAAGAAAGAAAGAAACCAATGCGCTATTTGGTGTACATACATCAATACATGATCTTGTAGATATTTAAAGAAAAAGAAAAGTATCAGCAGCATAACTTGTAGTCTTTACTTCATGATCTAGCCCCCTTGGATTCTATGATAATATGGACCAGTACCCCGTACTCCGCCATTTCAGAATTCAGAACCCAAACACTGGCAGCGCCGAGCGTCTAGGAATCGCGATAGACGACTGGGGGAAAGCCCAGGTCAAGTCCGCTGCAAGTAAGAAAGAATGACTTCTTTCGTTTCTTTCATCGCCCGCGCAGTAGATCTGGCTGGGGAGCAGAAACCAAGCAAATAAGCAGGCGGACCGTGCGTCTGCATCTGCGTCAGCCTCTGCGTCAGGCATCTGCACGGAATCTGTTTGGGAAGAACAGAGATGCAACCTGCGTGTTTCCGGGTGCGGCGCAAGGTTGCGATTTCGAAGGAGCCTGTCTAGTCATAATGCTGATTGAGGTACTTCTTGCTTCTTACTTTTCAGTCCCGCCGAAGGTCAGGTAAGTAAGTGCAGTAGTCTCTGCGCGTCCTTGCTCCGTTTCCGAAGACCCCGGTCGTGGGTTGCTGGTAGGCGCACACAAAAGTACGGGACTTCGGGGATCATGTCATCTTCATTTTGTTTGTGACGAGAGGTGAATCAATATTGATGAGGCGGATTTGAGGATATTTATGTCGAGAGTTTAGTATTGGGGCTGTGTAACGGGGCCGTGATGAGCGCAGGGTGATAGTTGCACGCTATCGCCGAGTGAAGAAGGGTGCTTGATTTGACGAAAGCAAGGAGTCGGCTCGTTGGAATACGTCTCCTTCGAAGAACTTGTCGCTAT
Organism: Aspergillus undulatus; assembly: GCF_047715775.1. NCBI lineage: Eukaryota > Fungi > Ascomycota > Eurotiomycetes > Eurotiales > Aspergillaceae > Aspergillus > Aspergillus undulatus. Next base: position 155,824 of record NW_027396640.1, read on the forward strand.
ATGCACTTGCGGGTGTAGAAGGAACGGTTGCTTGCGCGGCAGGTCCGAGAGCAGCGCTCAAGGGTGTAGCAGGGAGGGCGATAGAAGGTGATAGGCTTGTGTTAAGTTGATGATGATGTTGGTTGTGCTGGTGTGGAGCGTGGGACGGCAAGGGGGGCCCGTATATAGCCGGGGGGCCATGCCCCGGAGCCATATCTGCAAGATAGGACCATGGGGAAACCTCAATCAAGCGACCTGCTTCTCTACTCGCCTTTTGAACAGGTCGGAGAATGACGATTACCTCGGGCGGAAGTAGGTGCAGACTCCGCACTTCACGCATATCGGTCACTAGTTCAACGAAGGACTGCATGAAGGCTTTGCAGAGTTGCCAGAATTCCCGCTGATTTCGCATTCCGCCGCCTGGCTCCTTGATCTTCATGTTGGAAAGACGAAGGCCAAGCGCTTCGGATACCTCTAAGCATACCCGGCAGCGGCGAATGAGGTTGTTCCACAACATCTGGATGTCGAATTCGCGATTTTGCTCCGCGACCTCAAAGCCTCGCATGAACTGGCGGCGGGCATTAGGTAATGCTGATAATGCGGCCGTATATGCAGCGGTGAGCTGGTAAAATATCTTTTCGAAAATACGTTCCTCCTCTATCTCGTCCAAGCCCGTCAAAGGATTAATTCTCGGTACCATCGAGGTGGGCATGATAGGGAACGACTCGCCCGAGCGAGGAGTGGCCAGAGACGACGGTACAGAGGTGTTGATATGATTTGACCTGCTGCTGGACCGACTTCTCGCCGCATAGCTAAACGGAGTCGAAGCAAATCCTGGAGAACTAACGGCCGACTGGAACGTGGCTGATGCTGGTGGCGGCCCATTAGTGTTGATGTGAGAGTGTAGAATGGTGGTATCGCTACGGAATCGGCGAGTAGAGAAGGACGGCTCTCTTTCCCGGGTCGGAGTGACAGCTGGGCCAGGGAATCTGTCAGAGTCCGCAGACTGTTTGCTAATTTCAGGTACTGGCGGTCTCCCGATAGGCCTCGCCTGAGCTCCAATGGGAACTTCCAAGCCCGCGCAAGCATTGCGAAGCTCGACCACGCTACCAAACACCATGAGCATCAGTGAGCGAATATAGCGTGAGTCGCCGTTGGCAACGATCTTATCAAGACTGTTGCGCAGCTGCGTCCCCACGTGAGAGTACGCCATGATGCAGGTCTCGCATTCGCTCTTGACGGCTTCGTAAGACGTCCGCATTGGCTCGGTGTCATCTGTCCGCGTTCTCTCCGCATTTTCAAGTGCTTCGTTGAGCCTATCCACATGAGTGGAGGCATTGTAAAAGACAATTTCAAGACTGTTTCGTCGATCGTCGTCTCGTTTGATCACGTTGATCAGGGCGTAGACATGGGACTGAACTTGAAAAAGGGCGAAGAGAATGCCTTTGGCACTTTTAATGATGGGATCTCCTGTTTTCCATTCGCCCTTGTGCTCCGGTAAGCTCGACATCCGATTCACGAACCCATCCCTAGGCCGCCTACGCTCCCTTGGGCTACTGGGGCTAGACGAATCGCTGATAGAGGGTCTTGTCCGGAGGATAGATCCGTAGCTAAGGCCACGGAGATGGCTGTTGCGGTATGGTCGCATTTCATCCAGCGTGCCCAAATCGGTATTTTTCCGACTAATGACACCCATGCGCTTCCGCGACGCGAAGGAACCTTGTATAATACCCTCGCTGTTACTGCGATTTCGTTCACTAGCTCCGGGAATAGGGCCTGGTCGTCGGAGCCCACTATGCAACGCACCGCTATGCCCGGAGGCAATGCGGTGATGAGATTTCAATGGAATCGGAGGTGGTCGGGATAGTGAGGGTGATTTCGGATCGAAGGCGCTGTCGCCTGTACTTGGAATGACTGGAAAGCGACTACTGACTCCGCGTTTAACGGGTCTGGGTGTATCAAGGAGACTATCACTACATGATCAATGATTAGCTTGTTCTAAGATGACACTTGCGTACCATACTCACGTCGCATCGTTGCCGTTTTCAATGTCACTGGGGGTAAAAGGCTGTCGCGTTTTGAGGAACCTTTTGAGTTCGGCTGTTATTTCAACTTCCTTCTCGTTGTCGGACATCTTCGAAGACGCGATTTCGGCCTCGGACGTTTCCAACACTTTTCGAAGAGGGTATCGCAGGGGATTTCCAGCTACTTTGAGTACCTGAAGCTTGTTCATATCGGATACACCAAGGGGTAGATCGTCAAGGCGGTTTTGCATCACCGACAAGACTCGGAGAGATGTCAACTTTTTGATCTCTTCCGGGAGTTGGCTGATTTTGTTGCGACTAAGATCCAATATTTCAAGTAAAGGCAATTTTATCACCTAGTATGGAAGTCAGAGGCCGTTCAAAGCTAGAAGCGACAGGTAGAACTAAGCATACTCCTTTGGGGAATTCGCGAAAGTTATTAGATCTGACGTTTAGATACCGCAGATGGGAGCACTCTGCGAATCGGTATGGGATGTGGACGAGTTGATTGTTCCATAGAGAGAGCCTGAGGCGTGGTCAGATCATATTCCAGAGCAAGTGTCATCTCAAATGCTGCGAATGACGATCCCACAAGGCACTGTACTCACCGTTCGACTTCGTCTTTGATAACATCGACAACCGGCTCCGGAATGCGACTGATATTCGAGTGGCCCAAGTCGATTGTCAATTTTGGTTTTACCACATCACCAACGGCTTCACTCCCCGCCAAAGAGCGTTTCGTTTCCTGTATCCCATTTTCCACCGCCTTACGCGCACGTTGAATTGTCTCCTCCGGTGTAAGCACTCGTTGATTTGATTTTGTCTTTTTGATGGCCAAATCGTCGACGAAGCCGTTTACCAGCGTAGCTTCATCCTCACTCTGAATTGACGTTTCGGTGGTCGATGATGACGAGGACGAGGCCGCCATGGGTTCCGGGGCAGGTTTGCTTGCGTCTTCCTGTTCCAGGTTGAGATATGAGCGAGACATCCTCAGAGTGTCCTCCGGGCGAACCATGGTTGATATCATGGCTAGTGAGAAGAAGAACCAAAGCGATTCATCCAACTCAAAGCAGGCGTTCGGTCTTGACTCCGCGAGCAATCAATCAGACAACTTGAGAATCTCCGCGACGTGCATGAGGGTCGACGCCGACCATGGTCGACAAACGCAGGTGACAGGACACGATTGATGGCTCCAGAAGCACGAGCAGGATTATCAGAGGAACGTGGGTAGCGGTAGGCGAAGGATCACGTTCGGTGAAGCGCGAAACAAAGGCCGGGGCGGAGACGGTCCGTCGAGTTGGAAATAGACCGGATCCCGTCTGACTGAGGGAAGTGGGGAGCAAGGGAGGAAGTGTCGTGATAGTTGAACGATCGGAAGCTGAAATGTCCAACGGATGGCTTGTGTAGCTGTCGGAGGTTCGAGAGTGCTTGTAGTTCTTAACCGCGAACGGTCTGCTTCAACTGGAGAGTCGGGCTGGGCGATTAGCGAAACACCGACTAACAGGGCAGCTTTATCTGAGAAAAGAGAATATAACGAGGAGAGCCTTCAGGATACCATACCAGCACAATCGCTGCAGATACCACCAGTTCCCGAGGGTACTCCACAGGAGAGTTCGACGCTGTTCGAGGTTGAGGTGAACCTGAAACGCTCGGGGAACTCCAAGTTTGTGTCTCCATGTGGATTCGATGCCTTGCAGTCGCCGAATCTTTAAGGCAAGTTTGTACCTGTAATCTAAGAATCTAAACAGACGCCGGATCGTCCTGTGTCTTTACTTTTGTGCTCGCGTCCATAGTTGATTTCCTTTTCCTGGTTTTTTTTTTTTTTTTTTTTTTCCTCTTCTCTTCTCTTGGGCGTCCTAATTCTTGTCCTAATTCTTCTAGGGCCGAATATGTATCCGTAGAAACTCGCACCAAATAACCGACATTGCCTGGGGGATTTATAAAAAAGCTGAAGCAAACAGAATACAATATTATACATGAACCATCAGAATTGACTGCCTTCTTCCGTTTCAGGAAGACTGTGAGGACCTCAAACTGGCAGGCTTTCGCTCTCAGAAGCATCCTCCGGCGATGACGCCTGATCAACAATTTGTGCTTCCGTCTTCGCCCATTGTTTCCAGTTTTCGTATACTCGGCTTTCAAGTTCCATGCCGATCTCCAGCTGTGTAGGGCCGAAATTGGCTCCTGTGGCTTCTGCCTCTTCAGCAGCCACTCGACGCTCAATATCCTCCTGTAGGCGGAGTCGGTAGAATTCGCGGCGCGCAATGTCATAGGCAACACTCTTCGTCATGTCCGGGACGTTATTCAGGAGCCATAGCTGTCGTTGCACGACGCTTGAAGAGACAAGAAGTCAGTCATGGACACAGTAACGTAGTGAGAAAGTCGCCATGTGGCCACCAGTACATACCTCTCACCATCTAGTCTCTTGCCTGGCTGCTGCATCCTTCGCCAGTTGTAGTTTTCAAAGTCCTTTCCCGTGCTCTCGAGGAGAATCCTCGGCCTGGCGAGTTCCCAAGGATGGTCGCGGAAAAACTCTTTGCGCAGCTGATCCTCCTCGTACTTGATTTCGACAGGTAAAAACATGCGGCTGGCTTTCTTCGGCTTCGTACGTTTCTCTTGAGCCTCAAAGACGACCTGCGGCTTCGAAGTCTTTGGATCGGATATCACGCGCTGCCGAAAAAGTTGATGCTGCTGGGGTTGTTTGCGCACAAGGATTTCAGCCGGAGGAACATCGCGGACAACATCCACCCACCGCGGTAGGTCACCTGGCTTCCCAGACGCTTTTGAAAGAACCGCAGTTTGCCGCACTCGGAGTGCTGTGAGGTTGTATTTTCCCATTGTGAACCGGGTAACGGTCGCTCCGTCGTGCGGCGATTGAACGATGAAAGGACGATTCTTCAACCGAAAAACGTGGCTCGACAGCCCCACGGCGTGAGAAGGGGACTTGATGGTGACGGGGGAGTGTGGTCGAGGTGTTTGGAGAGTTGGGACTGGGAAAAGATGATCCAGTCCATGGATTGGCAATATGGGCGGCTCCGATTGGCCCCAGCGCAAACTCCGCTCCATCCATGGGCAGAAAAGCGCATCAAATATTCACGAGAGCATCTCAACTGCTACGCGGAGCATCCTCTCTCGCTCCCTCCTTGCGCGTCAAATTGATATCTTCCATTCTTTCCTACAATCTCCGCTCTGCTGAAAAAGTCTTTCTAGGCTTATTCCGGTTATGCATGGCTGAATTGATGCCACAATGTCTGCCATCTCATGCATCAGCCCAATAAGTCCCAGAGCCCACCACCACACCTGCGATCTCCTTCGTCGCAGGGGTCGATTACGGGCTTGCCCTTCGATTCCAAGTCCATGCGTCAGCAGACCTTTCACCTCGCCAATGCTTCCGTCCGACGAATCGGCGCCTCCCGACGTGGTCGACCGGCTGCGACGTCTATAGCGGATATTTTTGTCCGCTCCTTGGTGATAGCGGGCTACTGCCAGGAGCACTCCCCTCGAAGCAGGTGTCTGTCTACGATGTCAATGAGAGCTTCAACAGGTGAAACAAGGAATTGGGAAGATAGGTGCGTGGGAAAAAGCTTGAGGCGGCTCCAGTCTGGGAGTCCGTCGAGCTTTTTGAGCCGGATTGAGGGTATAGGCATGTATTGTTCAAGAACTCAGCGGATGCTCAATTCTAGCGTCGCACAGCGTGTTGCAATATACGACCCTGACGACCATCGGATAGACCAGACGTCAGCAGGCCAATCTCCGCGCACGGCAAACGGTGACCATGTGAGAGATCTCGGAGAGGGTGCGCGGCCGCCACGGCGTTTGAAAACGGATCCAGATCGTTTGTATGGTGACCACGTCTCCCACAACAATCGGGAACACGTCGAGGATTGCGAGATGCCACACGACATGGTCCGCGTGGAGGATCCCGCTTGGGAAGCCGACAGAAAAAGCGCCGCAAAGAAATTATACCAACATACGTCGGAGGTATACCAGGCATTGTTTGAAGGATCTCTGTCTTGGAAGGAGGCAGCCGATGCGGTTGCTGCGTTTCAGTCATTTCCAAAACAGCTCGATGAGACGGAAAGCGCAGTGGATTACGACTCTGTTCGGAAGTTTGAAGAACATCTCAGGGATAAGACAATCTCAAATCATTACTTATTCACGCTCTACAGACAACTCCCATTTCCGGGCGTGAAGCATCTCTCGAAACGAACCCGCGGTGCGCTTCTGCGCAGGTACGCTAACCCTCAAGACCGCCGCTGGGTCGACGCTCGACGTTATCTGGCCCTGGTGGAAGATATGCTGACTGCACATCTTCCAATGTCTCGGTCGCTGTGGACGACAGCTATCTACCTAGCAGCTCGATCGACAGGAAAGGTGTTCAAAACAGACTTGATACGAGCGATCGGTATATGGAACCAAATGGAGCATATAGCAGGGATCGAATCGGATAGTGTGATCTTTACGATCCTTTTCGATATAGCTGTCAAAGCAGGCCAGTATACTGTCGCCAATCGCTTAAAGGAAGAAATGGACAGAAGGAACATACAATTTGGTCGACATGGGAAAATCGCCCAGATCTTCTACCAGGGGCTGTTGGGTGATGTCAATGGCGTCTTCCGCGCTTTTGATCAGTTTGTGAAGAGCGGAGAGCTCGTGGACACCGCAGTGATGAACTGCCTTATGGTCTCATTTCTTAGAGCCAATGAACCAGGCCTCGCAGAAAAGATCTACCTTCAACTGCTAGAGACTGAAGCACCAAAAGCACCAGAACACTTTGCAAACCAGAAACTTGCTTCAGATATTATTGCTTACAGAAAAGAAGCCAAAAAGTTCGGCCGTGTTCTACAGGTGTCGGCGTCTTTAAAGGACAGCTTTCCAGAACACCATCGTGGTCTTCAACAAGGTCTCGTCCTCAGTCCTGATACGCGGACTTTCTACATACTTCTGGCATACCATGCACGCGAGTCGGGAAGTTTTGATGCATTCAAGTCTGTCCTCAGAGATATGGAAAAGGTGTTTTCCGTACCTCCACGTGGAATGATCTATCTGCTGCTTTTTGAAGGATTTGCCATCCATGGCCGGCGCGGGGAACAATGGACTGCGGGAAGGCTGCGGATGGTCTGGAAAGCCTATCTTCGGGCGCTTCATGAATCCAAGACTAGGGTTCAGCACCAATCGTTTGCTCTGCCGCCTTCTTTTGTTTGGGAGAACCCACTCGGCGGCAGTGGCGTTAGAGCTACGTCCGGTCTTACACCCAGAGCAAACCCGCTATACGTGCCACTGCTTTCAGCTGCCAGTCGTGTGCAAGACGTGTCTCTCGAAGACGAAGATGAGGATGGGCACCAGATGAGTGAGGACGAAGACAACCTAAGCATCGTTGACGAGCTTGGAGATGTCCACGGTGCTTTGAGCATCGAACTGAAGCAGGAACGCCCACGCGGAGACAACAGCTTAGAGTCATTGGAGCACCGGCTTGAGAACGGCGTGTTCTTAGGCCGTACAATGATCATAAAAGTTCTTCGGGCATTTGGCGCTTGCTGTGGACCTGACGATATCATGGAGGCCTGGCTTCGCATTGAGAGCGTCTGGCAGCCCTGGAACCGCAAGGCGTTGGACGTCGCAGCTGTCAAGGACGAGCTAGAGAAACAACTGAACAGAGCCACTCGCCGTGAGAAGGCTGGATTGAAATAATATCTGTGTACATTATTAACTATAGAATCATATATCCTCGATTGAAGTCCAAGCGGCGACCACTCGAGTGTATTTTACATCCATGCAGACCCAAAGTCTGTCCTGGATACCGGTGTATTTTAGCGACATTAATAGATTAGAGCATTTGATACAATTATCTTGACCATTGTTGTTCAGCGCTGGATCCTCACCTCAGTATGTGCTCTTTCACTTGTCCATCAATCGTCCTTCAATCTAGATCATGTGACATTGCGTACTTTCCGCGGACGCATGCAAAGAAAGTAGAACCAGCAACTCTTCTCGGCTTCCTTAAGATCTCACCTCTTATTTCTTCAAAATGCCCCAAAAATGATGAATCACAGTCTGTGGCGTCGGAAGCCCGACTTGGATTACTATCTCCATCGCCACTTTAAGAAAAAGTCGTTCCGGTAAGCTCCCCTCCTGAACTTTTGCTACAGTTCTGACTCGATAGCAGTCCCCTTCAGCGAGAGGTAATCACGGCCGTCGTCGAAGGCCATGATGTCTTCCTCCAGGCTTCAACTTCCTTTGGGAAGAGTCTATGCTTTCAAGTACCGGCCATGACCGGAAGTGGGTGTTAGTTCTCCGCCATAAAGGTCAAACTTTGGCTTGGCTAAGATACGCTTTACAGTGACTCTTGTTGTGTGTCCTCTTCTATCGTTGATGGTGAGTGTACAGTTTCGAAGCATTACTGATGGCGGTTGAAGTAAGCCTAACGCTCATCCAGATGGACCAAGTGAGAGCACTCGCAGATCTGGGCCTACCTGTGGCTACCATCAACTCAACAACAAAGATCGAGGAGAGGCGAGCAATTATACAGGATGTGCTTTCTGGGCACCCGACTATCCGGCTTCTCTACGTAACGCCGGAGCTCTGTCAGACAGATACGTTTCGGCGAAACCTCCAAACCATCCACAGGCAGCGAGAGCTCGTTCGCATCGCCATCGATGAAGCCCATTGCATCAGCGAATGGGGGCATGATTTTCGGCCGGCTTATAAGGAACTTTCCTGGTTTAGAAACTTCTTGACCAACCCACCGGTGCCCATCAGCGCGTTCACTGCCACTGCCACCCCGCAAGTCCGTAAGGATATCATCAAGATACTACGACTGGACCCATCTCGCCTGAAACTCTTCAACACACCCTCGGCACGACCTAACATCCACTACGAAGTTCGATTCCTGCAGCACTTTGCTCCGGATCCTCAAGAACCTGAAGCATTTCAGATTCATGACCTTCTCTCATGGCTACACTCCGTCCGTGGCCGGCGCGAGACACGACTAGGCGCTGCCGCGGTGTCCCAACTTCCCCCAATGACCGGCATAGTCTACGTTTCCACTCGAATGGCGGCCGACAAGCTTGCGCAGGCACTATCTTCATGCGATGAATGCATCCGCGCAGTAGCATACCACGCTGGTCTCTCTACTGAGGAGAGAAAGCGGGTTCAAAAAGAATGGGTAGCCCCTCTAAAACAACAACAGCAACCTAACTCGAATTCGCTTTTTGATCCGAATCCCCTAGCATTCTACATCATTGTCGCTACCACCGCTTTTGGTATGGGCATTGACAACCCCAACGTGCGCTTCGTTGTACACTGGAGCCCCGCAAAGACGTTCGAAGGTTTCGTCCAAGAATCTGGGCGTGCAGGCCGTGACGGCCGCGCTGCTACATCAATAGTCTACTACAGCCCTCAAGAACGAGAGCGCATCCTCCATCTTCTCCGACGGGATATCGAGGACTTGCATAACCGCACAGGCGGTCGAAACAGAGGCCTGCATAATAATGACAAAGTCTCTAAGCTCCAGAATCTCTACGCTCGCAAACAGAGCTTTGAGAAAGTGATCCAATACTGTGAATTAACGAATCGATGCAGGCACGAGCTGATTGGGGAGTTCTTTGGCGACATCGAGCTGGAGAAGATGGGCTCTCAAGTTCCCGTCAAAACGGAGTTTCTCATCAAACCTGAGCCTAATGACAAGGAAGGTATCCTGAGGGGGTCCACCCCTAGACCAGCTCCGTCACCTTGCGATTATGCCTGTGACTTTTGCAAGGATCCGAAAGGGCTAGCAGAGCGCAAGGAGAAGATGGTTGCCGAGGAAGAGCTTGCTTTTTTTCGCTGAGGCTGGTTGGATGGAGACCATGTTTCCTCTAGATAGGCTGTTCCCTGAATTGGCTCATCGCCTCGGTCGCTGAATGCAGTGTTATTTGTTCATTATATGCTTGGGGCTATGTGTACCTGGTCAATTGGGAAAGCGGCATGTCTGGAGTAAGGCGTTATGGAGAAGCTTAGGTTATTCATGTAGGGTTAGGAGCTTTATTCTCATCAAAGAAGATACCTCAAGGAAATGGCACGTTGCTATTTTCGACCGCGTCCGAAGTCGACTCAAAAAAAAAATCAAGTCGTTAAGGACGAAAACACTTTTCAAGTCATATTGCTCTCCACAACTCCGTTTTCTGTCTCAATTCATAGGCCAAATAAGATATATAGTACCAGAAACACCTTCTGCTAAAGGCGTAGAGCGGACGTAGGCTAGGCTAAGTAGAACGTAGTGAGAAGTAGGGTAAGCATTATAAAGACAAAGTGCAAGACGCGAATCAAGCTTAAGCATTACAAGCTCGTCTAGACAGGCAGATTTTCGTAGTCAAGGAGTGGTAGATTCAGGAAGGATAGAAGTATCGATTTGATTTGATTTGATATCGCGGTAACCAACTTCCGGTTCAGGTGTGAGGTTTACTCACTCAAACTCAAAGGCCTGGGGGCGGGGGTACCTAGGCGGATTTTGTTAGCACGGAGGTAAGACTGAGAAGTAACTACGACGAAAGGCTCAGTCGGGGATCAGTATCACGTACAGCGCTGTAGCTCCCGCCGCCAGGGGGAGGCGGAGGGGGAGACCCTGATCCCGGGGGCGGTGGAGGCGGAGCCTCAGATGCAGGTGGAGGAGGAGGGGCAGGACTCTGGCTCTGTGACTGTTGCTGCTGCTGCTGCTGTTGTGCGGCCTGCTGGTAATACTGATAGTACGCCACATAGTTCTGGTAACCACCATAGGCAGCGTAGGGGTCGGCGCCGTAGTACTGCGCATACTGCGCGCTGTAGTCGGCCGCGCTTGTGGCTGTGGGTGTTCCTTGGCCGGCGGGGCTGCCCGTCGCCGGGGGTGTTTGCGAGTGCTGGTGCTGGTTTCCGTATCCGCCGCCGTAGCCTCCGCCGTAGTTGTTGTTGTGGCGGTCTCCACGCTGTCCGTAGCCGCCGTAGCTGTGCTGAGGGGGGTTTTCTTTGAACCTTTGGTACTGTTCGCGGACGTTCGCTAGCAGATCCTCGCATAGCTCTTTTGCGTTCTGGACTTCGTTGGGGTCGGGACCACTGTGTCGTCGTTAATGCTTTTCTTTGTAGTAATAAGGGTAAATGGGCGAGAGGACATACGCAACGTGGAGGTACATCGCGTCATCGCTTTCCCTGCCAGTGCTGGGTTCCATGAAACCAGACCCACGACCCTTGATTTGGACCTTGCACCGTGTCTTCTGCTGGATATGCTTCACGTATGCACCTCCCTGGCCTACAACCTGCGCACGGAGGTTGAAACCAGGAATAGGTTCGAGATTAACGGGAATCTTTTCTTCGGGCCATTTGCGCTAGAGATCGTCAGTAAGATAATGATATCGGGCATGGAATGGCATGGCATACGCGACCGAATTCGTCCCGCTCGACTTGCTCCGGCTCCCGGCGGCGGAATCGTCGTTCGTCGACGAGGTTGGGCAGCTCTTTCTTCATGAGATCGTCAATGATTTCGACAGCCTTTTCGAGTCCCTCTTTGGTTTGGCTCGTCACGTGGAGGTACAACGGCGGGTTCTATAGGGAGTAACCTTGTTAGACAACGACAAGGTACCATGATAGTGGAGATCCACATACCGCTGCAGTGGCCATGCTTTTGTCGGGATAATAATTTCCTCGCGTGGTAACATCTTGAGAATGAAATGATGAGTTTCTTTCCTAAACAACTTGACAAGAATATAACATGGGATGGAGGCGTACCGGCGCCACATTCATCTTTAATCTAAATCACGCAATGGATGTCAGCAGATGCAAACGAGGGGGAGGAGATGCTATGCATGGAATGGGTAAGCTTCTTCGCTATCACAGCAGGTGAGGGTTAGAGGGTAAGGCGCCTGGAAGATCAGTGCGTGCAACAGGAGCAGTTACCATCTTTTGTGTGGATCCTTTGGTCAGTGTATAGCGATTGCGCAAGTCGTTGATTTCAATGTCCTTGATGTAGTCTCCGTCCGCGACATAGATTTCGGCGTTCAATTTCGCATCTCCGCCGGAGGGGGTAGCAGACTGTGATGGGCTGGATGTCTATGATGAAGCCAGTAAATACGTAGAGTCCAGAAGACTATCTTGAAGATTATACTAACAGCGCGAATCGGGGGAACATCGACATGTTGAATTCCCTTTTTAGCTTGCAACTGGGCGTTGATTTTGGCGGCGGCGGCAGCTGTCGAAAAGTTAGTTGCACTGTACCAGAGTTTTTCAAAAGATGAAGTAGGACTAGGACGCACCAGCTGCAGCGACAGGGTCCGCTTTATTGCTCGTGCCAGGGCTTCGAGGTTCACGGCTGAGGGGACTGCGATCTCGAACGGCTTCTGACTGTCGCGACGAAGGAGACCTAGAGCGACGGTCGAATCGCGATCGTCGGGGCTCGGGAGCAGTTTGGTCGAAGCGAGATCGCTTGGGGCGGTGATCGTCGTCAGCCATAGCGGTTATCGTCTGCTCGAGGTTCAAGCTTAAAATTGAGTGGAAAGTGAGTGGTGGAATGTCGCGCAGAGTTCGTTGTATCTAGGCCCGTATTTTGCAAGAAGTTTAGTTCGGCGGTGGAGTCGGAGGGGATCTGCGCTGGTCAGAAACCGGGGTTTTATGAGGGAGCCGACAGAAAGAGCTAGATTGTGGACGCAACTGGGAGCGTCTCAGATAGCAAATGAAGACATTATTCACTCTCTCATATGCGGTAACAGAATATATGTCCAAGGGTTTAAAGCATCAAACAAAGGCGCAAGAAACTCCATTGGGTCACATGGTAGACTCCTTAGCCTCAAATAGGCAGGCGGTATGAACATCCGGAGAGCCAGTCAGACTCCGGTTCTGGAGAATGAGTCAGCCGCCCTGCTCCCCGAGGTCGGACTGGCCAGCCCCAGAATAAAATCAATGAGAACGCCGGCGACTCAATCCAAATCGCCAGTCCTGTGATTCTGTGATTCACCCGCCTGTCTCTTCCAATCCGGGGAGATCATGGCCTTCAGACACCCCCAGATGCTGTCTGCAGCAGCATCAATGCCTTTCCTATCGGCGGCCACCCGCACCTCTCGACTAGCGGCCTCTCTTCCCCGATCCACCTTCACCACCACGACCAGGGCGACCTCCAGCTCAACCTCAGCACTGGCCTACAAGTCCCTGCACCGTCGCTCCCCGCTCACTCTCCCCGTGTCGGAAATCTCCCCGCAATGGGACGCCCAAACGGCTGTCTCGTCCATTCTCTACGAGACCCCCGTTCGCCCGACAAACCCGCCCAAGCGCCATATCCTCAACTGTCTGGTACAGAACGAGCCCGGTGTGCTCTCCCGCGTCTCGGGGATTCTCGCCGCCCGCGGCTTCAACATCGACAGTCTCGTCGTCTGCAACACCGAGGTTGCGGATCTCTCGCGCATGACTATCGTGCTGCAGGGTCAGGATGGCGTTGTCGAGCAGGCCCGTCGCCAGTTGGATGATCTTGTCCCTGTCTGGGCTGTTCTCGATTACACGGACTCTGCGCTTGTGCAGCGTGAGCTGCTCCTGGCCAAGGTCAGCATCCTTGGTCCCGAGTTCTTTGAAGAACTGCTCCAGCACCACCGCGAGATCACCACCCCCGTCGACAACATCAAGGGACATGAGAAGAACGCGGAGAACAGCAAGGCCTCTCACAAGACCGAGGAATATCACCCCCGCAACCTGCCCAGCAGTCAGGCTTTGCGTCACAAGCACGAGCATCTCGATGCCATTACACGGTTGACTCACCAGTTTGGCGGCAAGGTTTTGGATATCAGCACTAACAACTGCATTGTTGAGCTGTTAGTCTTCTTTCACCTCCCATTTCAACTCTACCTGAGCGCATACTAACCGAATCTTCAATAGTTCCGCCAAACCCAACCGTATCGATTCCTTCATGAAGCTCATCTCCCCCTTCGGTATCCTCGAGTCCACCCGGACCGGTCTCATGGCTCTCCCCCGGTCTCCTCTCTTCGAAGCCAACGACGAGCTTGAAAAGGATGCTGCTGATGTGGTCGATGCCTCCACCCTTCCTCCTGGTTAAGATAATGTTCAGTGCCAATTCAAAAGCGAAGTTCGTTTCTTTGAAATCAAGTCTTGTAGCATTGTGCCTTGCAGTTTTTAGTCCAGTCAGCTGTCTCACCCGCTGCATATTTCAAGGCCTTAGACGTTGTTATTTTCTTCGTTCTGAACTAGCACGATTAATTGTCGAGCATTTACTCTAATCCAGTCAAATATGCCCTTGAACTGGCGTGATAGTCTGTAGACCGCTATTCCACTACTGTCAAGCTAGCCCGAATCCGAACGGAGTAATGCATATCTCATTCTTTGATGCTAGTACCAATAACCCCAAAGTCCAAACCCCAAACCAATCCAAGTCCTGTAAAGTCAATATCAAGTCACAGTGTAACCTTCGCCTTGATCCCCTTCCCACGATATCGAATAACCTCACTGAAATTCCCAATCCGAACGCCGACTCTAGCAACCGTATCCAAATCCAAAGAACCCCCAACAGCCCTTTTCAGTGCATCATAGCCAATTCCACTCAAATTTAATTGCACGGGTAGACGCGGCGAGTGAGAAAGGCCTGGTGGGATGAGGAAGGGCTCGGAGTAGTTGATTTGCCCGACCTCGTGGTCGCGTTCGTAAAATGCTGTTGCTTCTATGGATGTGACTTGGGGAGTTGTGTGATTTAGTGGTGAGAAGAGTGCGAATTCAGCTGTTGATGACCAGAGGTGCAGCTAGAGCACGAGATTGTTAGTGCCATTTCGATTCTATAATGCTTGCGGCTGAGACGGAGTCTATTGTAGGCACATGACGGTGCTCAGTATATAGATAATGTATATGGTATCAAACGAGATTTTCAGCGCGAGAGACGGTATCCAAAAAGGTAGATAGTACCGTAGCATCTTGTATGAAGCCCTTGTGGCTAGTGCCGTCGCCAGGCCGGTCTGGATCACCGTCGTTGTTCCCACCAGGGGTTAACTTGGGGACGTGTACTTCGAGCCCTAGTCTAGATAGGGCCTGCCCAAGTTTTGGTAATGCCGGAACAGAGCCTTCGTGCGTTGTCACCACAACGGAAGTGTTAAAGCCTGATGCAGTCAGCAACGGTGGTTTCCCACGCCATAAACTTTTGCCAACGAACCTGACACAAATCTCGAAAGCAGTTCTTGGCCAGCAAGAACGCCTGAAGGCCCGCTTAAGTCAAGTGGACTCCATTGAAGGTCCACATCCACACCAGTATTGGTACCCGGTGCAATCGTGACATCTTTGGCAGTAACATGAGCAATCTTTGTGGCGTTGTAAATCATGAGTAAATCGAGTAGAGGCACCGTCGCTGAGTACTGAGTAGGGTTTGTGAAGTTGACTTTTGTTTTCACCTGGAGCGAGGACTCGGTCGTGGTTCCCAGTTCGAGAGACTCTAAATGTGGCTTCCAGGCGCCAGAAAGAGATCCGCCGTAAGGTGCTAGAAGAGGGTCAGCCAGATGCCACGATATGAATGATCGTACATACGCTTAACAGTTATTTTACCCTCTGCTGGAATACCACGAACAGCAAACTCTCCAAGGCCAGTAGATATCTTCGCATCAACATTGGCCGACACCCTAAGTTTGACCGTGTTGCCTTCAAAGATTAGGCTTGAAAGCACGTCGGTCAATACATCATCATCAGTCACTTCGAGCGGTGCTTTGTTCATGGGAAATTCCACTTGCAAGGCGGTGGTATTATCGCTATCTTGAATCAGAGTGGAATTGGCAGACTGCCATTCTTTCAGGTTAAGGATGCCCAGTTGCTTCCCCTGGTAGTAGACATCAGCTTTGGCCCGAACCTGCGGAATATCTAGATCGAAGTTTAGTTGTTCTGGTACCCCAATCAACACTTTCACCAACGCAGATACGGTAGGTTCGGATTCGGGAGTATCCGGCTCCGCCAAAGGATTTGGTAATGAAAAATGAACGTTGCTCATGGTGAAGTTCTTCACAAGGTTATCCAGGGCATGCCCCGTGAACTGTAGCGGCACGGTCACCGTCTTGAGAATATCAGTCATCCATCTAGGCGCTCCCAGAGATGGCGTATCCGCTCCACGGACGTAGACGACAGTTTGAGAACCGTGGATGTAACTCGTAAGAAGGGAATCGAGAGGTGACCTCTTTCCACCGGGGCAATTCGCGGTAAGTTCATCAGAAAGGCCTCGGATGATGCCAGACACGTTGACTGCCGTTCTGTGACCAGGATACACTGCAACCTCATCAGTCACGACATCTGCAATGGAGATATAAGGATCACGTGGTGAGCAGTTGTCAATCAGCACTTTGAACCCGAGCGGTGGAATACGTAGAGAGAACGGTGAATTTGTCCGGACAGAGACAGAAACATCAACCCCCATTGCACCTTCATCATCAGGTGAATCTATGTCGTGGACGTTGAATTCGGTGAGGGTAACATGCGGAAAGGACGGAAAGTCGTCTCCTAGGAATTGTTTTAGCAGAGGGGGTGGTGAGTTTTGAACTGGGACCTTACCTTTATATGTTATAGAATCAATCAATGTCTGTTCACCTAGGCTCAGCAGGCCGGACCTGAGACGTAAAGTGGCTCTCCCCTGGAGCAAGAGACTCTCCAACCTTCCTTCTAACCAGTCAACCGCAATGGACCGTAGCCCCTCGACTTTACCGGCAACGAGGTTGGCTTCAAAATCAAGGTGATTGACATGGCCATTCCGGATGCTGACTTTGAGGGGAGGCAGAGAGGCAGACCCAACTAGGAGATTTCCGTACTCCGGCAAATAGACATCAACATGAGACTGGTCAGTTTCGACCTCTCTCCCAACCCAGGTGACAAAACGCCCAATGTTCTTCACCGGTCCACTTCGTACGCGATTCGCGTCGAGAACGACATTCGCTTGTACTCTCGTTCTCACCCCGTCACTTGTGGCGGACTCGACCGAGAGGTTTGTAGGTTCGAATACGGCGGCTTCCTTGACGTATTGTTTGGCCAACGCGGGAACGATGAAAGCTAGGATAAGGATGACAATGATGGCGCCGACAGTGAATAGCCCACAAACAACTGTCCATCCAACTTTATTCCGCGGCTTTTTGGGGTCATCATCCGATGAGGCAGTTGCGGAGGCTGGAGAGGAAGCTCGGGGAGACTCGATCCCACCGTACGTTGACAAATCATCGTTGCGCCGATGAAGGAGCGGGGTTGATTCTGATGATACTTCAAACGAGCGTCGTTCTCGATTTATAGATGACGCTTCACGATGATAAGATTCGTCGTGGTGCTCGCCCAACAGAGGCCGACTTTCCTCGTCCGTCATGGCTAGGCTGCTTAAAGAGCGGAGTGGGGGATAATGTGGAGAGATAGCGGAGGCTGATCGAAGGGGCGGACAGAGCCGGGAACAATCAAGTTTGGGGCTTCATCTAAAAGAAAGACACGTTAAGAATAGAGAGAGATGCTGACATGCAAAGATTGTAGTTAACGATGACGGAGATGGTAAGACGATGAAGAGTGAAGGTAGGTAACTAGTTGGTTGAGCTACTAAGCAATGCAGCGGCGAGCCAGGGCAGATGCGATAGCGGCGATCGGCGGCGGAACTGACGCTAAAGGCCTTCCAATGACTGTGCAGCTGTTTCCAGATTTTTGAGTCATTCCCCCGTCAATGATTTATTCTGCGGAAGCTCGCAGCTGTCTCCTTTCCCAATTTTTACTCTCCTCATTCTTTCCAATGGCTTCACTTCGTGCCGTATTGAAGACCCAGAGCTTGCGACAGACCGTGCGACTATACTCCTCGCAAACCATGCCTCCTACCTCCCCCTTCGCTCCCCGCCATTTCCTCTCCATCGCGGACCTCTCTCCCACCGAGTTCGCTACGCTCGTCCGCAATGCCTCTTCACACAAGAAAGCGATCAAGTCTGGGTCAATTCCTCAAAGCCTGCTTGGGTCATTAGGAGGAAAGACAGTGGCAATGATCTTCAGCAAGCGAAGCACCCGGACTAGGGTATCAACAGAAGGTGCTGTGGTGCAGATGGGAGGTCATCCAATGTTCTTGGGCAAGGACGATATCCAATTGGGAGTCAATGAGTCTCTGTACGATACTTCCGTGGTCATTTCCTCCATGGTATCCTGCATTGTAGCTCGTGTGGGTGCACACGCAGAGGTTGCCGACTTAGCGAAGCATTCTTCCGTTCCAGTCATCAATGCTCTGTGTGACTCCTTCCACCCTCTCCAGGCCGTCGCCGATTTCCAAACCATCTATGAAGCTTTCACCCCCAAGGCCCACCATTCATCAAGTCTGGGTCTGGAAGGGCTGAAGATCGCTTGGGTGGGCGACGCCAACAATGTCCTGTTCGACATGGCCATTGCTGCTACGAAAATGGGAATTGACATTGCTGTTGCGACTCCTAAGGGCTACGAGATTCCTGCGAACATGCTTGAGCTCATCATGTCTGCCGGTGAGGGTGTCTCTTCCCCAGGCAAGCTTTACCAGACCAACGTTCCTGAAGATGCGGTCAAGGATGCGGACATTCTCGTGACGGACACGTGGGTTTCGATGGGTCAGGAGGAAGAGAAGGTCAAGCGACTTCGGGAGTTTGAGGGTTTCCAGATCACTGCTGATCTAGCCAAGCGAGGAGGCGCAAAGGAGGACTGGAAGTTCATGCACTGTCTCCCGCGACACCCAGAGGAGGTTAGCGACGAGGTCTTCTACAGCAATCGGTCACTAGTCTTCCCTGAGGCCGAGAACCGGCTGTGGGCTGCTATCTCTGCTTTGGAGGGCTTTGTCGTCAACAAGGGAAAGATTGAATAAATTTGGAGGTATACGTAAAAGCAGATATGATTTAGCGTTATAATTTATTGGAAAAAAGATCATTGACATTATGCCGATTAAAGAATGTGTTTAACCGAGGGAAAGCCTCCAAGTCATAGGTACTCGGGAGCCACCTACATCATGGTTAATCTCAATGGCTTTGCCGTGATCGAGGGCTTGATAGCTAGTCGAATATACTGCTATGCAGGGTAGGTAACTGGTCGAGCACTGGCAAAGATCTTGGAAGTTGGAGCAAAAGTGGAAGGATCGACCTTCACATGCCCCGAGTATGCGTGCGGAGTCATCCTTTGCCGGAGATGGGATGATCCAGACCTGCACCTTGCAATCCTCAACTTTCCATATTTATCTACCCTCGCCTTCTTCCTCAAAGTCTCACGATTCCTTTGCCTATGGTTTTCAGTTAATAATCTCGCACCGTGCTTGATTGGATTGCATACTATTCAAATGGCTGTAAGTGGACCTTCCCCCGCAATCCGCATAGAAACCCCGAGCATATACTAACATCGAACAGTCCTCTCCGTCCCAAGCCCTACCGGGCACCCGGTCTCGTCGTTCTTATCCATCATTGAATCAAATATCTGTCGCCCCTTTGACGCCACATTACCCCATAGATGACGAGAATGATCCAGACCGTCGCCCACAAGACTACTTTTCTCCACGAAACGAAGCTGCCGACACTCCAACTAGGACATCCTACTTATCTAGCTTCTCAGTTCCAGGTACTCCTGGCGTTCTATCGCGTACGCCATCGCGGAGCGGCTCACGCGCGCGCCATCACACCCGAAGCAAGAGCTCAACTTTTCATTTAAGCGACACAAGCCTTCAGGAACAGAATGTAGTCCAACCTCTTTACCACCACTCCAGGAGCACCCCAAGTGGCCTTGCCAGTGCCGGCAGCAGGAGCAACAGGCGCCATTTAGCCCACCAGCACCATCACTCTGAAGCTCGAGACCCTGAGTGGATGCTCCGTGCGGGAATCGCGCTGGCGACCTCGGCGCGCGAGGAAAAGGGCCAGAGCTGGCTGGTGAAGCGGGAGAGCTCGACGAGCTTGGTCTCGGACGGAAAGTACGAGGTGGATGCCGTGTCTCAGTCTCTACGCTCAGGCCTAAGATCGCGGCCTAGGTCCTCGGGCAGGTCAACACCAGCCGGCGCATTGTCCCGGTCTCGCGCAGCCAGTAGAAGAAATAGCAGACCGGACCTCGCCATGACGGGACTAGAAATGTCCATGCCATTGCCAATCTCGAAGCAAAGCAGCTTCCATACGCCCTCGGCGTCAGTGCCGCGAACACCCTCTCACCTCACGAACGAGGAGGCGGGATCTCAATCTTCTCAAGCTCTTCTACCAGACTTTATAGACGAGCGAGTCCGCGCAGAGATGCGGGATACCCTCCAGCAGCATGCCGAAGGCGACTACGACTCGGCCATCTCAGATGCCTCCTGGGACTCCGAAGACGATAGTGAGTACGAAGAGATCGACGAGCGCGAACTCCAGCGCTTAACCCGCGAACGCGGCTTCGGCCTTGGGAGCTGGGTGGACCGGATGGTGGAATGGACTTTATTCGGCGTCGACGACTGGCCACTCTCAACCATCTCAGAAAACGTACCAAGTTCACAGCCACCACAAGCAGACTCAGCAGAAGAGGCCCATGATCGTGACGGAGAGGACGAACTCGAGAACGGAAATGAAAACCGCCGCCCATCTGCCACCAGTCTATCCGATAAGGACATCGACAATGACAACGACGAGAACAAAAGTCTCTCAGATACAAAATCCGAAATCATTCCACCAGAACAGGCCGGAGACCGCGGCGGCTGGGAAGACGCAGGATGGTTCTTGCGCACGATAAAGCAGGCGCTTGTTTCCATATGATCTAGCCCTTGCTATCAATGTGACCGTTCCTGTATATCCTTGATACCGAAGCGAGTTTCTTGTTCTGCACATTTAATGTGCGATTACAAACTAATAATAAGCTTTTGGAATGGCGTTAATTGGGGGACCACGCTGAATTATTGAGCAGTCTTAAATGGTAAATAAATATATTGTTCCTCGGCTCCTGAGTTTGTAGATACAGTAAGGAAATTGGAATGGACTGACACATCTGTCCGAGCATTTTTGAGAGACTATCGAATTTGTTTGTATTCAAAGATCTTTAGGTGTTGGATGAATTATGCCATTAATATCAAGGCGCTACCATCATCAGCTATCTGACGATGTCGACTAGAGTGCAATGTTCTGTAGACACATTCCGTCCGATGATCGATCACCGACCCGGCAGTTGCACCGGGAGATGGACAAGATATGCCCGACATGTGGGTCTGTCCAAGGCATAGAGCAGCAATAATATGAGGCACGGATCCGCTGCGAGTAAATGATGTGGAATGATGTGGATGATTGGGGGTATACAAGAGGGGGCATCACGACAAAAAAAAAGGCGAAAAAAAAACCAAGGAAAAGAAAGAGTGAATATGAACAATTTGATGGTGCCGCCGTGGAATATGCGTAGCTGAAATAGGCCGATGATAAGTGATTCCGCCATCTAGATAACAGTAAAAGGGAAAGAAAGGATGGGGTCCAGAATAATGGCACAGGAATAACGGGAAACGGGTACGGAATGAGGATGATGGTAACAAGAACTCTGGTTTCAATTAACGCCAAAGATGAACCCGTAACTCTCTAGTTCATGCAGTTTGTATCGTGATCGTATCGTAGGGCATGCACGGTCGAGGATGTGAATGAAAGGGTGGTCGGTAGAAGATAGCCGCTGGAATTGTTGCGGATGCGAAACATTGATCCAAACACCAGATGAAGATTACCATGGTCCGACTTTGACTGGAGTTCCGAGCCCATATGTCCCGGAAAGGAGTTGCTCCCGAATGGATCCAAATTCGTTGCCCCCGGGACTTCCGTAACCTTGGGATTCCGGTCCATGCATCCATCCTAAGCCGGACGCTAGCTCATTGACAGCTGCCTGAAGTCTGCCACCGGAGTTCAGGTTGTGTTTTGCCAGCTTCTGATCCCAGCCTCCGTACTGTAATTGAATACCTCCCCCACGTTTGGAGGCCTCTCGAATCACCAGAATCCAAGCCTTGCAGATTTCATCATATGCAGAGTCCCGCTCTACATTGTTTTGAGGTGAGCTCCACCGCGGCAGAGAGTGTATGATTTCCGTAGCATCATCCAGATAGCTCAAGGATATAGACGGTTGGGTTTCGTTGGGTGGTAAGAAATGCGGAGTAAAGTCGCCCAGAGCTTCTAGAAGATTTCCCAGAGGCTGACGAACTCGATTGTAGGCGTAGTCGGACTCGGGGTTGCCACCCAAAGGGAAGGAGGATTGTAGGGTAGTTTGATAATTTCGAAGGACCTGAAGGGCAGACGCAACGCTCGGCCGAGGAGCGGTTTGTACTATCTCGTCTGCTAGATTCGGATGATGATGGCTGATAGTCCGGAGGATACCGCGGAGAGCATCGGTATCGAGAGTTTCCAGCAGTCGAGGTAGGGAGAGCGGCCTTCCACCGATATTGGGTCGAGCACGTTTTAGTTGTCGAGACGAAGGCGGTAGGGATCTTGGAGTGAAGGCTGGGGAGTTGGTAGGAGAAGCTGACATTCGGCTGTCATATTCATTGTTGTCATCGTCTGCTTTCCGCTTGCGGTTATTGTTCGGAGTGTGACTAGGAGTAGACACTGAAATATGGGGTTAGATATAGCTCACTAGAGCACTTCGAAGCGAGACAGAAAACATACTTGGGCGAGAGGGAGAGAGGCGAGAATATTCGTAAAAGTGAGGCGGCACAGGTGGTGTAGCCACCAAGCTGTTCATGATGGCCGCAAACAGTTGGCCGGGAAAGGAAGGGTAAAAGAGGTCGGACTTGGTAGCCGGTTGATAGGAGAGAGGGCGGCGAGGAAGCGAGATGAATGGCAGCTACGTCCACGGGGAGGGCGGCAGAGAGGGGACGAGCTAGGAGGGAATATATAAGCAAGGGAAAGACAAGGCAGAAAGATGCAGGTGAAGGAGAGAGAGAGGAAGTGAGTGAATTGGTGGGGAAAGAAGAAAGAAGAAAGAGAAGCGGTGGGCGATGGGAATGGAGACTCTGGCGGGTTGCAGGAGGCAACGCAGACCCAGTTGGCAACTCGTCACTTCACGGCCTCCCAAGGTTGTGAACTATGAGTTACAACATCCCGATACTAGAATATTTTTGATCATTGAATTGTACATATTTTATTCATATTTGCCACTTCTCCCTCAAATCCCGGGATATCACAATACTACATACATACATAATAACGAACGGCTGAAACCTTTCTTAGCCCGACGCCAGGGAAATGCAACTACCAAGACACCCAAGACAAGATGCAGCTGACCTGGGCTACCTAGGTATTCCTCTACAGATACAAAGACTGGGCGGCGACAATATCCCTGCGGACCTTTGTCAGCGCTGTCTCGAATTTACTCTCAAGCTCCTCGCTGCCCATGACTTTGGCTGCTTGGGCCATTTGTCGCAGACACTCTTCTAATCGGCGAAAGACGCGGATCAAGCTGCCTTCGTAAACGTCGGTCATTCCGCTAGCATAGGTTGTTAGATATCGCTCCTCGCGCTCAGGTATTTTGAGGGGAACTTACCAAATGTCGGCAAATGACTTCCCGTTCGCCCATTCGTAAATAACCTCCATCAGCTCCCAATGAAAGCTCTGGACATAATCCTCCTCGCTGACGGCGAGCTTCGACTCCTGTGCGACCTTAGCAACGATCCGAGCTTGCGCTTGGATCTCTTTGAGGGGCTTTGCAAGCTCTTCCTTTGACAGCGCCGGTGTCTCCTTTGTTTTCTCCTCGAATACGAAGACACTCAATACGGCCGCCGCTTGCTCGGGAGTTAGCTTGTTGAAAAAGCCGTTGAAGAGAAGCTCGCTGAGCATCAATTCATCACCTGTGCTAATTTCACAAGCGACACGTGCTTTCAGCTGGACTACTTCGGCCTCGTTGATGAACCCGAAGCGGCGGAGAACACGTTTTCGGCACTTCAATTCGTCCAGCTGCTGAATCGCCATACCTTCGGAGATCTTCTTCTTGGTCGCTTTGATCTTGTTGCCGAGATCAACCTTCTCCGAATATTGTTCATACAACTCTTCTAATCGCGGAGAATTGTGCAATGGGTTTGAGAGTAAGCGAGACTCAAGAACCTCAATTTTCTAGGAACGAATCAGCATCTTGCGTATTGTTTGAAGCCAAAAACTACTTACCCTTAACGTTTTCTTAAACTCATCGTCCTTGATACCCATGTCTTCGATAGGGTCGAGCACAGCAATACCGTCCGGAAACCGCTTCTTGACTTCGCCTACCTTCCTGCCCAATGCTGCGCGTGCATCGGCAGATTGTAAATAATTAGGAGGGTGAATCCGCACATGCGAGATGGATTGAATGCAGTTGAGAAGGAGAGGAACGACCGCCCACTGGAACTTTTCACCCTCCTTTGGCGGGCGGACACCTGGCGGCAAGTCTTCAAAAGTTTTTGTGCCAACAGATGCTCCATCAACCACCTTCAGGAGAACATCAACAACGTAGCTTTCATGATCGCTAAACTCCTGTTGAGGACCTTTTTGGGGCTTGCGTCTCTTGTGGTTGACCACTACCCCCCAGTCAAAGTCAAGGTCTTTATACTTGATGTGAAGGAAACGACCAGGCGCGAGATAGGGTATGGAATAAGTTGGATGGCTGATAACCGCCCGAACGTCATCACTGAATTGGTCAATTTGTGTTCGAATATCGTAGTATTCACGAATGGTTCCTTCGTCCGAGATGGTCATATTGGACCGTTTCTCCTCTAATTCGGCAAGTTCTGTCTGACTGTCAGCATGCTGCTTCGACCACTAGACAACGGGAAGCCTTACCCTTTTCAAGGCCTGCTAGACCGGCAGTGTTCTGGAATTGATAGAAACACCTTTCAAGCATGAATTCGGGTGAGATACCCTCCACACGCATAAGGTTAAGGATCATGTTGTAGCCCAGATGGAAAGCGGAATTGAGTCGGTCCTGCTCTCCACGGACGATCTCCTTGGCCACAGCAGGATCCATCTCTTCTCCTATCATCATGATGACAATACCACGGTCGTCAAGACCTCTCCGACCAGCGCGACCTGACATTTGCACGAATTCAGATGGGGTGACCCAGCGCTGGCTGAAACCATCGAATTTCCGAACGCTTGTGAACACAACAGTTTTTGCGGGCATGTTGAGACCGATAGAAAATGTTTCGGTGGCGAAAAGAACCTTAAGAAGACCTTCTTGGAACAAGATCTCGATGGTCTCCTTCAAAATAGGAAGAAGCCCAGAATGATGAACGCCAATACCTCTTCGGAGAAGAGGCAGGATATTTTGAATCTGGGGCAGGTTTCTGTCTTCTTCCGACAGCATCTCAATCGCACTGTTGAAGACTTTAGTTACCATCTCTTTCTCCGAGTCATCGTTGAAGGACAAGTTCTTCATCTTCAAAGCATAGAACTCGCACTCGCGCTTGCTGAAACTGAAGACAATCACAGGGTTCAGGCTTTTAAGCATAACCATCTTGACGATCTTCCAAATATCATCATTGTCTTGTTTTCCGCCTTTGTTGAGCTTCTTGTCCTTGCCCTTTCCTTTCCGTTTGGCGAGCGCGTCCGCTGGGTCATCGCCCTTCTTGTCTGAGATCGAGCTCATGGCCTTTTGGAAGTTTTCCTCACGGAAAACGCCCTTCTCGTCCACAATGAGATGCATTCCATCGGAACCGGCGGGGAAGAAGTAATGTTGTAGCGGCGTCGGTCTGAAGTCGGTATATACAACGTGGCACGGCTGGTTGTGCATTTTTGTTATCCATTCAGCGAACTGCATTGCGTTGGGAATTGTCGCAGACAAAAATACGTATCGAACCTTGTCGGGGAGTAGAATGATTGTCTCCTCCCAAACAACACCACGCGCTGAAGTCGCAGTTAGTAATATGTAAGATTACATGAGATTTATTTAACTTACTGGCGTCTCGCATGTAGTGAATTTCGTCAAATACGACCCAGGCAACTTCGCGCATGATCTCGGAGCCACGATATAGCATGGATCTCAGAATCTCGGTGGTCATAACTAAGCAGGTAGCAGTAGGGTTGATAGTGACATCTCCGGTCATTAGACCAACGTCACCAAAGTCAGCTGCGAATTCTCGATATTTTTGATTACTCAAGGCCTTGATCGGACTTGTATAGATGACTCTCTGGTTGTTCTTCAAGCTCTGAGCGATAGCATATTCCGCAACCACAGTCTTTCCCGCACTAGTATGAGCCGAAACCAACACACTTTCTCCTCGCTGAATCGACGAAACAGCAACCTGCTGGAAAGGATCAAGAGTGAATGGCCAGACCCTCGCGGGATCCTCGGGAGGCTTGTGTTGCGAAATCGGCACGTATGGATATTTCGGCGGAATGGCGACTTGATGGCGAACCTGATGCGACAACACCACTGGGCCCGCCTCTTTCTCAGCTTGAAGTCCTGCGGAGCCTGCAATCTCGCGCTCTTGCGCAGTCTCGAACAAGTCCGCAACAACGGGCTCCGGTTCCTCTTCTAATCGCAATCGCTTCGCCTCGGGTTGATTGTTGCTATCTTCACCTGAAGCCTTATTTTCTTCGCCATCTTTGTCGGCAGCATCGGTAGTATCTGCGCTCTCCTTGATGTCGGCAGTCCCGCCATTCTCCTTCACATCGCCATTGACCTGGCGCTTCTTGCTCTTGTCTTTTCTCGGTCGTCGGGATGCGGATTCGGAAGGCTGGCCCACCTGGGGCTTGTCCTCGAAAACGTCAAAAAGCTCATCCATTGTCGAGCAGGTGATGAGGTTGAGCCACCGCAAGACGCTCAAACCGAGGGTTGAATTCTCCGCTGTTTCCAAAATTTCTTTATCGCCGTAACTGCCCGCGACTTGTTCACCGCTAAACGGACCGCTCGGCAGAACCACCTGCACGGAGAGCTCCAGGTCACGTGCCACCTAGACTCTGCCGATTCGATCCCGTCCGCTTCCTGTATGGCACCACTCCGCATCGATCATCTCATCGCGCTCTTGCTTCATTCAAGGTATACCGGTCCTGCTGCCAACATTCGGGTCAATTGAACTCACACAATCGAAGATGAACGCCGCTACCGCTCTCCGGGCCCGCGTGGCCACTTCCTTCGTTGCCCGCCGTGGCTTTTCCACCACCCGCACCCAGCTCGGCAGCCCTTACCACTACGCCGAGGGTCCTCGCTCCAACATCCCCTTCAACCCTCTCACCAAGTACTTCTTCTACAGATACTGGGCTTTCATGAGTTAGTAACCCCAATTAACTGTGATGGTTGGATTGGATGTTTATCGCTGACTCGGTTTCTCCAGTCACCGGATTCGGTGCTCCCTTCGCCATTGCCGGTATGTCCCTGATTATCCCCAGCAGTATCTGGCTATGGTATCTAACGTGCTCTCGTCTTCTAGTCTGGCAAACCTACAAGACCCGCTAAATCCGCTTCCGCGAGTCCCTGGATAGCTGGCAAAAGAGGGAAAGTGTTGCGTGTGTTGGGAGGATTTCCCATATCCTGTATAAATCTAGAGAATTCATTCCGCATTGAACCAGAGAGATCCCCATTAGCCCAGCAATAATAGTGTGTAGTGGTGGTTGATGGTTGTGGTGCAGATAGCATTAGTATATGGATGAAGTCATTGGCTGGTTCTTTTTTGTCGCGAAAATCAAATTCTTTGGGTCCAACTGTTAGATATTCGAGACATCGACGATTCCGCCATAACACAGCTTGGGCAAGATTGATAGAAGCTCCTGCTCCGATGGAGATAATCTCTAAATAATTCATCTACATTTCCTTCGCCCAGCCAATTTTCACTGCGGGCAAAAATACGTTGTTGGTGGCAGTGGGGTAACCACAGACTCAAAAGATGCGCAACTTGAAAAACGTGCGCCTCGCAGAGGTGCGGTTCCAGGATGGACTCCCTCTTACAGCAACAGCTTGGGATACAGCTTCCGACTCTGTCATTTGCACCTTTGGACCGACGCCCACAAACGCGGTCATCGAGCTCCGGAGAAAGCGTCAGGATACTTACTTCTCGGATCCCGTGAGCCCAGAACTCCTCGACACTATTGCTTCTTGGGATGCACCATGTCCGCTGCCACATCTTGAATGTGATCGTGTTCTTTCTTTGCATTATTTCGCCGACACACTCACGGCTTGTCTTGTCCTGGAAGGAGGCGATATTGTCATTGTACGCGAAGAACCCCTCCCCGGCGAGGACAAGATCGAGATTGTGGGTTCAGTCGATGTTGGCATTACAGCTGCCGCCTGGTCGCCAGATGAGGAGCTCCTGGCTCTTACTACTGCTGCAAACACGTTTCTGTACATGACTAGAGAGTTTGAAAATGTTGCCGAGATCAACTTTACTCCGGAAGACCTCAAGGCCTCGCAGCATGTCTCTGTGGGCTGGGGAAAGCGTGAAACCCAGTTCCAGGGCAAGAGAGCCAAAGCTCTCCGGGACCCTACTGTTCCGGAAAAAGTGGATGAGGGAAAGCTCAGCACCAACGACGATAGGAGGACCACTATCAGTTGGCGAGGAGATGGCGCCTATGTTGCGGTGAACAGCGTTGTGGAGGGTATTCGCCGTACAATTAGGGTCTACTCTCGCGAGGGTACCTTGGATAGCGTTAGCGAGCCAGTCGATGGCCTGGAGGGGGCTCTCAGTTGGAGACCGTACGGCAATCTTATCGCAGGTATTCAAAGGCTCGACGATAGGATCGATGTGGTTTTCTTCGAAAGGAACGGCTTGCGGCATGGAGAGTTCACTCTTCGTCTGACCGAAGAGGAGCGATCTACATGGGCGTCCAACATTCGACTGAGCTGGAATGTTGATTCGACAGTACTTGCGGTGCAGTTCAAAGACAGGATTCAGCTCTGGACTTCCGGCAATTATTACTACTACCTGAAGCAGGAAATTCCTGTTGTTGTCGGCTCCGGAAGCTCGCTTGCCTACCAGTGGCACAACGAGAAAGCTCTGAGTTTTGTTGCAGGAGCATCTGGTAGGTTTTGATTTGCAGGGCTACTGAGATCAGCAAGCTGATGCTATGTAGAGTCATTATTGGACGGCGACTATGTCTTCGAAGTATTCCACGGCTCAACAACATCTCCCAATGATGTCGGAGCCGTTGCTGTCCTGGATGGGAGTAAGTATTGCTCATACTATCTCTTTAACGGATTCTTTCAGTTATATCGGGCTCTAACCGTACACAGAAAACCTGAAGTTGACGCCTTTGCGACTATCCGGCGTACCGCCTCCTATGGCCCACAACGAGCTGGCCCTTGATTCAAACGCTATTGATGTGGCATTCAGCAAGACGGGGACAAGAATAGCTGTTCTCATGAATGACCGATTCTCCGTTTATCTGTGGTCCCTAAAATCTCGGCCTGTGCCTGTTCCCATTCTCGAGTCAAGCTACCCACTGTCGGATGAAAGGGACAGCCGCCCTCGTCAGATATCATTCATTAATGATAATGAAGTCTACATCCTTCGAAGCAGAGGACCGAACAGTGCCTGCATTGAGCGGACAACATTGGAGACCCGCGAGACCAAGGTCATTCACGAGGCAGCAGACTCTGAACAGTTGGTTTCGATGTTTTCGAGCCTTGGGCACGACGCCTTGTGGTTTTCTCATGCGCCACAACCTGGCCAGCCAATTTCCTACTCCAACATTGTTATGCCTTCATCGGGTGAGGTCCAGGTCACGCCCTGGGCTCAAAGCCCGGCCGTTGACACATACTGGGCCAAGGCGGTTCAGATATCTGAAGACGAGGTGAGACCCCCGTAAGGAATGCTTTTCTGTCTGCTTGCTAACACCTTGTAGCACGTTTTGATTTCCTTGTCAAGAACTGGCGGTCTGTACGCGAACGAAAAGCTACTCGCAAAGAATTGCACCTCGTTCTTCGTCACCTCATCGCATGTCATCTTCACCACCTCTCTGCATCTTCTCAAGTTCGCCCATCTTACCCGGGCTGAAGGTCAGTATTTGTATTTAGTATTGAGGGGTTTTTTTTTTTTTTTTTTTTAATATATAAACCAGCTAACGCTCTTCGTGTAATAGACATGGAGGTTCCTCCTGATACACCGGAGACGGACGAACGTTGCAGAAGCATCGAACGTGGGTCGCGTCTAGTGACCGTGATGCCTTCAACTTTCATGGTCGTCCTGCAAGCTCTTCGTGGAAATATTGAGACCATATATCCGAGAGCTCTTGTGCTCGCGGGTATCCGAACGTTCATCGACAGGAAAGACTACCGATCTGCATTCCTCACCTGTCGCAGTCAGATGGTCGACATGAACATCATCCATGACTACGCTCCTGAGCAGTTCATGGAAAGCATTACGTTATTCGTGGACCAAGTCAAGAGGGTTGACTTCGTTGACGAGTTCCTCTCTCGCTTGAAGTATGTGATGCTCCAGTAACCCAAAGATGTTTTGCTAACTCCGTTCAGAGAGGAAGATGTCTCGCAAACGCTCTACAAGGATACCCTGAAAGCACTCAAAGTGGAAGTTGCAGCGGAAACTGGTCTTACTGCCTCAGCGAGAAAAAGCAGTAAGGTTAATCGGATTTGTGATGGTTTCCTCGCCGCTCTGGAGAAGCGATCGGACACCAACCTGCACAACCTCATTACTGCGCACGTTTGCAAGCTGCCTCCAGATCTTGAGTCCGGTCTTCAATTAGTAGCACGCTTGAGAGGTCTGTTTTGCTCGTTATCCTGTACTGCCCCGCTGACAAGCACCAGATGAGAGCTCTGAACAAGCAGAGGATGCCGTTGAGCACATGTGCTTCCTGACGGATGCCAACCGGCTTTACGAAACCGCGCTTGGTCTCTACGACCTCGAGCTTACCTTGCTAGTAGCGCAGCAGGCTCAGAGAGTAAGAACATAGCCTAAGAATTTCTAGGCAACATTCTAACAAGCCATAGGACCCTCGCGAATACATACCTTTCTTGAGGAAGCTCCAGCAACTTCCAGAACTTCGACGGCAGTTTGAAATTGACAACTACCTAGGAAGATGGGCGAAGGCTCTTGGACATCTTCATGGACTGGGTGTTCACGATGAACTCCGAGAGTATGTTGTCAAGCATGTGCTATACACGGATGCCATAGGCATCTACAAATACCAGCCCGAGCAACTCCGCGACATCACCCGCCTTTACGCAGACTATCTGTACGAGGAATCCAAGTACAAGGACGCCGGCATTGGTACGACACATCTCCCTCCCCCCAACCCAGTTACAGATATAAAACTAACACTCATAAGCCTACGAATCCCTCTCCCTCTACACAGATGCCTACAAATGCTACCAACTTGCCCACCTCTGGCGCGAATCCCTCTATAACGCAATGCTCGTCCCGCTCGCCCCAGCCGACCTAACCGCGCACGCCCAAACACTCGCAACAACCCTCATAGAAGAAAACAAAGACTACCTCAGCGCCTCCCAAATCCATGCCGACCACTTGCACGATATCCCCACCGCTGCGCGCCTCCTCTGCCGCGGCTCCCGCTTCTCCGACGCATCCCGCCTCCTCACACTGCACGACGTGGCGGCACTTATCCCGGAGATCGTCGACTCCGCCCTCTCAGACGCAATGGGGGCCATGACCGATCTCCTCGCTGACTTCCGCTCGCAGTTGCAAGCTCAAGTCCCCCGCATCGCGGAGCTGCGCGTTCGCCGCATCCAGGACCCCCTCGCTTACTTCGGCGGTGATCCCAGCGGCGCTGCGGACGGCGGCGCAGGCGCGGGCATCGATATCCCTGATAACGTTTCCCTAGCCGCAACAGACGCCTCAACACTGGCGGGTAAATCTATGTTCACGCGATACACGGCCAACACGGCATCCGGGAAGACGACCTCGTCGCGGCAGAGCTCCAAGAACCGGCGCAAGGAAGAGCGCAAGCGCGCGCGTGGCAAAAAGGGCACTGTCTACGAGGAGGAGTACCTTGTTAATAGTGTGCGGAGGCTCATTGAAAGGGTTAGTGGTACTGTGCCTGAGGTGGAGAATCTGGTTGATTCGCTTTTGAGACGGGGAATGAGGGAGCGTGCTGTTGCGGTTGAGAGGGCGATGGGAGATGTGCTTGGGTTGTGTAGGGAGTGTCAGGAGGAGGTTTTTACTGTTGTTGAGAGTAGGAAGGAAGCTGGGGATGGGGAGGAGGGTGGAGAGGGGTTGGGGATGGCTAATGGGGGGTTCAGTTTGCCTGTTGATGCGCCGGCGCCGGTTGGTGGGCAGAGGGTGTTCTGGGAGAGTATTGTATCGACTATGGGAGTGGGGAAGACACAGGAGGCGCCGAAGATCAAGGAGATGAATAAGTCGGCGTTGTTGAATTAGATCGTTGTTTTATTTGGTTAGGAAAAGTTTTAAGGTATTGGAATGAAATGGAATAGAGTATGTTTGATGGATTATGGATGGATAGTGTAGTATGCCTGTCAAAATCTGACCGAGTGAAGCATATATGTAACCGAAACGTTCAGCATCGTGTCGTGCGAGTATCGTGTCAAACGATGCACGGATTGCAATTAAATACCAGTATCCTCGAAATATGTCTGATGCAGCTTGACGGAATCATAAATCGTTTCTTCCTCCTTTATTCACAGGGTAGAGAGGATCTCACCCTTTTCACCAACGAGGTGCTCCTCTACGCTGACCGGCCCCTCACCGACACCAGTCAAAATGACACGGCTCAAACCGGTCTTGAGCAATTCCACAGCGCGAGAGTCCACCTGGTCGAGGGCAACACCCGACTTGACATCCTTCACGGCGTCGTAGAAGGGCCCAGACCATCCCTCAATGGATGTACCAAGAATAGACTTGAAGGTTCCCGCAACGATCTCGGAATCCTTCTCAAGGTAGTAGATGACAGCATTAGGGCCGGCATCGAAAGTGTACGCGCACACAGTACGGCCAGCGATGATGTTGATATCGTGCACAAGTCTAACAGCAGCTCTGGAGACATCGTTCATGTAGAAGATGGGAGGCCAAGAGTCGAGGCAGGTAGCGTGGAAACCGTTCGAGTCACGCATGGTGATCTCCGCGAAAGCAGGGAAGTCACGGTCCTGAATCGCCTTCTCAATGGCGGCCATTCGCGCAGGAACGACGTCCTTTGCGCGGGTTGCGAAAAGCTCGGATGTCACAACCGTCGTCTGCATACCCGTTGTGCTGGGGACGTCCTTCTTCTCTGCACTCACGACAAGAATGAGCGCACGCATGTCAGGCCAGTGGGCCTGCGAAGCAACCTCCTCGGCAAGACTGTCGCTTCCGTCTGCGAGCTCACCAGCGCGCCAGGCGACGTAACCTCCCTGCAGAGAGCGACAGGCCGAGCCAGACCCTTGACGAGCAATGCGACTAAGTTCCGTCGGCGACTGAGGCAGCTTGTAGAGATCAGCCACGGCGCGAACCAAGGCTGCGAAACCAGCAGCCGAACTGGCAAGACCCGCGGCGGTAGGGAAGTTGTTCTCGGAAACGATCCTTAAGGGGAGGGTGGAAAGTTTGGGCAAAGACGAGTTGGCGTCCTCGAGCTCTTTCCGGTGAGTCCGTAGGCTAGCGAGACAGGCCAGTGTGCGCTTGGACGACTGGATGTCCTGTGGTTTGCCATTGAGCGTGAGCTCGTCGGCGGCGGGGTAGGCGGCAGAACATGAGGCAGTAGTGAGGGTACGAAGAGAGCGCTGCGATAGGGTGACGGAGAGCGAAGAGTTCGTTGGGAGGTTTAGAGTGGCATCACGTTTTCCCCAGTACCTAAGCAGCGAGCATGAGCCAGAGTTCTGTGCAACAATGCAGGCTCGGTTTTCGAGGGTGGGGTGTCGGACTTACTTGATCACGGCGATGTTGACAGGGGCAGTGGTGGTGGCCCGGAAGACGGGGCTCTCAGAAGCAGCCATTGTGATGAGCGGCAGAAAATATTCGGTCTGTTTGAGAAAGAAGAATTGAAGCAAGGAGAGAAATCAGCAAGTCCCAGAGAAGGGGACGAGGGGGCACGGGGAGCACAAAAGGAAATATAGTTGCATCGCTAGTCGCTGTCGGAGTAAATCCATCGGCGCCCAAGGGCGGTGAGCACCGCCAGAATCTACAGTTACTCCGGCTGCTCTCTTTTCCGTATTACCAAGCAGCTTTCCTCGCCTCGCAAACCACCAACTGACCGTCGCATTGCTTCGTTCTCGCTCTCCTCATATTTTCGCATATATTATAGTACGCTAGAGTCCCAATGGGTGCCGGCGCCAGCACTCCGAGCACCCAATCTCCCTCCGCCCCGGCGGCCACATGCCCGGTTGATCACAAGACTCGCGAGGCATGGCTGCAGCAACATAAACCCGGCGATGCACCGCATTCAGTACCGCCGAACGGCGAAAAAGCAAAGACGAAACAGCAGCGACCGCTCTCCGAAGACCGCGAAGTCAGCAGCATACCGCGAGCCCTAGTCGACTCAAATGAACAACCGCCTTCCGAGTGTCCCGCTCACAAACAATCCTCACCATATTCCTCATCACCGATTGCGTCGCACGGCGTACCCTCAAATGCAGAATCCG
Source organism: Aspergillus undulatus (assembly GCF_047715775.1). Classification (NCBI taxonomy): domain Eukaryota; kingdom Fungi; phylum Ascomycota; class Eurotiomycetes; order Eurotiales; family Aspergillaceae; genus Aspergillus; species Aspergillus undulatus. The sequence continues at coordinate 190,230 of NW_027396640.1, forward strand.
AGACTGGCCATGACAAGGCGTCAGGGAACTGGATCTACCCCTCTGAGCGACAATTCTTCGAAGCCCTAATGCGTAAGGGCAATGCGCCAAACTCGGTCGGCTCAACGTCAGAACTAGCCACGACAGTAGCGTCCATTATTCCAATTCACAACGCGGTTAACGAGCGCGCATGGCAGCAAATTTTGGAATGGGAGAAGAGTGCACCTAGCTCAGATCCTGGGAGCAAGAAGTGCGGCGGGCCGAAGTTGTACTCGTTTCGCGGACTGGGTTCCGAGTCCGAATTCCTGAGTCCCAGGGCGCGCATGAATAATCTCCTGGGGTACCAACTCCCGTTCGATCGACATGACTGGGTTGTCGAGCGATGTGGTGGAGAGCGCATCGAGTACGTGATTGATTTCTACCAGGGGAAGTCAATTAGCGGCAGCAATGGCAATGGTTTGACCGCCAATGCTGGATCCGGAAAACTCAGCTTCTACCTTGATGTGAGGCCGAAGCTGAATTCCTGGGAGGGGTGTATGATGAGGTTCAGACGATTCTCAGGGCTATGAGGGATGATGCACTCCACTTTTTTCTTCTCTCTTTCTGCCATGAACTTAGAAGCAGGAGTTAGGACACGGGTTGGGTTATCCGATTGTATCATACTTGTATAACACCGAAGCTATGTATAATACAACCAGTCATAGACGAACGCAACATCACATTTTAGCGACATAGTAAGACATGAGGGACCAAATAGTCTCGAAATCGTTCATGTCTCACAGTCAGAAAGAAAAGAGCAGATAGCTCCATGATGTTGAATATGGATGTCCTGCCAAAGAAAATGAAAGAAATAGAAGGGACATGAAAACACAAGAGAGCCGGCAACATGTTGAAACCATCATCTGTCCCAGTGCACAAAAAGACCAGATGTAGATGATATCCAGATGCCAAATGGATCATCAACCTAGCCAAAGCACGGGCAGGAAAGATCCGATCCCCCTCCGTGAGACTAGCCAACCCTTCTTATCACCCCCATCATAATGCCCCTCATCAGCATGACGAACCTCAACCCTCCACTTATCAGGGTGATTAACAACACCACCGGCAACCTTCATCCCATCTTGCTCTTCTCGCAATCGCGAAGAATCACCTCGGCTCCCTTACGGATATGCTCAACGAGCATGGTGCGGCTGTTGCCGTCCTATATTCGATGCAAGGGTACAAGTTAGGGCTTCGAATGCAATTTGACTAACAGCGAGTTAGGTCAATCGGGTCAGAGGGAGCTACTCACATCATTGCACCAGTAATAACCGTGTCCTTGTGGTAGATCTTCGTGCAGGCGCGCAGGGCAAGGATCGAACCTGGCGGGTACAACTCGGGGAGTGTAGGAGGGTAGGTTTCGGCATAGAGCATGTATTCGACACCGTCTTTGACACCGTCTGTGGGGCTCCGAGGTCCGGGTTATAGCAGTGCACGTCATGCTGTTATTAGGTGAGTAAGTTATAGTGTAGGACTCATGGGTCCTTGTGTAGGGGAAGAACGTACGCCAGCAACCATAGCTGAGAGGGGAGCAGCCAGAAGAGAGACGGTGATGGGACGTATGTTGGAGAGGGTTCCGGGATAGATTGAAGACTTGGGGCGACTGCTTGGTAGTGGAATTGTCGGTTGAGGGTTTCAAGGGCTTGGTGCACGAGTCGGAAGGCCTTGGGAGAGAAGGGCAGAGGAACAGAAGGCTTGTGGAAATGCAATCGGGGAACAAAGCATTGTTCCAGCGAGCGAAGGCATTCTATTTATCCTTCAAGAAAGCTCGCTTAGAAGGCTCATTTTCGAATAATCAAGCATGTGTATTCTGGTGAAGAAAGATGAGTGATCGGCATATATAGAACTGTGAACTGCATATACCCTATATAGCCAGTAAGCATCAATGAAACAGGGCTTGCACACAGGCGCCCACTGATGGATCATGAAGAAACAAGGTAAGAAATGCAAATAGAATGTTCTCGCCAACGCCTGAGTCATATAAGAATCATGAGTATGCCATAAGCCATAACAACAGTGAAGCAAGACAATACATAGACTGTACAGGGGAGGATATCATGAAGACAAAGAGAAATCTGGAACATTAAGTGATATGAGGGGCACATAAACAGAGAACGCTTATCCGAGAACAGCCGCAAGAATAATGATAGTCAGAATGACGGCAAGAATGATGAGCAGACAGCAGGCTTTGTTCCTGGCGTTCTTCTGGTACCTGCTAGCGCTGCGGAGCTCAACGTTTGCACCCCGAGTATCGGTATGAACATTCTCAACGTTGCCGCTGATAGTGTCCAGCTGCTCACCCTGCTCGTGGACGATATGGGCGACATCCCGAAAGAGTTCGTTGAGCTCGCCGACACTCTGTTCGATGTTGCGGATCTCAGTCTCGCGCTCGATGATCAGAGCTTCTTGGAAGTCGACTTCATCTTGATTCGCAAGGCGAGGCTGCTCTTCGAGTAGCTGGCCCTGTTGCTGAGCGCCGCCCTCCGTCGGGTGTTCTGCCTCATCTACAGCACTGCGCGCAGCGACTGCAGACGCACGTTGCTTCTCTAGAGCCCGTCGCTGAACCGTCTGGAACTCTTCGAGGGTAGCCTTGAACTCCGTTGATAACTTCGACTGCGTCCACTTTTGCGAAGGCTATCATATGCATGTTAGCCTGGGCTTCTAGCTTCTAGAAATATGGAGGCCTACATTGACGTCTTCCCAGGTCTGGACCTTCTTGATTCCCTCACCAACATCCCGGAATCCCTCACGGGTCTGCTCGAGGAGACTGTGTACTCGTTCTCGCACTCGTTCAGTATCGCGCTTCGTCCCAAGAAGAGCAACTTGGTCTGATAGGCGGGTAATATTTGAGGTCAACGTGAATAAACGGTCTGAAAGCGACTCGGTCAACCGCTGGAATTCGGGATCATCATGGTACTGCGGGTCATCCGAGCGACGGTATGTGGTCGGCTGAGACTCTAGGAAATTCGCACGATCGAAAGACATGCTGCGGCGAGAAAAAGCGACAGATGGATCAACGAAAGTGAGGTATTCGGGCGGTCGACCGGGTTGGAGAGAAGTAACTAAGTCGCAGTTGCCTGCAAGTCGTTGGAGCAGCTCAGATCACATGACATGACGTGAGGTGCAAGCAGCAGCCGTACCACGTGACCATCGGGGCCGGTGTGTTTTGTTTGCAGTCTGATACCTAAAAAAAAGCTCCATTATTACTACTATCGCCAGCCCTCGACTCGACGCTGAACTCGCCTCTAATCCGCCGGGCGCGGTGCTCTATGACCCAATTGCCTATCTGACCATGCTGTGACATTTTCAGTGATTTCGATTTTGCAAGTCATCTCATCTCAGCACCATGGCCGCAAAGTCTCGCCCGTACAGGCGCATCCTCACGTCTACGCTGCATCGAAGATTTGTTCATGCTTCCGCATTATCAATTCTGGTTTGCTACGTGGTCTCGGTCTTGATCGGTGATAAGTCTTCGCGTGAGTGCCTAAGTTCTCTGATTGAACCGCATCTTCGACATTTCGCGCGCAGGATAGCTGATCAATGCTCGAACTATAGTCTTCTGGGCTTTGTTCCCAATTGGATCATGTGGCATTCGCACCATTCTTCTCTTCATATCTCCCCTCGCCATCTTTGTCCTGCGGGTCGGCCAGATGCACATCGGCTCGAGAACGACAGGTTCCCCGATCCAGACCTTCAAGTACCTTTTCCCACTTCACGTCCTCCAGACCTTCGGGTGGTACATCTTCTCTGCGTGGTGGTTCAGTGAAGTGTACAAGTGGTCCTCGCCAGTTAGCGCACACTTGGAATGGGTGAAGCGGGGCAGGTATGTCGTGAATGCTCGGATCGATTTGGCTGAGATTAAGCTAACGAGAAGTAGCCCTCATGAGCGAGCAACTCTCAACGAAAGACCCATTTACATCTATACATACCACCTTCTCTTAGCAGTCGCGCAGTCGGTGGCTCACCTCTACCACGACTACGATCGCATTCCCGTCACTGTCGCGAAACATTCCGCTGACAGTACGGACGAGAAGACAAATTCGACGCAGTCGATTTCACAGCGTATTCAGGCGGGACTGCCGCAAATTCTAAAAGACGGCCTCGTGAGGAGTACGATCGTTGCAGCTATCTGCCCGATCGCATACGTCTTCTTCCTCAGACGCCGAGCATGGGGTTACACGATGTCCATGGCGAAATTATTCTGGGACTTTCCTAGGTCTGCCGCGGACCCCCCGGGACTCATCCTGCCAGTCAGACCGCTCCTTATCGGGCGGACCATATTCTCGGGTGCTCTTCTAGTTGTATGCTGGCAGACCACCAATTTGTTTTTCTCTATGTTCCTCAGCCAAGAACCTCTGAAGCGGGGCCAGCCATTGACTGCAGAGGCCAAAGACCCCAACGGAAGCCTGCTGAATGGATTGAAGGCAAAGAAGGAGACTGTTCGCGCATATGCATTCTGGGAGTTGCGCTTCATCAGTCAACAGTTCCCTGACAGACGAAAGGCGATCTTCAACGACATCGACCGTGATGGTGGTTCAGCTTGGACCCAGATTCTGCAGTCGGCCACAGAGGTTATCACAGGCATCTCAACCCGCATCAATGAGCAGAGTTCGCTTCCTGCGGGCTCCAAGCCGTCACCAGCCGAGGCCAAACCCGACCCTGTTCTTCACAACTTGCCGCGGTTGACCGACCCAGTTAAAGAAGGCAACATCTTCGCCGCCTCCCCCAAATCCGCCACAACACAGAGCAAACTCGGGGATGGTTTCAGCAGCACCCTAAGATCTCCAGGCGAATCCCCAGACTGGACACCCAAAGCCCGAGCACGAGCCCGCGATGTCTTCGATCGCGCCTCCTCCGCAGTCCTCAGCCCCGAACGCAAACAAAGACTCCTCGCTTCATCCCAGGACCTCAAACTGCTCACTGGCGCCGCACCCAGTAAACCCCAAAACATCCACCCCTTCCTCGCTAACCTCCTCCGCTCCCCCATCGGCTCTCTTATACGCCAACCCTACGCCCGCCGCCTCTCAGCCATCGTCCTGGGATCCCCCACCGCCTCCCTATCCTCCATCACTAACGCCATCGTATCCCTCACCCGCCTCCTTATCGCCTCCCTCAACGAAGACCCCTACGGCAAAGTCCAGGCCGACGTTCCCGCTATCGTCCGCCTCTTCACCGAAACCACCGTCACCCTCGAAACATACGCCCATACCGGTCTAGACGTCCACTGGACGGACGCGGCGTTCCCGCCATCGAGTAATCCCGCTGCGCAGGCCGCTGCGCGACGAGTACCGGATGTCGAACTCGTAACTGAGTCCTTGAAGTCTTCCCTTAAGAACTTGCTTGATGCGTTCAGTCCATATTATAGGGATATTGGACTTGTTGGGAAGGATTTGAGGCTGGCGAGGGAGGCTGCGGGTGTTGAGGAGTGAAGGAAGGAAGGAGAGAGCCAGTACCTACCTAGGTTTCCACATCTATTTGGGTCATTTTCTGGTATATCTACATCTAGGATACTGAAAGTGACTTTGACGATTCCTCCTTCTACCGGGAAAAGGCCACGAGGCGTCCCTATTGTCTGTCATGTTATTGCGCATTTATCCGGCGTTGTTTTATCTGCCTCGGGCTCGGAGAGCCGGAGTACCTATTAGATTTATACTAGTAGCCACTTTATGACACTTAGGTGAAATGGAAGAATGATAAAGTATACATCATTTCAATTGATTTTGAATTGTTTTTGCTAACCTTGCATTTGAGTTGACGAGTCTTTTCGAATGCCAACTCCCGTTCATCCATGCAGATGTGTCTATATACAATATAATCATAATCCCAAAAGTCCAAATCCACCCATCGAAAGAAGAAAAGAGAAAGAAAACCATGTACAAAGAAAGTACCGTGGTACCCAGAACAAATAACAACCGAACAGAACCCAGTATAATATACCAAAACCAACCAAACAAGCCACTGTGTGGTTGAGAACATTTTTGACCTCGCACCCTTTGCCACCCAAACATGAAATAGCAAAAAATAAACCTTAGCTTCCTCCCAGACTCCGATAACCAACCAGGTTGTCCGTCACCGAAGCGCTCCAAGGACAGAGAGAAAAATAGGTCATGTCGCGTAATAAAGGGGGTTTGAATGTAGAATCGAATTAGGGAGAGCGAGCCTCAACGCTGAAAAAGTCTTGCTTAATTCACAATACAGAAGCGTTTCTTACACGCTTCGATCTCGAGCAACCGTGTATGTAGATGAGAGTATGAGTAGTCGTGAAGATGAGAAGGTGGAATGTCGAATGTGCCCCGATGGGCCCCTCCAGTTCCCGAGGAGCACCTTGGTTGTCAGCAATCCCTGAGAGCATCGCCAACCTTATTTGGTTTATTGATAGGCTCGGGAGGGGCCTCTTCCTTCATGCAAGCATTCTCCAAGATGTTCGTCCATTTACCACTGGTGCCTGCATGGCTGTGCTTGAGATGTTGTCGGAAGTGGTCAGCGCGGAAGAATTTCTTCGAGTTATTGCATTCGCCGAACTTATGAACCGCAGTGAGATGTTCGAATCGCTGGTCCCAATCCGGCTGAGGGAAGTTCGGAAACTCTTCACCGCAGTATCCGCAACTGTCGTGAGACGCGCTCGAGCCGGGAGCCGCTGAGGTGGGAGAAGGATGGAAGGCCGCTTGATATCCAGGGAGCGCAGCGCAGGACCAGGAATGACGACGCAGATGGAGGGAGTTCTGGTGTCGCTCAGCCTCGTTCTTGTTCTTGAATCTGTTGTTACAGTATAGACAGGAGTACTGTTTTTCCAAGGCGTGGGCACTGTTATTGTTAAATGGTGAAATCGAAGCGGGACAAAAAAAAACTTACCGTAACTCTTCGGGGCTATCAAATTTCTTCGGCTTCTTGGGACAACAGTCGCAGATATACAGTCCACCAATCTTAGCCGCCGGTTTTGGCACACTCAGGCTGGTGCCAAACGACATCTTTCTTGGAGGGTTTACACTAGATTCGAGGGGACCATGCTCTTGGACAGTTTGTGCGGTTATTTGAGCAGGTAACCCTACACTAGGGCCGGAGTTGAGCATTGACTTCTCGTGATAAACATCAATATCAGACTTTGGCGATAGGCCTTGCGGCGAACGGTCATACGTCGAGGCTGTCGTTATGCTGCTGCCTATTGATGGGGCGGCCGACGAATATGACGCTGTAGTCCGCATGCTCACGGACGACGCGGCAGAGAGACTTCCATAGCTATGGGTGTATCCACTGTTTACCGATAGATTGTTCGTGAAGGGGTGCCCGGTGGTTCTCCGTTGAGAAAGATCGCCATTGCTTGTCGTCGTGTGGAGCGCGCGTTCACCGTTGACTATAGGCTCGCGAGGCGGCGACGAGGCCCGTCGTTTTGTACCGGACTTTGAAGCTCCCAGATATGGCGGCGTTGCCTCTCGGACACTGAAAAGTCGTGATGGTAGCGATTCATCCGTGGAGAATTCACCTTCCATGTCCGAAACAATCCCCTGATCGTAGCTTCCTCGGTTCGATCGGCTCGGGAGACTGGAAAGATCGTCATACTGCGGGGTGTTTCCACCCCTACGGCGGCCATCCCGGGAAAATGGCGAGTGAGTTTCGTAATCCAGCGTAGATGAAGGCGCGGTACTTTCGACACTCGGACTTCTGCGACCCATGTAGTCTCTCCACGCCACCTTAGTGTTTGGAGATATGCCGCCAGACTGAGAACTGCCAGACCACCTTACATCGAGTGACGGCACGTCGGAACCGACAGGAGAAGGCAAGTTTGAGAATCCGATGGATGGGACTGGGAGAGTCGATAGAGAGCTTCGTTTGTCGGTTCCCACACTGATGGACTGCCGCGGGGAGACTGGCTTTCCGATCTTGGAGAGGAGGTGTTGGTCATAGGCATGAGACGAGTCTTTGACGCTTCGTCTGGAGAAGTCGTGTTCGCCTTTGAGACTGTGTAGAATATTAGTTTTCAGTCTTGAGGACGCATCGTCTAGAATTGTAGGCTCCGCAAAAGGCAGTCGGAAACTGCTAGTAAGGGAGATACTTACAAAGGCGCGGGGTTGCCGACAGCGTTTCGAAAGCCATCGTCGGCAGGCGGAGGCGGTTCGATCTTTATATGTGCTTCAGGACTTCTCGTAGCTGGTAAACCGCTTTGTCTGCCGTCTAATTCATCCAAAGGCATCGAATCACTCCGAGGAAAGGAATACTCTGGGCGGCGGTGGTCGCCAAACAGACTCGAATTAGGGTTGATGGGCGCAAGTTTCATAGACCCAGGCGGTAATCTAGAATTCGCATGAATCCAACCCGCATCGTACCCGTTCTCTAGGTCACTGATCCGAGGAGGCGGCGGTAATGGCGGCGGCGCAAAGTTCGCCATGGTATTTGTTCGAATCGGTAACGGACCCTGTGATGGAAATGACGGTGCAGGCATAGTGTGTGAGAATTGTGTGGTCGACATATGACCGCTGTTGAAATCGTGGATGTTAATCGAAGGGGGTGAGAATCGAGGAAAGTCCATCGTACAGAAGCGAAGACGACCTAGGGTTACTCATCGATAACCGGAAGGAGTGGCGCGAGTAGAATAGAGCACGAATCGAGATTCGGTAAGCAATCTAGAAAGGAGCGACTTCAACTCGTGCGTAATGGATCCTCTATATAGATGAGATAGAGAGCAACAGAGCCAGTCGCAATGGGGAGATAGAAGATCCCGCTTCTAGTACCCTGGTCTATAGAGGGCAAGCGAAATTAAGATGCAGAACGTAGCGACCAAACGCCTGGATGGCTACTCGAGCGCAGTAGATAAATAGACAAGTCGTGAAACAACGTGGTGGCGAGCACACAGGCAAAGCAACTGCAGGCAAAGTAATGTCTCAACTTTAGCCTTGCTCAGCTTCAGCTCGCTCACTAGTCAGCGGGGTGCGCAACAGTCGTGGAGCTCGCAGCGGGTTTGGTGCCATCAAACTGCCAAGCAGCGGCAACTTAATTGACGACGGGGAGCAGCAGCAACAGCGTATTATGCACTGAGCATGCTGTGGGATTGGGTGGCGGACAGTTGGTGTTGGCCAGAGTAAACTAAACCCAGAGATAGTTCCTGGTGCAGTCCAAAAGAATGCAACGGAAGAGAAGGCTGTGTCTGCACTGTCTGTCTGGGACAAGATCTTATTGGCGCGAAAGAAGCGTTGAAACGAAGCTCGGAGGTGCACGCTATTCCGTAGGCGCTGCAGCGGGTTTCAAAATGCAGAAAAGCGCCAGTACGATCGAGAAGATAGAGAAAGAGTTGAAGCACGTGTCAAATGCCCCAAGTAGCGTGGACCGAAGGCGAGAAGAAAGAGGTCATGGATGAAGACGAGGAAGAGGACGGAGAAGACCGACAGAGAAAAAGAGGAAGACAAGAGAGAAGGACTTGAAGTACTGTTGGTTTCGATACTGTACGGAACACCAGACGAGATGAAGTTGTATGGGTTCAGTTCAGTTCGAGGCGGGAAGATGGTGGTGCAACCCACGGCCTTATTGGTCCCTACAAGGCTGGAGGAGGATGGTGGTAACGGATATTTGGAGTATTTTCAGGGTCGCTTCGAGCAGGGAAGACGTTTCTTTTGATTCTCGAGCTGGCAAGGATGATCAAGCAGATCAGCTGCGCGATGTGCCGTAAGATTCAGTTGCAGGTGGGAATTTGGAAAGAGAAGGGGGAGAGTCGAGTCTGGCTCAGGCTGGGAAGATTCAGAATATTAATTGTATCATTCTTCGTATTGGGAGATCTGGAGTTGGCCGCTGCGTGCTTGTCCTGCTTGTACTGGTACCGTCGCTGGACTGCAAATTACCACTCCCGTTTTGAGATTACGCCCCCAATTACTGCTAGCGCCGGCCTAAGTATACAACCTGGAGACAAAGCCTTCCCCGTCACTCTAACAAAGGCAAGGCTACACTTTTTCTGATGGCCTTGGTCGACTTGAAATGGCACAGCAAGCTTTGATCTTATTGATTCTGGCCGATGCTTCCGAGGCATCACTGTGTCTTACCAGAATCTCCTTACTCCCTACACCCTATTCAACGACGCCGTTTCAAGACCGCGGGACAGACGGCGGACAGTGGGCACTAGCTCTCGGCTTCATGAACATGAGTCGTGATCCAATGTGGCATGAAGCCGTGCGTCACTTCCCTGATACGAGTATGATTCTCCAGGCGTTAGTAGAGGGGAAGTGGGACATGCAAACAGCTTTCCCCTGACGGCATTCCACATAGATGGCGTTCTGCGGCGTGGTTGACAGGCAATACTTCGGTATCAAATGCACCCACTCACTGTTGCCTGAGATGGGCTGTGAGTGTGAAGGTGTCCTAGAAAAGGGGTTATTTTTGCCCACCGCAATGTTACAGTAATGCTTCTGTCGTTCTCCGAAAGTGCGAGCGTTGGATGTGGTACTCTGGAGACGATCCATAACCGACGTAATAATCTCGAGGTGCACTGTTCACTGCATGGTTGTACAGTACTGGTTGTCGCATGTCGTTCACAAGGCAGAGACAGGCAGACAACGTGAAAACTCTTCCTGTTCGAAGGCGCTGAGATAGAGCTTTCTCACTAGCAGAGGCAAGGCTCCCTCAGCCTTACTCTGCCTTACAAAGCCTGGCGTCCGCGCCACCACGAACTGTCCACGGTTGTTCAAGCTGGATATCGATATCCAGATCGAGAGTGGTGAGTTGCAAGAGTACCAAACGGGCTAGCTCCATCAACGAGGCAGTGCTGGCAGCTGGCAGGTCTCATTGGACCGACAGCGACTCCATCTTATCCTTGCTCCAGACTGAGTCGGCCGAGCTTTCTCATACTCCGGAGGAGAGGAGTTCTTCTCGAAGAAACAACCCCCAAATCTTAAATAATGATTCTCCAAAGTCTATTGCTTTAGACCATGTAGAACTGCGCCTTTTGATCAGAAGTATATCGTACTCAAATATTAGTGGTTGCAAACCCGCATTTCTGCTTTTCAAAGAGTCCAATGTTTGATATCCGCTGAGTACGACAACAAAACTCCGTATGTCGCACTCAGTTCAATTTGATGTTTTCCAGGATAGCGGACATGAGGTTCCATGAGAAACTCTGGCAGGTCTTCGCTTCTTTCACCATCCGCGGGAGCCGGTCAGGACAAAGTATCAAAGACGGACATCAGGCCCAACCTCCCAAGAAACACATATTTGTGGTCCTGCGACACCATACCGGAGAAGGAAGCAGCTAAAGGGGTGGAAATATGGGAAAATCTGGGAGCTGCAAGAGATAAAGATCCACCGCTGGCTAAAAGTGGGTGAAGCAAGATGATGACTGCAATAATGCATTGTTGCTACTAGCCGGCTGCCGTCGTACCACTCCGCTTCTTTTTGAGATGACGACAACTGGGCATTTGCCCGGAGATCAAAGTCACCCTATGATCGCTATGGTTGTATATTTGTCAGAAAGGGGCAAAGAAAAGAGCTCACTCCCAGTCTGATGTGCGTTGGAAAAAGAGATGCCAAATGACAGCAATGTGGCAGTGCATGTATCTAGAGGGCCTGGTGGGGGCCACTAGTTGCAACAAGGCCACTCTCTGCTGTTCTGCACTATGGGCGAGGTGGGGCACAGGCATTTAAGCCCAAGGAGAACAGTTAGAACTCGCTTTCCCTTGGCCTTGGGAGATTCTCATGTCCAGCCAGTCAGAGGACCTTTCTTGGAACCCTGAATCGACGTGCCTCCCGTAATTTTCGTACGCCCAGCACACCACCCGTATTTTTGAGGACGCCGCACAATCCACCTTTCATCGTCGTATACGTAGCATTTTATTTGACCCCCAGCTTCATGATTCAGAGTTCGATGTGCCAAGATCGAGGCTTGCGTCTGCCATCTGTTCGTCTCGACCACGCACTCTCTAAGCTGACGCGCTTTCCACCCGGAGATTCCAAGGAGCATCCACAGGGGAGGGTGAGGCAATCCAGTTACTCGCAGAGCTCGGCGGCCTCATATCCATGAGGCAAATGGTGGTACCAAAGCCGTTTCCAGGTCAACTATTGGTTCCTCTGCAGGCGACGATGACTTCACACCCTGGACTTTTCAACCTCGCCCCTGGCCCGAGACTGCCGTAAGCTGGGCTTGATCCAACCGATGCTTCTTGGAGCGGTTCGTCGAAGAGTCTTTGCAGAATGATATATACGAAGCAGCTTCTCAGAGCTTACTACTGTCCGGGCACTGTGAACCACCCACTCAGTACTAGCAGGGATCATTGTAAGCACCAGGGCAGTTCTAAAAGAGAAAAAAGCAATGGGATAGCTCGGGACTATTGATATTTTACCTCAAGCAAGGTTCGCCACTACTTCGGGCTTCCACCAAAACGCCGTCAGCCTTAATGGGCTGCAGAGTGTTCCGTGCACCACTCAGACTATTGGCTGTTGTCAAATCGCACTTTGTGACCGAGTTTCTGGGTGGGGAACCTCTTCGTCAACCACGGCTCGCTTGCCACGCTGAAGCCAGATTGTCGCAATCAATGTAAGACTGTGCTGTTTTGGGTTGATCTTGTCGATGATCTCTCGATAGTCGATACGAGGTACTTCGTATACGGGAAACCAAGCATTATTTACCTCGTACTAAAACTAAGCGTTTTGATTTCGACCAAGGGTACCGGAGCTTTCTTGGCCACAGACTACATGGCCTTAGCGTCAGGAAGCGCGCTGAATTGTTCTCCATCGGGTGGATGGGTGTGCACTGTCGCTGCTGTCAGGCATGATTCTTGATGGACAATTGCAGTATACGTATAAAGATGACGACGCCGCGATAAGGTGTCGACGGTCAAGCACCATCTGATCTTTCAAGGACCAACCGGAAAGGATGCAGTCGCACAGACTCATGTCTTCCCGCAATAAGTCCGATTCTGAAACCAGTTTCTAAAGCCTTGGCAGCACAAAAACGGAGTGCCAATCATAGACGGGACTTGTCATGGATGTCATTCCTGCAGGGCATCATGCAGCAGCTTTCTTGATTGGCGAAACTGACGACGGGTGCGCGAGGCCGCCTTCTGAAGATTTAGCTGCAGGCTGCCCGAGTGTTTTGACTTTTGAGTAGTGATGACTCGCTAGCGCTCGGAGTGCAGTGCAGCATGTAACTCATCCATCGCAAAACTTGACCCTGTCTTCCAGGGTGTATCATGCCATACGAAGTAATATGGGTCACTACTAGAGCCCGCCTCGAACTTTGGGACCTTGGGTCTGTTGTAAACAATGTCGGCAGATAAGACGTGGAGCGATGTCAGCGATTCAGCGAAGCTCTCAGGGCGATGGTGAGGAAATAAGCGTCCATGGCTCAATAGAATGCGGGGCACGGATCACGGGACCTCCAGCCCTTGCCCTTGCCCTGGACCCTAGCTACCCTGCCCGGTTGGACTTTCCCTTGAACGCAAGTTTCTTGGCGCCCGGAGGCTGAAGCCTGAATGTCAACTCCATCTCGTAGTTGAGACCGTGAGCCAAGGAGATCTTCTGTCAGTATTGTCCGGCAGACCCCCCTTATTTATCTTTGTCTTGGTTGTGGTGCTGCCTACATTCCTCTTGCATCTGCTCGCTACCTTTGTTAGCGCTGGGCGATGGCGATGAACAAGGTCCCCGGCCATAATATCTACATTGGAGGGTGGGTACTACCAATCATGCTTATCACCAGAACAGAAAAAAAAACAAAACAAGGATATTGACAACATACATAGCATATTCGCGCTCAAGAACAAGGCTGCCCTGAGCAGAGCAAATATTACGCACGTCCTTTCAGTGCTACGACTACAACCAACAGATGACACTTTCGAAGCCTATCAACATCATCGTATCGAGGTTGATGATATCGAAGATGAAAATCTACTCGAGCATTTCCCTGCTGCCATCAAGTTTATTCAGTCCGGCTTGGATACAGGTGGCAGTGTGCTAGTTCATTGGTAGTACCTTCCCTTCTTTTTTCCCCTTACCATGCACTCGCCTCCGGCGACTTTGAACACACTTCACACCAAACACTTTCTTCTTTATTGTCTAGTCATTAACGGCGACAGTGCAATGGGGAAATCACGCTCCGCGACTATCTGTATCGCCTATCTCCTGCATCACCAGCGGAGCGCACTTACGCCACAGTCTGCTCTTGCTCTTCTGAGAGAGTCTCGACCATTGTGTGAGCCTAACTCAGGGTTCATGGAGCAACTTATTGCTTATCATCAAATGGGATGTCCTGATGATGTTATTCTGCACCCCATCTACAGCCGCTGGTTGTACCGCCGAGAAGTTGAAGAGAGCGTAGCCTGCGGACGTGCTCCTGAAATGCAGTCTATCCTGTTCGAAGACGAACAGCCGTCGCAGCAACGCGTAGATCCTTCCGAATCAAAAACGGAGGTAAAATGTCGAAAATGCAGGTTAGTCTGCTAATCATTAAATCTTACCCAACCACTGTCCTGACCACATAATAGACGAAGGCTGGCGGTCGCATCATTCATTGTCCCACACGGAATCCACGGTGATGCAAAAACCGCGATAACATCTCAATGCGCCCATATATTCTTGAGTCCGCTGACATGGATGCGGCCCTGTCTTTTTCCTAATACGCCCGAGGGTGCACCTCTATCAGGTCGTCTGACATGCCCTAATACTTCATGTGATGGCAACATTGGAAAGTTCGCATGGCAGGGAATGAAGTGTAGCTGCGGCGACTGGGTGGTCCCTGCAATCGGCCTCGCGAAAGCGAGGGTGGATATTTCTGAACCAGTCCCCATCCGACGCGGCCCTGGAAATTTACCTTCTGCGATCCGCTTACCACCAAACATGAGGTCAAGTGGGCAAGATACTGCTACCGACGCTGAAAGTGAGAGGTATGTGACCAGCTCTTGTTTCTAAATTAGCTACCCAAGTCGACTAACACTATCCTTGTGCCTATCAGGGATCCAGCAAAAGGCAGCCTATGAATCCCACCGCCCATGAGCAATGACCCATGCTCTCCTGCAGGCCCAAGCACGGTCCTCGATATACCAGGGACCAGGATCCCGCGCAAATGGAGCCGACGAACGCTTTGTTCTCCGCCGAAAATGGAGGCTCCAGCTTTTCACGTAAATGGAGTGGTCTAACGAATGTGTCAAAATCCCGCGAACGGAACCACCTACGTCACGTGGCTTAAAGACCGTCGATGTCATTTCATGGGATGAGAACAACGCCACTGCTCGTTTCTAAGCCAAGAAATAGGAGGAAGCAGATCGCGGCATGGACCCTGGCGTGAGCAGGATATGCCAGAGTAGAAACGAAATCCTGAACGTTAAACTCTATTCGAGTGCTGATTGGCGTGGATTCGCTGGCGTCTCGGAAGCGCAGATCCAATCAGCAGATCGGCAAGGGCCATCCTTCGCTTTGAAGAATTTGCTGCACGATGTGCAATCCGAAATCATGAACCTAAGCAGCTTCTACGGACCATTACAATTGCGACCTGCCCCTTCTCCTGAATCATAGACAACGACTCATGAGGTCTGATCAGGCTCTCAAGTTTGAAAGTCATACGTACTGAAGTTGAAACCTGAAACCAGAGCACAACCCCACACCCGTCCCACGAGGTTGGCGCTCCACATTACTAAGCCCGATCAGCCAATCGTCCCGTATGCCTTGTCAGGAACCCGACAAGGTCAGCGAGCCATTTCGGGGATCTGCAGCATGGGCGGATTTGGGCGGGACAACAATTCTCGCGCTGGCGACTCCGTAGGGGCCTGGCTAGGCTGGATCACTAGCGCCGGGAAGGGGGCTGTGCAAACTGCTCTTACGCAACGCCCGTCTGCGGCAGCCACTCAGCGCCCAGGGCTGACATTCTCCCTGTCTCCGTATTTCTGCGCACTGCGTATTTTTCATTACCCAGTACTTCCCTTCCCCATCACCCGTGGCAATCTGGGCTGCAGCTGGTATGAGCGAATCTCGAACTGTCCAAGACTCTTGCAGCCGCCACTCTAAGAATATCGAGCTGCATCATTCACGATGTTTCTGTGGAGGAGCTTCGACTCGCAGTTCAGGGTCTGAATGCAAGCAACGCAAGCATGATTAGGCGCTTGGCGGTCTTGTGCGCAAACCCGATTTCTCCAGTGCGAAGTACACCATCACTACGTCCCCATAGTGTACACCCGGCATCTGTTCTGGGAGTATCTAAAGAAGCCTTATGGCTCTAACCTCTAACCTGCCATCACGACACGCTGGACCAGAGTTTAGATATCAACTCAATCGGCTACTATCAACCTACGGTATGCCTACGGAACACCCAACTCTAGGCTTGCCTACCATTCTTCCTTGAATACTCTTGAAGCTCCAGTATGCGGTTACCTAATCTAATTATAGGTAGTTCCAACTTCCGTCGACAAGGTCAGTACACCATCAGTATTCGAATTGCGGCTACCTAGCTTGCTACTCCCTATTGTTCCGGCTTAGCCAACGACTCTCAAGTGGATGGATATGCGGATGCCTACGAGGACCAGGTTGTTGACGGCTATCATCACCATCAACCTTTTTAATACTGAGACACTGAAGGATGGGCAAGGCAAATCCGGTGGTGAAGATTGAGGAAGCCTAGCACTGCCTCAATTCTTGGTTATCAAAGCGGGATTCCAGGGTCCAGCCAGCATCTTGTCTCTGCAGGGTTCAAACGTCGGTTGATACTCTTAAAGCTGCTGCCTAGGGTATACCAGTACCCTTGTTCTTAGTTGGGGGCTACTAGATGTTTGAGGTTTCGACGTGGACGTCTGAACTGGCAAGATATCTATAGAACGCTATACTTAGCTCTGAAGATATACGCGCATGCGCAGATATCTACTACATTTCAAGAGCAACAAGAGCCGAACCAACCAAGTCCTAGCCACAATTACTGGACTACTGCTACCTCAACGCTGCACTAAAGAAGCCAACAATATACGGGTAATTCTAGGCATAGAATTGAGCTATACGAAGCATAAGACGAACTGAACCTCGCGAGAGAAAGGGTAATGGTGGACTGCGCGCAGCCCTACTCTAGCCCTGAAGGAGCGTACGTAGCACTTAGTTCCAATATCACCTTACTCCAAACTCTGCACTTATCCTTCATCAATATTCATGACGACTTCCTACCCCGGGGATGCCGGGGCCCCCGCGGGCTGTGACGTACTACCCAAAACGGAAGTCGGTACGAGGCCCCGGTCTATATCCGTGACTACCTTATCTAAATCCCCATCACAATAGATTTCTGAGAATGGCTATGATGCTGGCAGTCACGCATCCGAGTCCAGATACGAACCCTCCTTGCTCTATCCAACTACTAGTTTACTCAGTACTTGGTCTGACTACACTATTCGAGATCTTCGGGGCTCGGACACTCGATACCTCACAGTAGAAGGATCTGCTAGTCCGGTAGTTATGGTAAGAGCGAACAAGGCTGGAATGAGCTTGGCATGGCGGAATTCCGACAGCGTCTCAATGTACCTAATAGGTAGTAGAGACATACCGGACTAGAAGGTTACCTAGAAGTACCTACCCTCGCGAGGCGGATACGGCGACGGCGTCCCCATCGGCCTGATGGCGATCGTGTAATCTGCAGATCTAGCAGATCTACGGGCTATGTATGTCGATGTCCATCTATACTCTATACGAGGTCAGAAACTAAAAGTAGAAGTAGAGGTAGAACAACAGCCTTAGAAGGCAGATATATGGATGTATTGGAATCTAAATTTTATGGCTCAGGTACCACTAACCGCGTAGGTGAGTACGTAAACAATATGACGACGTGAGTACTTGGTAGGTGCTAGGTGTCGCGGGCCCTTTGCTGCGGACGTTGACCATATCCATTTCGTACCCCGGTTGCCTGAGTAGGTAACGACTACGGTGAACCTGATGGGTACATGGTAGGGATACGTACAGCCCTGCCCCAGTAACCCACTCGTCCAAGAAAAACGCCCACTAGGGCTGAGCTGAGTATGAGGCACTTCTGGCCCGGCTTCGTAGGTAGATACGGTTCGTTGAGGATCAGGCTCAGGATCAGGCTGTGGCAGAATCAGATCCAGTCTTATTCTTATTCTTTGATTCTTTGAGCCTCCATTTTCAATTTCAAAGCAGACAATAAATGGACCATTATTCAGTACCGAGATCGAAATAAAATGAAGAATATTGTCTTTGTTGTAGAACTCGATTCTAGAGAAACTCAGGCTTCCGCGCTCCGATCCGCCCGCCTGAGACTAGCGCTTACCTGCTCTGCTGGTAAGACCAATTCGGGCAACATCGAACGAACGCTGCGTAGCAACTGGGTCTTTTGGAGTAGCTTTCGTTCTGGCGCTACAGTGTCAGTGCTGCAATGCAGCACAGCAGAGTGCAGGCGGATGCGCCGCCTGCGGCGTGTATGACGTGAGGAGTGGGGGAGGTCTAGGTTGCAGGCGAGGTAGAATACGCCGGTCTGTCTTTCGGCCTTGGTTCGGAGCGGTATAGTTTAGTGCTGACGTGACGTCTTGACCTGAATCTCACTGCATCCCGCCTGATCATCAACAGGGTGACTTAGCGGCCTGTTGACTTGTTCTGCGTGAATTCGCAAGGAGGTCAGTGCTCATGCTCTAACTTCAATTCCAGCTGGGCGCCGGTGACGGCTTGTCTGGCTTCGTTCTGACTCGCCCTTAATGGTAACTAGCTCCTGGGCTGTTGGGGGCCTTAGGCTTGAAATTTTGAAGCTCAGAGTCGGAGCCAGAGACACGATGAGATTAATTTAGGCCAGGCTGAAATTGACATGACAGCACAGCAGCGAGCCTGGGACTGAGCCTGGCCATCTGACGCGGGGTTTTTGCGAGCAAACGTTAGCCCTAGCTTTGTGCATCCTGTGACACTATCGTACCATACCAATGCTGGATGAAGGTAGGTTCCGGGAGGCAACATGTTACAGAACGAATACCTGCTGGGCCGATCTTAAGACAAGCCCTATCCTTCCCTATCCCAAAAGGACGGCCCTGCGGAGTTTCGTCGTTTGCGTCTATGTTCAGAGGCAAAAGCAAGGGAATCTCATCCATCGAATCCATCGCTCGAGCGCATCAGCCCGATGATACTAGATGTAGGCAGTCAGGCCATGACCCCGCTCGTCCAGGTAAGTTAGGTGCATGCATTATCGAAACCTTCTAATCACAGGCCACCAGACGGAGCAGACGGGAAGAACGACGGATCTTGAAGTCGTTGACGGTTCCGCTTGGCAGCTTCGATATTACGCATTCTATCGATGCGCATTTGGTAAAAGTTTCTGAACGACGCATGTCAGTAACGCAGCCCGTCCTTCCCGCTGGTAACATGATGTACTGGGTAGCCGAGGAGAGGGGTTCATACTTATGCAGAGAGAAGATACGAGGCCCATCATCTATGGATGCACTTGTGCTTGTGCTTTGTTTCTTGATGGCATCAATCTGCAGCCATTCGTTAGGATCGAACATTTCGAAACAGGCGGTGGAGGGCATTTAGGCACACAGACGTTTTCATCTCGTTCCTTCTCATCTTTCTTATCGGCATCCGTCTTCTTCGAGTCATCTTTAGATTCGTCGTCCTTGTCTTTCTCCCTGTCCTTAGATTCATCCTTCTTCTTCTCCTTCTTTCGCCGCTGCTTCTCCTCGTACTCCTTCTTCACCTTCTCAATCTCCTTCTCCATAGCCTCGGCCTTCCTCTTCGCTGCCTCCTCTTCTGCATCAATGATAGGCGAGCAGAAATGGCGATCTTTGAGATGGACCGGGCAGACGTAGAAGAAGTCCTGGAGTAGTCTGTTAGATAAACGGTTGCTACATTCTGTTCTGACGTTGAGAGATGAGAGATAAAAGAAGCCAATTCGCAGCACATTACCTTGTTGTTCGGCGTGATCAAGACACTACTTGAGGGCTTGTGGCAGATCAAGCAGGCTTTCGCGGCGGTGTCTGCTACTCGGCGGAGATGCCAGGTGTTTGGGAGAGTTGTTGCCATTGTAGAAGTGTTCATAAAACTTATCCTCAAGATCCAGGGGAGTGTATGTACAAAGCTCGGAACTCGAAGTTGCGAAGTGCGATAAGTTGGAGAGAGACAGATGGTGGACTAGTGTTGTTGGTGCGCACTGCGGAGACAACATATCATGTGACTGACTCTAGATAGACCATTGTATAGATCAATGAAACATTCAGTCCACCGACTTCCATAACGATTCCTGTGTATTAAAGAGGGCTCAGGCTTATTATTGTAGTTGACAGATTAGGGAAAGTTTAATCTCCCTAGGTATAAAGCAGAAGGGCGATGGTCCTTCGCGCCTTCCTCTACACAGTCCATGTCCTAAACGAACCATATTCAACGGGTTACTGTACAAATCTAGGTCAAATCAACTACTCAGTAACACTCTCCAAGCTCCTCAATGCACTTCGCACCCTATTGGGCATAAGCTCATCCGTATTCTTCGCTCGCCTCCTCGCATCCGTCCACACCATATACTCGCCATAACTCCTTGGCATGACGTGCACATCGCCCTCCACCAGGAATGTATAGTTGAACATCCCCGTGGCCTTCTTTGTCCCGTGCTCCACATCGCGGACCTTCGTGTCGACGCGCACTTGAATCTTTGTGTACTTGCTGCCGTTGCCTCCAGCTGCCACACCCTCGAGCTCGCGCTCTAGAGGTTCAGTGTAGGCGACCGTTGCACGGAGATATAGCACGCTTCCTACGGGGACTGGGTTCTCGAATGTGCTTGGGTCGAGGGAGATGAAGTTTGGTCTGGCGTGGGCAAACGATGCCGCACAACAGAAGGCTAGCTCGAAGGACTGCTTTAGGAGGTAGCCGCCGAAGATCATAAAGTTGTGGCGGTTTCGGTCGGCGGGTTGCATAATTTGGGCAGACTTGAGGACTGTGGTGTCCATGTCTAGGGTGTTTGGGGGTCTGTCTTCGGGGTTTTCTAGACTGGGTTAATTACTGACAAAGGATAAGATGTAGGCGTCGTACTCAGATAGGACATTTCTTTCGTCCAGAGGGAGTGAATGAGGTTACTCTCCTCGTCGTCCGGTGCTTTCTCGAGAAGGCTTCGCTTCCGTAGTGCTTTCTTAGCCTGGTAATTCTTCTCGCCCTTTTTGAATAGTTCGCGCTCTTCCTCTGTTTCCACCAGTAGAGGCGCAACGGCAGCCGGTCTATCAAGTCAGCATATGACCTAGAAAAGCTGACAGTCGCAACCTACTTCTTCGTCACAGGATCCAGCGAGACCATCGTGAAGGCACACGTAATCAAGACATCCTCCGGATTCGCCTTCTCGCCAGGCGCAGGCACTTTTGCGACCTGCAGCGACACCTCCATACTTGACCGCCCAGTCGCATACGTGACCTGACCGCTGAGTTCGAGGTCGCATATCTCCATCAGCGGATGCTCAATCGTAATCCGGTCTACGGCCGCAGTGACGGTAGTCACGGAGTCGCCGGTGTGCCTGTAAGCTATGACACCGGCTAGGGCATCGAGGTCCATGAGAAGAGAGCCAAGTCTCCCTTATATTAGCAAGCATCCTCAGTTAACGTTGTGTGGTTTCAGTACCTGATATGTCCCGAAGCATTCAGATAAGTATCCAGAAGCCATTTATCTTGGGCTAGGGGTAGAATCTGCCATGCCAATCAGTCACGACGCTTACAATCTAGCAGCATCAAGACAAAGGTTTAACTAACGGCACTATAATAACTATCCCCCATCTTCTTCAGCGTCAAATCCGGCTTTGGCCGAGGCGTCTCAGTGTGCCCCGGCAGCGCGGTCTCGCGACTCTTATTCAACGCCTCAACCCACGGCGTCTTGACTCGCATGGGCATCCATGTCGGCCGAAATGCGGCTCCTGGTCGCGTAGTTTGGAATTCTCGACATTGTTGTAGCGATTGCGACGACTCTGCGCGAGGCCGGATATTGCGACCACTGACGAGACATTTTGACTGTCTCACGATGGAGCGTCGTGTACTTTGGCTCAGCATGATGCTTGGCTCAGCATGAACTGTGTTTTGGATATATAGATTATAGATGTTAGTAATGAAGATCGGGGTAAGTGTAATTGGAGAAAGCTGCAGGACGGGGAAGAGCAGCAGTTCGTGTTCGGCCCCGACTCGGCTTCTCCACGGAACAAGTCGGGGCCCGACTAAGACATATCCCGTCGAAAGACTCTTACGGACTCCGTATATCTATATCTTTTAGCCCCTTAGTCGGATGCTTGGGTATTGGAGTTCATCAAGGAAGCAAATGACTTTCAAGGCGCACGGGCAAAGAGTGTGTCGGTAGTATTACGGCGTGGCTCGTAGGCGGAACTACATATCCATGGTGCACAGTACTCCATACATAGGAATCTTCAAATTCACTTGGGCAGACCGCCCTCTTCACACGTTTGAAACAACATCCCTCGCTTTTCAAATGTCTTCATGGAATCTGTTGGTTATAATCTCAACTTCGAAATGCAGAGTGCAGAATGCAAATGGAAGCCTGTGAGTGACGTCATTTGTCTAGCCCGCTACCCCGGGCTTTCCATACTCTGTGCTTCTGGGGGCATCGTCTCGAGCTCTTCACCAGAGCAGCTATTCTCGGCCGAGTAGGGATACTTCCCCAAGCAGAATACTACCATAGGGCTCAAGCTACGCATAGCTTATTAAAGCTTCGTTCCATCCATGACCGAATCAAAAACGATCCCAGCGTTGCAGTGCGTCAAAATGAAGTCACCCAGCCGGGCATCCGAGAACAGCCCATCTGTAACTACTCCGGCAACCGAAGCATTCTCCAGCTGTACACTGGACTTCGTCCGAGAAACCTCGTCCGAAAGAGCATCCTACCCTGAGTATTGTCTCAAATAGCGGCTTCTATAGTAGGCCTTTCAGTATACTAAGTGCCGAATCTCGTCCGAGAGAGTTTCCTATCCACCTTGTACACTTCTGGATCCGGGGTACTTGAGGAAGTACTCCTCAACCATAGACGTACCGAACTATTCCATACATCATTGAAACTCGTCTACACTACCTCTATACATATATACACTTAAAATGAGCGACCCTCACAATCCCAACATTGAGAAGCGCACAACCCCCCAATGGGCCCTCTATCAGCGCGAGAATTTCTGGAAGCTCAACGAGGGCAAGACGGCCCCCTTCAACACTGGTATTCTCTAAGCACCCTATGGCGCACCGTTTCGTCTCTATTGGTACTGATTCAACTGGTAGACCCCACCAAACTCGAAGAACGCGCCAAAGAAACCCTAAGCAAAGGCGGCTGGCTCTACGCCTCCTCAAACGCCGGCCTATCAGCAACCCACCTCGCAAACAGACAAGCATTCTACCGCCACCGCATAGTCCCCAACCAGCTCGTCGACACAAACCTCCGCGACACAAGCACCGAGATCTTTGGCCACCGCGTCTCCGCACCGATAGGCTTCGCCCCGATCGGAATAAACAAGATCTACCACCCCTCCGCTGAATTAGCGGTCGCCAAAGTCGCCGGTGAACTAAACCTCCCCTACTGCCTCTCCACGGCGGGGAGCACGCCAATCGAGAAAGTAGGCGAGGCAAACGGAAAGGGAAATCCGCGGTTTTATCAACTATACATGCCGCACGACGACGAACTGACCGTCTCCCTCCTAACCCGCGCCTGGGAGTCCGGCTTCGACGCATGCATGCTCACAACGGATACATGGCAACTAGGCTGGCGGCACGACGACGTCGCCAACTCAAACTACGCCTTCTACCGCGGATTGGGTGCAGACCTTGGTCTCTCTGACCCGGTCTTCCAAAAGCGGTGCAAAGAGGAGGGACTAGACGTAACTAAGGACGTCGTAGCCTGCTCCACAAAATGGATCGACTCAGTCTGGCACGGCCGCGCCTGGAGCTGGGAGAAAATCCCCTGGCTCATCGCAACCTGGAAAAGAATCTCAGGCGGCCGACCCTTCCTAATAAAGGGAATCCAATCCGTCACCGACGCCAGAAAATGCGTCGAGTACTGCGTCGACGGGATCGTGGTAAGTAACCACGCGGGCCGCCAAGTCGACGGCGCAATTGCGTCTCTCGACTCCCTTGAGAATATCGTGAATGCCGTGGGCGATCAGCTGTATATCACGTATGACTCTGGTGTGCGTGGTGCGAGTGATGTGGGCAAGGCGCTGGCGCTCGGTGCGAAATTCGTCTTTGTGGGAAGGCTCTGGATTTGGGGGCTTAGTATTATGGGTGAGGAGGGGGTTAGGCATGTTATGAAGTCTTTACTGGCGGACTTTGATATCCTTATGGCTGTTGGTGGGTTTAACAAGGTGGAGGAGTTCACGAGGGATAGTTTAGGTATGTTTACTCTTCACGGGGCCCGAAGTTGGATTGGTGCTAACATTGTTGATTGCCGCAGAGTCCTACCCGAAGTCATACTCGCTTATACCTGACCGAGTACTATAGATATATCTCATAATCTAGTCCACAATACACCAAAAGGAATATGATATATACCAAGATAACAGATAAAGAGATATATTCTAACCGCTATATACGAACAATGCCATGACACGAGTCAACATGCTTCTGATATCTGATTACAACGAATATGCGACGAGCGAACCTGGGCCAAGCCGAGCCGGGTGATGATATCTATCACGAAAAGAGGGTGGGGTAAGGGTAAGGGTATATGCACCGTAATGCTAAACTAAATATGGAACAAGAAGAGAAGAGAGCCCGCAAGGGCAGGCAAGAAGAGGCCGGAGACGGGGATTGTAAACGTTGCTCCCGCACCGGTAAACTCGTCTCCATTTTGAGAGGGATTCTCAGAGGAAGACGATGATAAACCTGAACTTGAATTCGAGTTCGAGTTCGAGTCCGAGTTCGAGTTCGCCGTAGCAAATGTGTCCGTCGGCGACGCAACCGAGCCAGTCGTCGTGCTTGTCCCCGGTATAGAGCTATCAGGCAACTGCGCGAACCCAATGCGGTCATTATCGAAGTCGAACACCGAGTAAACATTCTTGAGGAAGGTATCACCGAGGATCATAACGTCGTCACCGAAGACCGCCTGCGCAATGAGAGTCGAGACGCAGCCGCCGCCGGACTCGAGTTCCGCGCCGATGTAGTCCTTCGGCGACATATTGTAGTCGACGCCCGAAAAGGTGAATTTGACGCTTGTCGTTGAGTCGCAGGGGACGAGGTAGTTTTCGTCTGAAAGGGATTTCGAGCCGGGGATGAGGTTGTGGATTGCTTCTGCATCTTTTGGGGGGATCAGGCTGTATGAGGTTCCTGTGTCGATGATGGCGAATTTGTTCTTGAGGTTGCAGGCCTTCCCGTTGACGTTTACGTCGTCAAGCGGGATGCTCCAGTGGATGCTGTCCTTTGCGACGGGGGTGTATGCGATGTCGCCTTTGAATTTGGTCTTGTCGACGCTGCCGAAGGAGACGACGCCGTCGCGTTCGCCGTCGGAGTTGCGCGATAGGTGGAATCCCACGATATTGGATTTTAGGTCCTCCTGCTCCATGACTAGGTCCATGAATGCTCGTCTTCCTCCTAGAGATTTGTCGCCTGATCGGCCGAGCCCGAGAATGCCGTCGATGGGATAATCCCTAAAGTCGTCCGTCGCAATGTCGGCCAATCCAAAGGTCATTTCCACGTTGATGTTGGCGATGGTAAGGTGGTCCTTGACGAGGTCGCCGCTGACCTTCCCAGACCCGTATCCAACCTCGAATGTATCCGTTGTCCGCTCAACAGTCGAGGACGAGTTATCGCCGAAAGAATTGTGCATCAGACAAGGTTCCGCCGTGCAGTTTGCGCCAAACAACCATGTATTCGCGCCGCCTGTATCCAACATCATCCAAACTGGCTGCCCTGGCGTCCCAACATTCACCGTCGCAAAGTACGAGTAATCCATGCCATCTTGGTGGAGAGCGACTGTGTTCGGCTCGGTGGGTTTATCGGCTAGAACGACCTTGTAGATATTGTCGCGGCGGACGTGGGTGCTGACATCGACAGCCAGATTCAAGAGGCCGTCCTCTGGCGCTGGTGATTCCTCCATTTCGTCATGGAGCGCGTCGCCGGAGAGTTTCCTCACTGGTACAAAGCGACGGTCTAGATTGACGTCTATATCGACATCGACATTGGCATCGGCAGAGACGTGGGGGACGGTCCTGACCTTGAAGGCGTACGGTATGAAGGCGTCGGCGCCGGCGTAGAGGTAGGCTGCAGAGAGGAGACATTGTGAGAGACGCATGATCCGGCACGGATCTAGTAGAGCTGGTGGATCAGTTGGAGAGCAGGCGGAATCATTGAGAGATCTGAGACCAGACTGGACTGTCGTTCTGGTTCTGATATGCCGTAAAACTGGGACAGGAGAGCAGGCTGATTTAAAAATAAAAGCGCAATGCAAACAAAGGAGTGACAGTATTGAACTATGCAGCAGTTCAATAGCGAAATATAAAAATAGGACTTAAGGAAAGACAGAAGAGCGAGGGCAAGGGTAATGGCTGGTGGTGATAAGCACCAGAACCAAAACGACAAATTAACGGTAATGTTGTACAGAGAGGATAGACAGCGCTGCAAGCGTCTACGTCGATCAAACCAAAGCGACAAAGAAACCAAACGCAATGGATTTCAAGAACGAGTGGAAAGAGAGGGAAAGGTAGGAATGTTGAAGATGTCCGCCATGGTATCTAGATACAGGGGCTGGATGTCGAGTCGAGTCGCACAAGTCAAACGAACGCCAACGCCGCGATACAACCTTGGAAGAGAGGACTTGCACGCAAGAGACGGAAAGGCGCGCAGCAGAGACGGACCCTGACTGGCTGGTCACCAACTAGCTCTCAAACGGGGTCTGGATCTTCAGTGCATCGGGCTCTTTTCAGCGGCGTCGGTGGGGTGGAGGAACCCCTGAATGCCTTGTCACTGGCAATTTGGAATCAAGTGGCGAGAGAGCAATTATAACCAGTTCCTCGTGAACAGTTAAAATATAATAAGGAGTCAAGAGAAGAGACTCTGTAAGGAGTAAACATCAACCGATGCAAAGACCACCTGTTTGTCGCGCTGTTTCAGCTAAAGCAGCTGCTCGCCTTCAAGTTGTCCAAGGTCGAACACCTTGATTGCTGCCCCGCAGCTTTGCCACAGCAGGCCCACTGCAGCCGAGTCCATTCAGGCACTCCGGCATCCAGACCCGTTGGCGATGGAGACGGTGATGATGCGTCGATGCGACTCATGAAGACTCCAGAGCTGGATGGATGTGCACGGACGATCCCTCATTTCCAAAAAAAAAAAAAAGCCAAGTCTGTGCTTATTCTGCTGACTGAGTTTGTTGGATGATTATGCATAACAGTTAAGGTCTCCCCTGCCGTCGGGAGCTACCAGTTGTTCAAGGTAAACCTTGACGATGAAAGCTTGTGATACGGTAGGGCCGGATTTATTGCTGGAAACTCTCTAGGGACCATGGGTGGCCGTCATACCTATGCCGGTTCGCTTTCAGCAATCCGCTCCCTGATTCAAGGTAAAGTCAGATTTTCTGAGACGTTGACAGCAGTCGGTTCAGGTTGTTCTCGTCAATATATTTTCGAAGCTCGAGCATCAGCAGCGCAGCTTTAAACACTTCCAGGTCCTGAGTCCGCAGAGTTCCAAAAAGGAGAGGTAGTGACATAACAACACAGATACCGACCTACCTAGTCCAAATAACCTCAGAGCTCCCGTTCATGAACAAAACAAAAGTAGGAGTCTCTACTAGTGAAGAAGCTACAGCGCGGGCTTGACTTTTCTACTAGTATTCACATGCCACAGTCGATACTCTGTACTCTGTAGTCGGGATATACCGGATGGATCGCGTGCGAAGACTGACATCATCAAGCCCTAGGACTCGAAACTTGAGACTTGAACACGGCTCCGGCTATTACCTCGCAGTTAATTATCGTGAAGCCGAAAGCACGATACAAAGTAGCTGCCAGAGGGAACGAACATTTGGGCGTGGCTGGGGTATACTCCCGATCTACTCCGGAGTAATCGCGGAACCAGTGCGGCGATCTGAAGTAAAACTCTACATACTGCAACATCAGATTGAGGAGTACAAACCGCGATCACCGTTATTATTGCTGGACTAGAGTGCTCCGTATTCTGGGCTAAACGCTTTGGATGATCTACGAATGTCGGGACGATTACGTCCTAGATATTATCGTCTACTTCGAGGGAGTGACGGCGGCTCGAAATGTCTTCGTTCTCCGGGTTTCCGGTTCTCATATTGGGCCAATGACAATCAAGTCCATTTGGACATGAGGTAACCGAAGTAGACATAGAGTAGGCAACACAGGTTGCTAATCAACAAATGAGAACAAGATAGTCCATAGACCTTCACAGGTTCAACGTATAATATTAACCACTTTAAAAGCAGCATTCGTACAGCGCTAGATAAAACAAAAAAATTGTAAGGGACGAGATCACTTCCTGACGGTATTCGGCTGCTTGGGACCCAAGAGGTCATCCAAGAACCCGCTCCAGAGCTCCGAGACAACTCCGGTGCCCTTGCTCTGTTCGCTCTTGAGCTCCGCAGCGTATCTCGATTTGCCGACGGCTTCGGTCAGGGAGAACGGGTCGATCTCCACGGAGTCGTTATCGACGACCTCGGACATGGGGCTTGCGGAGACGTTGGCCCCGTCGCCAGATACGGTGTAGACCTGGGGCTTCATTGGGGAGCCCGAGGGGCTGGTCGCGTCATGATGGGTGTAGAAATCTGGAAGGATCGGAACCGGAGCGTCGGCTGAGGCACTGCCTTCGGCCGCGATTGAGGGCATGTAGGCGAAGTCGACGGTGGAAGAGTCGTTGACGGCTTTGAGGGAGCGGGAGGTGTTGAATTCACGGCTGGGGGTTCTGCATTGGAGCTAGGTTAGTTCTTGTTCTCTAGGTGCAGCACTGCATGCAAGGGTTCTCGTTACGTACTCTTTCTTAGAGCTGCTGCTGATTCTCTTCATGGCAATGCTGAAAGCACGGGACTGGAGGAAGTCATGGTTCGAAAGGCGTTCGACGAGCTATGAGAAATTAGCTACGCTGTAGTTGGCCCGGGGAAGTCTGCAGGTGTAGTATATACCTCGGCCTGACTTCCAGTGGCCCTCAACTTGCGCTTTTGGCACTCGCTCTTGAGATCGGCGAGGTTGCGAGTCGAGTACATGGTCGCCTTGTCCGAGACATTCTTGGCCGGCTGGGCAGAGTGAGCGCCAGTGATGTGAAGACCACGGCGGTAGATGGGGGAGAAAGCGTGCTGCTGGGAGAGCAGACGAAGGGCACGAAGCGAAGTTTCACGGGGGGCAGCCATGATGATTGAGACTCGGATGGATAGATTGATGAGATAGGTTTGAGGATGCGACAAGATGGAAGCTGAAGAATCGAAGGTTGAGCTGAGGAATGTAGGTAGGTATAAGTAGAGCAGTGCCAAGAGTAGGCAAGGATAAGTGTAGTATGCGATGTAAGTACAAGGTAAGGTGGTTTGAAGATGCAAGAGCTGGGTAGAAGTAGGAAAGAGATGAGAATCAAGGGAGGAGGAGAGGGTAGCTAAATAGGTCACACGGGAGCCCGGACACAGCAGTACTTGAAGGTGCAGCAGTAAACCTGGGACCGTTGGGAAGAGTTGAGCTCTCCACTCTTGCTGCGGGTGGACACTGGGGCTGGCGGTCTGGGCCAAGTCGGCCGGCGGTTTAATAGTAGCACCCCCAAGCTCGAGGATCGCTGAGTCTATACATTGTTTTGGGTCAGCTGAAGACCGACATTACCTTCATCTTCAACAGTTTTTCTTAAACGTTTCTACAGCTTCATTAGGGTCACTGGAACAATCGTATTTACTATTGGCCAAACATGGATCGGAGACGGGAATCCAAGGCCCAAACCAAGGAGGGGTAAAGCAGACCCCGGGCCCGAACAATGATCATCAATCATCCCCTCATCACCACCACAGTTGAGGATATGCAGGTGGCAGACCACTCTCTTCGCACCTCCATCCTCCATCGGAGACACAAGGATGGCTATCTCCCGTCTGAAGCCCGGTGACCAGCGCCTGCGTGGACCAATGAGACCATATCAGGCAATGTATAAGAACACCTGGGCAGCTCCGTCTGTGATCCCTGAGACGGGATGACGATGACGGTGGGTTTCAGTCACTGCGAATTGTACGGGGGTAGACACTACCCCTCCTATCGCACCCGGCTCGTTTCAAATAATGAGGCGCGCCCAGAGTTCATGGACACGGACTAATCTGGATAACTCCCAGGTCCACTGGGCAGGGCTGCGGTAGCGTACTAGTAGGTAGCGTAGATCATCTCATTCGAGAAGCAAGAGGAAAAAGCTTCCATCTTGGCCTTGAACCTGCTTGATGATATCGTCGTTATCATTTCCACTGTATTGTCCAGTCAGATTAATGAGATAGCTTTTCTCGACTGCCCTGTCTTACGCGTTGCGCGGGCTCGGTTGCAGTTATCGGTTTGCGACCTGCAACATCCCAGTCATGACGTGGAGATCCATCCATCCATCGAGCTGCGAGCACACCCGACACTGCGATGCAGTTGCATTGACCATGTCCATGCCATGCCATGCCATCGCGACGAGAAGCCCCTCAGTATGCGATGCGACAGGCAACATAGAATTGCTGCGAATCATTTCCATTCCTTTACGTATATGCTGAGGTCTGAACAATGCAAAGCTTGCATGTACATAATTGCGGTGAAACATGCATGCGCTGCGAATGAGCAAGACAATGATAATCCACTTCTCATCGCATCATTTCATAATTGCAATCCTCGAATCCTTAGCTCGTGGGAAGATGATTACATCTACAGTGTAAATTGAGAACTGTCGGACTCCAGCCTCGTTTCGGTATTTGTTGAGAGGCGGTGAGATTGGAGTTTACCTTCCTACCAGTTAGGGGGCCACGTGAGCATTCTTCGATCGCCAGGTAGGGAACGCGGGTCGGAGTTATCCCGCCATTCCGTTGAGAAATAAGGTGAGATTGCCTTTTGTTGTCCTGTCCTCCCCTTTGCCCCTGATCTGGGCTGGTCTCGGACCTTGATCAGTTTACTCGAGAAGTGGCTGATGTGTTGGGCTGATGTTGCAGCCTCGTTTAACCGATCGCTTGTTGACTCATATCTTATGTCAGCTTCCCCTTCTAGTTAGTGACCAGTCCGAACGGTAGGATGACATGACTAAGAAATGACTAATACACATCCCCGTAGAACCGGGGGCCGTGCGTGCAACACTATAATTAAATTACTCGATAAAGAATCTAGTAGGTTTCACCCAGAGTACGCTAACCCTATACAGACTTCCTACAGCTATAGGAGTCGCGGGCGCGAAACACCTATTATTCAGTCATGCTGTTGTCCACGCCGCATTTTGTGGCTCGGGTGTAGCTATAAATTGCTGGCTCGACTGTTGCTTGGCTGTACCTAGACGTACATGAAGACTGTAGTACGGACTGCGGAGTATCAGGCAGCATAATAATAAGAGGCGCAAGTTGCTGTGTATCTCTATCATCTGTGAGTTAAACATCAGAGGTGGCTATGAGATATTTTTCTATAGAATAAGCCGTCTACTCCAGACCTTCAAACCGTCAGAGCTTCGATGCTCTGGTATTCCGGCCCCTGGCGATTTTCCGAGCGTATGGGTGCAGCGGACTTCCTGGCACAAGATGGTCAACATCTCCAGTGTGGACAAGGTGAGGACCGGCTTCGTCAAGCGAAGTGATGCCGATATTTCGCATTGACGTTTCCAGCTCGTCTCGCATAACTGTGCATCGTCAGCCAAGTCGTTCAGAAAATATGGTGGGGTAGTTCTTACTATCTATCAAATGCTCAACCCCCGTTTGGCCGTAGTTGGTCGCGAACAGCATACTGCGTCCCATACCCACCGCCGTTGCGCCTAAGCAGATGGCTTTCAGGACATCGGAACCCCGCCGGATGCCGCTGTCTACATAGATTTCCATCCTATCAAAAATCTCCGGACAGCGCTTGTGGAGTTCAAGGAGGATGATGATTGACGGGGGACTTGTGTCGAGGTTGCGTCCTCCGTGGTTGCTGAGCAGGATGCCGTCTAACCCGGCTTCCATTGCTAGAATGGCATCGTCTGCAGACATCACGCCTTTCAGGCAGACAGGCAGGTGCGTATGCTTTCGAACCCAAACAAGATCCTCCCATGTCAGTCCAGGGTCGATGAATCCAGCCATTACTCGTCCTAGTCCACCTCCTTTGCTGTCATTCTTGGCCTGGGATGGCGACATGGGAACCGACAAACTCTCATCAGCCTTGACGCGTTCATCCGCTTCTCGCTTCCCTGGCCATGCAGCATCCACTGTCACGAAAATGGCTTTGATATTCGGATTGGCTGAGCACTTGCGTAAAAGGTCTGCTGATTTTTCGCGCTCTCGGTTGACGTATAATTGGAAGAAGAAGCTCGCCCCAGGAGCCGCTTCCTTGAGCTCCTCCAACGTATAGGAGGAGTTATTCGAGATCTATCAATACTTGTTAGTAACCGAGCCTGCAAATGTAATGTGCTATAACGTACTCCCTGCATAATTCCTCTGCTCTCGCACGCTCGTGCAATAGCACACTCGCCATCCTGATTGATAAGTTTGGCCATGGCCGCAGGGCTGACGAATAGCGGAATCGAGGTGTCAACCCCAAGAATCTTGGACTTTGTCTCCACAGAGCGGACATTTCTCAGTACTCGAGGTCGGAACCAGATGCGGTCAAAGCACGATTTGTTGGCGTCGCGCGTGATGAGATCCGTCGCAGCGCTAGAGTAGAATACCCACGTTTTTTTGCTGGCAGTTCTTGATGCCACATGCTCAAAATCGTGCGCATTGATCAAGGTTTCGAGTGGTGGTTTATCGTTCTTCCAGACTGCTTCGGGGTTTTCACTTGCTGGTTGCTTATGCCAGTCTTCGTCTATCGTGGATTCGTCGAGCTTGCCTTTGTACTGTTCCGGAGCCAGCTCTGCCTTCAGAAGGCCAGGGGTGTGAGCTTCAGAATAGGCCTTAGTTGCATCACGGCCAGCATATTTCAAGATAACTGGTATTCTCGATCAGTTACAGAGTTCAGCATACTTTCCTTAGACTCACTTGTGGGTCCTCCGGGGTGCTCGTTCAGAAAGTTGGTGACGTCCCAGACTTGATTATCGACAACAATCCAGCAATCCTCCGGTGTATTGTGATTTGATATTTCTTTCGTGCACAGGAGTTTCTCTTGCGCCATTATTGCTCTCGTGAAAGTTGTTATCGAGGGCCTGCCTGCTTGCGAGTATCCCTGTTGATTCGACTGATATGAAACCGATAACCAGTCGGCGGCAAGCAATCCCGTAGCGCTCTTAACGGTCTCAATCTTTGCAGGAACAGGTGGAGGGAAGAAAACGATGTGAAATATACGAGTTAGCGTTCGGGCTAAGTGCGTCCGAGGGAGAACCCTGACCTCCGCACTTCTCAGCGATAATGCGGAGTGCTCAGGTCCACAACGGAAAACACCCCGCATAATCGCGGGATATATGTATGCCATTGCGCACGATCGCCGTGGCCGAGGGACAGGATTTCCATTATTGAGATCAAAAAGTCATGGGGAGCTATCTGCACGTCTGGCATGCTGAGGTCTGCTTCCCACGCAGCAATTATGCTCTTCAAGGTATCAGGACGGCATCTCGAGAGGTTGCGTCGAGAAAGCATATGAGCCAATCACAGGGCAATAAGTAGCAGGTACCGCAGCCTGGGTGCCAGGAATGGACTAAATCTCGGTCGAACGTCGGAGGGGCGAAGAGAGAGAATCGGAAAATGGCCGAGATTGAGTGGGAAGAGCCATCAGCCACAGCTTTTGTGGCTGGTGGGCGCCAAGACTCAGGCACAAAAGGCGATGGCTTCAGCCAGGTTCGCAGTTGGCCACTCTCACATAAACTTCCATATTTCAAATTTACCAATGAATGGAGAGTTTATTGTAGGCGGTGCTCTTAGAAACTCTCGGAATATCAGTAAATTTTCATCTCTAGCCGGCAATACTAGCAGAAAGACCCTGTGCCCGCGATTACAAATTCCTCTGCGACATAGTCAAGGTATGTTCCCACAAGTTGCTCTACTGGTTGGTCGTATTTTTTTTTCTGAAAAAATTCGTAGCCTAACATATAGCAGCGCCTTTCGGGACTGGTCTTTTGTCTCGGCGTCCTCTGCCCTGCCCTACATACTTCAGGCGGGGAAGCTTTGCATTTTCTTCGGCATCAAGCCACTCAGCAGAAATGGGGGAGACGAATACGACCCTCAGATATGTGGACGTGCGTTATCTTCTTCTCCGATTACTTTCGCTGCCAGAAGCTGATGAGACGACCTCATTTCTAGATTGGAATCAACCTGAGTGACCCGGTGTTCAAGGGCAACTATCATGGGAAGCAGGTTCATGATGATGATTTAGATGACATCGTCCAGCGTGCACGAGATGTAGGATGCCAGAAGTTCATGGTGACTGGCTCTGATCTTGAGGAATCGAAGCGTGCTATTGAAATCGCTCGAAAATACCGTACGCAGAGCCCCAGACACGCCCTTCAGATTATAAAAGCTAACGTACCGTAGCCGGCTTCTGCTACGCAACTGTTGGGGTTCATCCCTGTCAAGCCAAGCACTTCGACGAATATCCTGGTGGTCCGCAAAAGCTGCTTGATGAGGTCAGGTCGTTGGCGCTAGAGTCAAAACAGGCAGGGCATGCTGTTGCCTTTGGTGAATTTGGATTAGATTATGACAGACTTTTCCTAAGCGCAAAGGAGCCGCAGCTCAAGTACTTCGAAGCGCAGTTGGAAGTTGCGGTGGAGCTTCAGCTTCCTCTTTTCCTCCATTCGCGAGCTGCTGCGGATGACTTTGAAAGGTTACTAGCGCCAAAACTGGAGAAGCTTCCGAAACGAGGCCTTGTTCACAGCTTCACGGGGACATTGGAGGAAATGCAACGGCTGTTGGCGCTCGGTCTGGACATCGGCGTCAATGGGTGCAGTCTGAAGACCGAGGAGAATCTGGAAGTGGTGAAAGCTATTCCGTTAGATCGCATCCAGATTGAGACTGATGGGCCCTGGGTAAGAGACTCTTAATGTCATGCATAATCCCATCTCAGATGCTAACCTCGGCCTCATAGTGTGAAATCCGTCCCTCCCACGCTTCTTCGAAATTTTTGAGCGGCGCACCCCCATTACCAAAAGCAGTCAAGAAAGAGAGATGGCAGAAGGGGTGTATGGTCAAGGGGCGAAACGAGCCGGTCGCGATAGTGCAGGTTGCACATGTCATTGCCGGTGTCAAGGGAATAACATCAGAGGAGGTCTGCGAAGCGTGAGTCTTCCCTACTCTACCAAAGTACCTCAGCTGCTAATTCTTCGCTTTTTAGCGCATGGGCAAACTCAATCAAGATGTTTGGCCTAGGAGAAGAGAATCCTTAACTCTGCATCGTCCACTGCTTGCGCTTACATAGCCCAGGCTCATTCCGTGGCGATAAGCTGGTGGGTGTAGACGAAAGTCGTGTATTTCTTTTACTGTATAGACATAGAAGAAGGGAAAAGCTATCTCTACCAGTAGAGATTTTCAAAACCCAGGACTGTGAATCTTCTATTCCACTATTGATGGCTTGGCTCTCATACAAAGTGCTGTGTCATGGCATCCTTTGGCTCCCAGCTCCTACAGTGCTCCTTCCTTCTCTAGCTCACTTCACCTTTCACCCGAGTCCACGGCCTACTCTTCTCTGGCTGTACTATCTGGCTGTACCAAGCTTATCTGTTCATAGGACAGGGATTCTGCTTGGCTATCCTTCGCCATAAGAGGGGAAACAGTATGTTGGTCCTTGTTCATTCAAATGAATTCATCAACAAAAACTTTCTGTTTTGCTCATTCTGTGGATCTCCCTTACACTACTCAACATGCTGCCCTTTCAATCTTCACGTGAGGAGGATATTTAGTTGAAGTTCCTTCTCTTGTTAACCTCTCTTCACACCTCACCGCCTATGCCTCTTTCTATAACACTAACCTTCATTCTCTCACCATCTCTTCTATATCTCGAACGCTGACCCGAAAAGTAGCCCCTTTGTCGTCTGCACTACCCAGTTCGACTCTTCTACGCTATTTTTCATCATGGTTGGCTCTCAGATCTACGGTTAGACTCCCGAGTCTATCTCCAGATTCGTCCTTTTCTTGTTTCGTTCTTTTTTGCTGTTTTGATTCGCGGTTCCTGAAGTCGGCGCCCTTTCTCGGGCTTCTGGATTACAAAACTGCTTTCGTGTTTCGTTATCGAAGTGGGCAACGCGTCGAGCCATCTTTCCCCTGGCTGCTTCGAGGACACCAGTACGATGACCTATCCTTTGATCAAAAAGACCACGAACGGAGTGAATGAAAGTCGTCAAGGCAAGTTGCCATGACCTGTCTCTCGAGATGTTACTCCCTCGCTGACTGGTACTCGTGATATAGTCAGCAAGCAGGGCATCAGAGTCTCACCGCGGGAGTCAGTGGAGTCAGACGGTGAAAAATCCGAGCTACCCGAGAACTTTGGTGAGATTGTGAAAGGGATATACCGCAGCTCATTTCCTCAGAACTGGAATCTTCCGGCACTTGAAAGCCTGGGGCTGAGAACTATAATGTAAGTCGGCATTTCCCGCTTCTTCTTGGACTGACTACTTACTCGTAATTTGCAGCACCCTTGTCGACGAGCAGTATACGCAAAGCTATGAGAGCTTTATCAAGGAAAATGGGATCAAGCATCACATTGTTCCCTTCATCGCCAATAAAGATCCCGCTGTCAAAACGCCAGATTGCGTCGTGAATGTCATTCTGAGAATAATGCTCAACAAATCCAACCACCCTATCCTCATCCACTGCAATAAAGGCAAAGTGAGTGCAAGACCTCCGAAATTCGGCTTCCCAGTGGCTAAACTGCTGCGATCAGCATCGTACTGGATGCGTGACTGCTTGCTTTCGAAAGCTACAAGGGTGGGACGGACAGAAAATCATGGAAGAGTATGTCCGATACTCGCGCCCAAAACAACGGGTGCTGGATGAGGTTTTCATCAGAGAGTATGATCCCTCAATGCTCTCCAACTTAGCTCAAATTTCGGGTGCAAAGACATGGGCGTCCTCCGGAATCTACGTCAATATTCGGCATGAGGAAGATCAAAATTCGCCGAAGAAGCTTCTTCACTTACCTTACAATGGAATTCGCGTGAAGGTCTCGACTTAGTGGCTGCTTGTTCTCGAGTGCCGCAAATTTGACTGTTGCTCTTATTGTGTAATCGACTTTGATACATATGTCTGGCATTAGTGGCGTTGTGGTTGCTCGGTGTTCGTTGCTTTGTTTGAACAAAAAGGATTGTTGGGGAGCGGTTGTTTCTTCTGTTATGGCTATCTACTGTATTGAGTTCTACGCATTCAAGCATGGTGTCGTTACCGATAGAGAGTTGACATTCGCACTATCTTTGGTTTTCTCTTGCTCTGATAATGTCTGTTCTTCAGCTTGCTTGAGTGGTCTGTAATATCTAGTCTATTTCGGTATGGTCGCTTATCATACATCGCTCACTGTACATTCTTCAGAGTAACAGTATATACTTCGGCCCCCTACCGTCCGATATCATGCTCCAGAATCGTCATAGAGCATTTCATCCCCGCTGCCATTTTCTTCCATCAGTAGCTCGTGATAGAAATGCGGGCTATGCTGGAAAGACTTCTGGTCTTGGCGTGAGGGAGCTTCATCTTCGGATTTGACAAATGGCTCGTGGTAGGAATGTGGCAATGTCGAAAAATATATCTGGCGTGCAGAGGGATATGGCGGTTCAAAGCCTTCAAGAGTACACGAATCAAAGTCAAGCATTTCGTGATCTGAATCCGGCATGGCGGGCTTAACTGGTACTGATATTGTGTGAGCATAAGGCAGCGTTAACGACGGATCCGGTTCTTCTTTGAAGTGAAGGGGAAGATGGGGGTTTTCGGGCTTTGGGATAGAGGTATCAATGTAGTCTCCTAGGATATCCATGTCTGCCAGGGGGTCGGTATTGTTGTCTCCTAGTATCATTATCGAACTGGATCTCTCATCGATTCCTTGGAACTCGAGTTCGGATATGAGTTCGGGCTCGGGCTCGGGCTCCTTGTTTATGCTCTCTGAACAGAGGTCTGAATGGTGGAGGGTTTTCGAATCATGACTGTAGCAGTCATCGTCGGGGTAGACGGTGTGCTCTGATATAGATTCGGTGATGAGATTGTCTTCGTAGCCATGCTCGTCATTGACTGGATTGAGGACAATATTGGAGAACTTTCTCAGGTGCTTGGGAGTCGGGGCGTGATAAAGGCGCTTCTGAGCGATTGTCCACAGCCTCGTCTTCAGTATGGTTTTAGTGTTTGGATGGTCGTCATTCTTGGGCGGGTTCGTAGTGTCAAAATTCGAACTATGTGACGTTTGGATGGAGGCAAGTTTATCTTTCAAGGCTTGGTTGTCGCTGCGGTCCAACATTGATGTCAGTGATTTAGCAATTGATGTCGTTAAGCGTGATCGTTGGTTCATAGCCTAGTTGAAGCGAAAATTTTGGTTAGCTGATGTACGGCGCTCGCCAGTATTCATTTGGCAGGGATGTAGCAACGCTCACCTCGCTGTAGCCAAGCTTGAACACTGAAGGTGCTATTGTGGATAGGCTCTTAAGGTTATCATTTGTTCCTTTTCGTCCTCGCAACCGTATCACGTCCCCAAGTACCAGCGTCGTAAGCGCGTCCTGAAAGAGAGTGCCAATTCCTGAAGTGCAGCGCGGATCGAGCATTGCGTGACTGGGATCACTCCAGCCTTCGTTCGTTTCACGAATGTCCAGTTCGAGTAATAGGTCGTCACTCTCTCCAACAGTTGTAAGGCTCTCTTGTGAGTAGTATGCCTGATCCCAATTGCAACTGCTAATATCAGTTGATTGACTTGTATCCGCGCTGTAGTCATGCGATGTTTGTGACGGGAATTGCATTAGGGGTTGTTCGTAAGCGTGACTATATTTCAGGCGGACATCAATGACGCCGATGCGAGCAGTCAGTACGTCGTTGGGAGGGATTGAATCGGCAAGATCCCTCAATATTTTTGGGAATCTCGGCTCGCTTGTCTTCTCCGGAGATTCACATCTTTTCCGTATTCCGAATGAGAGATGGCAAGTCTGCTCTGGTTCGTATTTAATACTCTTGTAGGCGACGGCTAATCCTAGATCCGACCACATCTTGGCTCCGTCAGTCTGATGAAGTTGTCATGGACGTAAGAGTGGTACTCATTGGATTTACCTTTGCCTTGCACACAAATCCAACTATTTGAGGACCGACTGAGGGGTGCAAATCGGCCCCAGAAGTGATGCGAATATCGAGCTTCAGCTCAGTTTTTTGAGTCACCCAAATATCTCCAGAGCATAGGGCCTCTTTCAGCTTCCCGGTTTCATGTGAGAGTGGAGTTTCTGGAGGAAGCAGCATCAACGCAGAGGCTTGTAAAGATAGGCTTAAGTCTGAATCCGATGAAGAAAATAGTCTCTGTCCAAGGTCTATTGAGCAGCTCATGATATATGCCCTTCAGAAGCCTGAATATAGTATATTCATGGGCAGCCATCTTTCTGCCAGAAAGTCGATGGTAGAAGTGAAGGGTGGAGGTGGTGAAGTGCAAACTGAAGATACCAGCCAATATATATTTGCAGGCCG
The DNA here is from genome assembly GCF_047715775.1 of Aspergillus undulatus. Lineage (NCBI taxonomy): Eukaryota > Fungi > Ascomycota > Eurotiomycetes > Eurotiales > Aspergillaceae > Aspergillus > Aspergillus undulatus. The sequence goes on from NW_027396640.1 coordinate 229,866, forward strand.
TCTATTATGACCATGACACCCAAAGTATCATTCATCAGATAACCCACAGAGATAAACCTACTAGCCCTGTACCAATACATCAAATTAGCCGATTCAAGCTGTTTCCAGTCTTCATTTACTTTCGATTAGCTTTTGTCGTGACAAGGTTAAGATCTTATACAAGGAGATGCTGCTCGGGGCTCTCTGTCATAGAAGGGGCGAAAGGCGCTAGTTACGGGCGATATTGAAGCAATTTAGAGCCCCCAAGTTTGGTGGGAGAGGTTTTTTGTCTTGGTTCTGTATGAAAAGTTGAAGTATTAGTTCTGGGTGTGTTGCTGGTATAAATAGAAGCTATCGATAAGCCGATAAGCCACCATCACGTGTAAGTAAGTGGACGCCCGTTTGGCCAACGTGATCGTCCACAAAGATGCTTGCCATGACTCTCAAATCCAGCAATGCCCGGTGATGAGAGACAGCAATCTTCTCTGGCTGAAGCTAACGGTCTTGCCGAGCCGGAATCGCAGCGACTCCTCCGCCTGTTGAGCGACGAACACAACGATGCCATTTCCGCCGACATAGGCAGCTCAACCCCCGATGAATCGGGGTCGCCATCCGCCCCATCTCCGCTATTAGACGGACAGCGTCGCACACCGCGCACTCAAAACCGCGTGAGATTCGATATTGAAGATGACACCGAGGACGAGGGCCGTACCGATGGAGACCGTCGCGACTCCGACGAAGTACTGTGGGTGGACGAGGAGGACTACGGCGACACAGATAGGGGCTTTTCAGACCGGCACCATTCTGGACAGAGAATCCCCCTCTTGACGAACATCGAGGCACCGAGTGTAACCCTTGCCACGTCCGACGAGTTCTTCCCCGAGGAACATCTTGAGAGCGCGCGGCCGCGGAGCGGAATGAAGATGGCGTTCATGAACATGGCCAACAGTATCATCGGAGCTGGGATTATAGGCCAGCCATACGCACTGCGGCAGTCAGGCGTCGTTATGGGGATAATTCTCTTGGTCGCCCTCACAGCTACAGTGGATTGGACCATTCGTCTGATTGTGGTCAACTCCAAGCTAAGCGGCGCGGACTCCTTCCAAGCCACGATGCAGCATTGCTTCGGGAAGTCAGGGCTGATCGCCATCTCCGTCGCGCAATGGGCGTTTGCATTTGGTGGTATGATAGCATTCTGTATCATTGTTGGGGATACTATACCTCACGTTTTGAGCTCTTTGTTTCCTTCCCTACGGGACATGTCGTTCCTTTGGCTTCTCACCGATAGGAGGGCCATCATTGTGCTTCTCGTTTTGGGTATCTCGTACCCACTGTCATTGTATCGGGATATTGCGAAGGTCAGGCACCACTTATGCTTGGCAGTTTCATTGCTGACTGTCGGATAGTTAGCCAAAGCTTCTACATTGGCCTTGATAAGCATGGCAGTTATTGTCATAGCTGTACTGACCCAGGGCTTCCGTGTCCCACAAGAGTCCCGGGGTGAGGTGAAGAGCCTACTTTTGGTGAACTCTGGTTTCTTCCAGGCCGTTGGCGTTATCTCATTTGGTATGACCTATGTGCCGCCCTTTGGTCTCAAGACTATATACTAACCGAGTGTAGCCTTCGTTTGCCGTATGTAGTCCCCCTCGGCAAAACCACAAAGACTGACAGTATCAAGACCACAATAGCCTGTTGATTTATGGATCGCTGAAGAAACCAACCTTGGATCGATTTTCCACGGTCACACATTACTCGACCGGGGTATCACTTCTGATGTGCCTGCTCATGGGTGTGTCCGGTTTCCTTTTCTTTGGCTCAGAGACACAAGGCAATGTACTCAATAACTTCCCATCCGATAATATTTTGATCAACATAGCGCGGCTGTGAGAATCCTTGTGCTTGAGGACCGCTGGTCAGGGTCCGCTAACGCTCGCATCTAGTTGTTTTGGCTTGAACATGCTCACTACATTACCCCTGGAGGCTTTTGTATGCCGAGAAGTCATGACGACCTATTACTTCCCTGACGAGCCTTTCAACCTCAACCGACACTTGGTATTCACATCCGCCTTGGTACTAACGTCCGTAGCCATGGCATTACTAACCTGCGACCTGGGAGCCGTTTTCGAACTGATCGGAGCGACAAGCGCAGCTTCTTTGGCGTACATTTTCCCTCCGCTATGCTATATCAAACTGAGCAATGGTTCGCGAAAAGCGAAGATCCCTGCATACGTGTGCATCGCTTTCGGTGTAACAGTTATGGGCGTCAGCCTCATACAGGCAGTTGGGAAGATGATCAAAAGTAAGGCTTTCTTGCCATGTGTCTGCCCCGGAAGGCCGCAGCTGACACAAACCTCACAGATGAAGGCGGCGCAGCAACCTGCAGCACCTAGAATCTTAGTTATAACTCCATTGTGCGACATTATGCCTTGAACACATCTGCGATAGACTATATGGTCGACTGGCCGCGATCGAATGTACAATAAACTAGAGTCCTTAGCCAACACTCTAAACTGAACGTACCTGTATAGCACTCAAATTGTACTGACCATGCCCAAAGGAAATAATGGATTCGGACAGAGAAATAAAAATCTCACATTCGAGGATATTTTGTCAATCTGCACTGAGGTCTCTATTAATTGGACAGCCAGCATATTTCACTCAGTTGCATGAGCGCGTTTGCACTTGGCTTGATGGTTCCAGTCCACAACACTCCCTTCTGGGGTCTTTACTCGCTTCTCACCTTCTTCACTCTCACTCCACCCTCGTTCTTCAAGCCTTCATCATATGTTGTGTTATCCTCCGCTCCTCCGCTCGTTACGTTCATTCTGCTAGATATCACTCACGCTATACTCAATTAGCTCCTAACTTTCGTTGATGAGCGTCCTCTTCCACGCGACAGAGTGAGGTAGGGACCAACAAATTTACTGAAACATGTCCATTGAGAATTGCTATCTTAACTGGCATCCCTCTTGGTTGCGACAGACTTCACAGCCGGTTCTTTGTCTTTCTAAGGCTACGGTGACCGTCTCGACGCCTGAGCGGTTCTCTTCTTCTATCCTCCCACGATCATTCTCTCAAGCCCCGTCAACAAACGTAATCCCAACTCCGAAGGCGTCGAATCTCCCCCTTCATCTTGCTCCTCGGCCCCTCTATTTCAGGCTCTTCCAGTCTCTGGCTTCTTGGTGATAAGCCATGGCGGGGACAGCAGATGAACGATTGAACAGGCTGCAGGAGGTAAGTTTGTCCTTTCCCTCACAGTAAAGACTCACAAGAACTCTCTGGTTGACTTTGACTTCTACCTCTATAGGCAGATCTAGGGACAGCTCGCCGAGAGGACATCTCTACCCGCGATCGAACTTTCCGTGAAACGAGGATAGAGCTTATTGAGGCTTCAAGAAGATCAAACATGCCAGGCACGGAAGAGCAGCGAGTTGCCGAAAAGAACAAAACTTGCCTAGAAGCCTGGGCTAGTAAGCTGTCCACTGCCACTTCGTCACTTCACAAATACATAACAAATGCTTATTTCTTGACCTAGATGTGCACAAGAAAATCGGTGACACGGGCGACTTAGAAGGGCTCAACAACCTCCTGAATGGCCAGAGCCATCGGCTGCGACTCGATGAAATGATGCGAGGGACTGCAGCCTCGATATCTGGAAACACAGAACGGAGGAGAGGTGATTTTGTCGGTGCAACACAAAGGATGCCCGCTATTCCAACTGGGCCCGCTGCTGGACGCGGTTCGCAGTCATTACGACGCCCCAGCAGGCAAGTGTCACTCTTGGCCCATTGCTTCGTCTCTTCCTGACTCCACAGTAGGAATGGCGCAACTTCTACTCAGTCTCGCGGTGGACTCGGCCCGGCTCTGAACAAGAAAAACGTTGGGAACAATGCTATAAAACCGAAATCAGTTGGCAAACCTGGGAGCAGTAAGGGCTTAACTCCTGAGACACAGACTGTGAAAAGACTAACGGCAACATTGATAAGGTGCGGCCCATCTTCCTCTTCTTAGAACTAAACGACCCCTGTGAGTTATGTTCTTGTTTGGCTTATTTTAATCTGACACCTTCGTGCACAGCGGGGATTTCTCCCGGGCTATCAGCAGCCCTGAGTCATTCCTTGCGGCGGCTCGTGGCAAGACCTCAACGTGCGATTATGGAACTTTCTGTATTTTTACGATGTCGCTAATGATAACAGACGACAATCGCCAAAAAAAGCATCGCCCGCAAAGGCAACACCTCAGGATACGCCAAACATACGCAGTCCTGCGGGTGCGTCTAGTTCTCAACCTCAACAGCCGACGAACGGCGGTCAACGATTCGAAAATCATGTTGCTTTCAATCGTTCAGCGCCTCTGGCCACTGTTGGCGGAGCCGAGCCACCTGTTCATAAGTCCAGCCCGAACACGACTACTAAGAGAGCGTCTATTACGGCCTCCATTTACGCGAACAAGCCAGTGAAGTCCCAACAAGAATTAGATACAGGCCCACAAGACCTCGCTGCAGTCACAAATGTCACGACCCCGACAGCGCCCCCTCAAAAGGCAGACGGGATACTCCTGGACTTGAGTTTTGCAGCGCCTAGCAAATCTGGGCCCGAACCTGAAATGAGCCCAGCTTTAGAAGAGCTTCAAGGGTTGAACTTCGAGCAAGTCTTTGGACCTCAAACACCCTCTTCTGATTTTACGAATGCTAACAGGCGACTTGACTTCGGAGGAGCTCTACACACGGAGCAGAAGTCAAGCGATTCGGAAGTCACAGAAGCTACTACTGGCTCCTTAGAAGAAGATTACGCAGAGTACAAACACGAGATCGACACTATCTGCAATCTACTACAACGAACCTCGTTGTCCGATATATTCCTGTCGGATATGACCGAATGCAAAGCGAAACTCGAATCTAAAGTTCGGGACATTGAAAAGCTCATTGAAAAGCGGCGGAACCAACAACTTGCCGACACTCCCACTCCTAAATCTGAGAAACTTAAATCAGTTACCAAAGCTGCTGATGCTTCTGCCCATGAAGACTTACCAAAGCCAGAAAGGGGACAAACCCAGCCTTCTCTAACCTCAACGGCTCCTGAACATCAAGAGAACAAACCTGTTGCTCCTACCACTGTTGAAGCCACCACACAAAAGCATAGTCGTAACACATCTCTCAGCACACCTACATCACAATCACGCTTGAACGGAGCGGCGCGGCAGTTTACACCAGGCGCATTCACAATCCACCGCTCAGTCTCAAATGCCACATCCACAGACTCATCTACAAGCTTCCACTCTACTCTCGCCAAGTCAATACCCGGCACCCCTCTCCAGAAGTCAATAGATGAACCCTCACGCGAATCCACTGACGTGTCCATCAAGGCTCAGTTCAGAGCTAAAGTGCATCGAAATGTAGGCGAGGCCATGAATTTGCTGCCTAGCGGAAAGGCTGGAACGCTAAAGAAAGCCGGCAATCCAGAAGAGACCAGAGGGCCGGTGAGATCTCACTTGTACGGTGACCATTTGCTTCCTGGACGGCGCGTAACTCCGCCCTTCGGTCCCTCCCTCACCAGGCCGGGTATTCCTCCATATCCCCAATCAGTATTAGCTCGTAAGTAGCTAGTTTCTCTATTCTGAAATCGAATGATACTCACGTTCCATCTAGAAGCTGCGTCTCCCAAATTTTCAAACATCAACTTCACTTTACCTCCTCAGCCAAAGCCCATGAGAATCGTGGAGCCAAACATTTCCGCCGGAAGCAACGAGAACGCTCAAAGCGCTCTGCTATCAATGGCGAGCACATCGCGTTTCGACCCAACGAAGGAGTCTCTCGCGATCAGACCTGGGAATGCCGGAGCTCCTGTCGCTAGCACCAACACTTTCGACCCAATGAAGGAGTCCATTATATTTCGACCCAGAAATACAAGAGTTTCAAACGTCATGCGCAAGGCTACCGTACAGAAAACCTCAATGATGGAGTCTATCTATGCACCGAAGCCAAAGGTAGTCTCAAGCTCTAGCGAGAACACAAAGCCTTCTGTCAGCCAGGGCCTTATGGGCTCCCGGTACGCAGATGCGCAGTGGCTGTAAAGCACTGTTCGTTCCTGACTGATACGTGGCTCTCACTCTTTACCTGTTCGTGCAAGACCGGGAGTTTGTCAAGATTATACCGTTGTCCCGTTTGTTTTCCAATTACGTTTGTTGCCCTGCTGAGTGTCGACAGAGCGTTTCTTGCTCTCGTGCTGATCTCGCGTCCTTCCAGGCAGTTTTTTCTTATTGTAATTTTCTTTCAATGAAGACTTGTACCAGTGAAACTTACTCGCTTGTAACCAGTTTCAGATAGTTCAATTGTCTTCAATGCATTTGGGCCTTACCAGGACTAAGATGTTTACCCCAGTGTCCGTTCCCGATATCTGGAATCAAACTGTAGGTTCTTAGATCTAGTTTATGTCCTCCTGAATCGACGCGCCCTTAGAGACGTAATAGTAGCTACAATTCCCAGAGCACCTCACATGCACGCTAGCACTAAAGACAAGCATACACGACTATTGATGAGCCATCGCCCACTACCGATGAACTGTAAATAATCTAGCGGAATAATCTCGCTAATTGAAGTTCAACATATCAAAGGTGAAAACAAAAAAAGCACAACCTCAACAAGTCCCAGTAATAGCAATTCCCGAGGAGACAAGATCAAGTAGGTACGCATTCAATTCAGTTTAATACGATGCCTTTAACTTAATTCCCCGAAGTGAAATAGCACAGCCCAGTTCTCCCGTATAACGCCGGTGTGGTCCAGGTCCCAGATCCCATTTGTACTCCCCAATACCCCTGAACGTAACGTAAAGATACGATAGTATTCTTGCAAGAAGAGAAAAGGAAGCAAAGTGGTTATAGTGACGAAAAATAGGTATGGTAGAGCATATGTACGAATCAACGCGTCATGACGTGCAGAAGGGGTATATGGCTTGATTCTGATTGAGGTGGAGGTTTTTAGCGTTGTTGCGGTTGGTTATTGTGCGGTTGCTGCTGCGGAGGTAGGCTCTCGTATCTCGTTCTCTTTGGGTCGTTGCCGCCGGGCATTGATGCGTTTGTCACGTCGTTGAGAGGCGGGCGTTTCCCGTTCATGCTCGGCGGTCCGAACCCGCTTCGGTTAACGTTGGCGGCGGCAGCGGCGTGGTGGTGGTTGTTGTTGTTGTTGTTGTTGTTGTTGTTATTCGTAACAGTCTTCGGGTCGATGCTCGGTCTCGTAAGGGGACGGTAGGAGGATGTCGATGGGCCTCTGTTCATGGGGCTCCCGACGCCGCTACCGCCGGGTGCGCCGATTTTGCGATGCATGTCAGTGGAAGGGTTGATGAAGTCTCGGGCTTGGTTAGAGGCTGGTGATGCGCCGCCGGCTAGCATTGGTTTTGATATGGGTACGCTCTTGGTGTGGTCGACGCCTGCTGTTTTGCGAATTGAAGGACTTTCTGCGTGGGGATCGAAGGCTGGAGCGCCGGCAGCGGCACTGTTAGGGTTTTCTCGTAGCATGTCGACTCCGCGGGCAGAGAAGAATCCCACGACTGGAGGCCCTTGACCGTTTGGACCTGGGGTACCTGGACCAGGGGGTGCCATGCTTTGCGCTTGAGGATTCTGGGCATTTGCTCCGTATTCTTGCTTTATTGGTAAAGATTCCTGCTTTATGGGCAATTGAGCGCCGGCGCCCGATGCGCTTATATCATTGTTTGTTTGTTGTTGTCCTGGCGGCGCTGGCCTTGTAGTCTGGAATCCTCTCTGTGCATCTGGAGCTCGTCTTTGATTTGCGTATTGATCTTGAGATGCTGGAGGATACGGCCGACTGTTAGCGGCTTGATTGGGAATTTGTCTGGTCATAGGAGCTTGGCTTGTTGGTCTTTCTGGCTTAGATGGCGTCGCGATATTAGGATTGTTTCTCGATTGCGCACCAGGCCCAAATCCCGGAGCCCTTGGGGGGACACTAGGCCTTCTGATCGGAGTTGGTGGCTGGTGCAATCTTTGAGGTTCAGGATCAGCCGCTGTATCGTCTGCATACTCGCCTTCGCCAACATTGAAGTCGGCCTCGTCAAACACGTCGCCTTGTACCATTAGCGATCTGAAACAAAGACGCGTTGCATCTTAGCAACGTACTTCCGAACTCCGCATCTAACTCCGCGGCATTGTTGGCTGATGTATTCCTCCCTGCTATCGAGTGACGAGGTGGCAGGTCATCGTCTTCCGGTTGCGGCTTTACTCGTACTGGTTCCCTTTTGATAGGGGCGTAGTCCGGGTGGCGATGCAGCTCGTCAACGTCTAGCTTCGACTGTAAGATAAAATTAGCACAAAGAGAGCATATATGAAAAGGAGAGGCCACATACTGGAACCGTCTTGACTTTTGTGACCTTGCTGATGTAGTCCTTGTCGTATATACAGTTGCCCAGAACATTGCCGAAATTCCGCAACGCGCGTTTTAGGGCATCTGTTGTTGCTTCTTTCTTAGCCTTTTCGAAAGCCGCAGCCTTGCCTTTGCAGTTCTCGATATGCCCGTATCCGACATCCTAATATTGACCAAAGCATCAGTGACGTGTCCCCGAGGCTACCGCTCGAGGTGAGTATGCTCCGACATACCTCGTGGTAAGCTCCATCCCTCAACGTCACCCTCGTGATTACGGACAATCCCAGACTAACCTTCCCAGTATTCGGCGACTCGTCAACCTATAAGCCAGTATACCTCGTCAGCAACGAATCGCAACCCCACAGAGCATCATATAGCACGTCGACAAAAGCGGCATGTCATCCTAGGGCGGCCCATACAAAATCAATCTGAATATCCTTGATCGAGCTAGACCACCCATTGAACCCAAAAACCTCGTTCGCTAGATTGATGCACTTGTCCGCGGCGAGGTAGTGGACCCTCTGGCCCGCTGCCCCAGGCCTTGAGGAGATGTACTCGGGCCCCAATTTCTTCTCGAGACGTGCTTGCAGCATGGCGACTTCCTCGGACGTATATTGGTTGGAATATGATGGAGTCTCCTCGAATGGGTTTTTGGCATGGACTTCTGATCCGTCGGGCATTTTGATGGTTGCCGTGCCCCCTCGATGTTGGTCGCCGACGCTGAGCGAGGCGCGTACGCGTTAGCATTAAGCTATGAGGGGCAGGTTTTGGTTGGATGAAATAGGTAGGCTCACGCTGGCATATTTATGGTTATGGATAGTTTATTCTATGAGAAGTGTAACATGGAAGCCAAGGCGTATTGAGGAGAGGTAGCTCAACGTTGAGGCTCCTTCGGCGTGGAGCTCGAGACGCGTCGGGAGGCAGCCGGGTGCGCTGCCTGTCACGAAGTCACGTGAGTCTATAACAATGGGCGTCTACCACCTACCTTGGCACCGTTCTTATAATTACTAGCTACGATAGGCCTGAAAGGCATATTTTTATGCTTGAGTGGCCGCCGTTCAAGCAGTCTATGTTTCTATGTCGTACGAGCCTTACTTCCCCTGGGACATGCATCTTCTTGATATTGATCTAGCCTATCTACCAAGGTAGATCTGATCACCAATGATTGGCGAAAGCCAAGAACTATTCAATGACGAGGCTCGCACTAGGAACGAGCCCGAGGTCCTTGAGTGACTCGCCAAAGAATACAGAGTTGAACACCTTCCGGGGGAAGTTCTGGCGGAAACTCTGAACCTCAATCCCGTCCTCTGATTTCAAAGCCGCGGCAACCTCGAATAGAGTGGTCTCGACTGGTAACGTTTTCATCACATTGCCCCTGGGCGTCTGGAATCGAAGGCGAGCTTCTGTGTAAGCCGCAGCTGGTTTTGATGTGGCAGTGCCCGACGTAGTTGGTGCTGGAGCAGCGGCGGGTGCAGAGGGAGGTGCAACACCGGCACGTTCAGCCTTCTCACGCTCGGCTCTGAGGCGGCGCTCCTCCTTGTCTGCTTCAATTCTGGCCTTGACACGGCGCTTGGCTTCGATATCATCCGCCTTCTCCTGTTTCTTTTTCTGTGCTTCCTTCAACCTCTGTTTCCTCTCGAGCTCCTCTTTCGCATCCTGGGATTCCTTGGTGGCCTTTCTTCGGATTTCCTGGATGAAGACCCACAGATCAGCAGGGGTCAATAGTACATATCTGAGCTTTTGCATACCTCATTCCGCTTCTTGTCAATCTTGTCCTGCTCTGACAGACCCGCACGCTTAGCCGCCAGTTTCTCTCGAAGCTCCTGAAGCCTAGCCTTCTTCTCCTCCTCCGTCAGCGGAGCAATCTCTTCCGTTGATTCTGAAAAGTCGACATGTTCGGTCTTGGAGGCGTGAAATTCGGCCTGTGCGTGGCTTCGGAACTTCTTCCCGCACTCGTTGCAGACCAAGCTGCGCGCTTCCTCGCCAGGCTCAAGAGCGGGCCCTTCTTCATCGTCACCAGCCTCCGCGCTCGCTGATTTGATCTCCTCCAGGGATCTGTCTTGGTTCTGTTCTAGCCATTCGAGAGCTCCTTGCACTGCGCAGGGATGAGAGAATGTGTTAGCAACTCGTTTTGGGATGAAGGACAAGAGAACACTCACGACCGCCGCTCTTTTTTACCGCTAGCTCGGCGCGCTCTCTATCGAAGCCCATCTCGATGAGCTGATCTAGATCTGAGGCCATTTTGAATTGATCGGTCTGTTGACAAACCGAGAATGCCGCGACCAGACACGATGGAAGCTTGAAAGAGCGGGGTAGCTCGACTGTTGAGGCTCTTGAAAGAGGGTATAGAGATTGTAACAAGAATTAATAAGTATTATCCGACGGATGAGATATTTGGACCTTGGACGCCGAGATATAAGATGATTGAAGAAAGTATCTGGCGTGGATACGGTGGTATGGTTGTAGGAGGTGACGTATCGGTCAGGAAGTCCGAGCTATCGGCGGAGAACGCGGGATGACCCGCTCGATCTATTCACCAGTCTTCTGGAATCTACTAAATGGGTTTGGTCATTGCATGGATATCTTCAAGGCAAAGGGTGTTCTGATACTAAGTAATGCTACTATCACTAGGTATAGGTAATAATACAGCCTTGAGCCTGCGCGGAATACCCCTATACGCTGATGAATGAACGAATATGGTGCTATGTAAGCCCTCTATTAGGCCACACAAGGGCACATGCAATCACTCAATGCTCTTAGACTAGTATCTAGACCGCGTTGAGAGCCTGGCGGAAGACTCGACGGGGAACACAGGCTGGAGTCGGGTTCAACGTAAGCCCCTAGTGCTTCATTACGTGCGCAGGGACGCAGGAGAGCCGGATGTTTGCTGTGACATTGACTGAGGGGCGCACCCACCTTGACCTGTCCCGAATATCTGCTGCTGTTAGAGTAAGAGATCAAGACGCTTGACGTATGAGATATAATGTGGTGGTGCCATCCAGTATGAGCAGAACTTTCGCACGATGTGAAGGGGCAATGATGCGAATCACATGTTCAGGAACAGTAGGGAGATCTGCTACTCTTCTAGGAACCGTTTTGTTGTGTCCCGAGGATGTGGACTCTCCAAGGACTGTACTTTCCATATCCATGAGCGAAGGAAGGAAGACAATACCACCAGGCAGCCATAACGTGCAGAGGCAGAGTAGGCAGGAAATGGACAACAGTCACAAAGCAAGGCACTCGTAGGACGGTGTTGTTAAACGAAGGGATCACGAGCGGGCAGCAATGACTTCACACGACAGGACGCTGAGTCAGCGGTCCGGCCCAACCAGCAGCCGCGACCCAGCAATTAATTATGGATTGCGCCTCCAGTGCTCCTCCGACTGTCTGGCTTCAAATCACAACTCTCAACGCTGCGTCTCCAACTCCCCGTCTCCTTTATCGATATCTTCGCTACCCTGACTGTCCAATCCCGCTCCCGAGTCCCGCGCTTCGCTCGATTCTCCCTGCTGGACTCCCCTGGTTTCGAACACCTACCACTGTTTTGGGCCGAACAGCCCTGTGAAACGACCTCGCCTGTGTGCCGTCTTCCAACTTAGCGAATACCCGAGTTCCTCATAACCACCATGTCCATCCTCCTCGATCCCCCCGAGCTTGGGTTTGAACGTATGTCGCAGAAACCAGTTCCTATCCATGCTTCGACCGTGCGAACTGACTCTGGGTCCAGGCCCCTTCAACCGTGAGATATGCCAGGTCTTACACCTCACCAACAACAACCCTGATGCCGTTGTCTTCAAGGTATGCGCTCTTGATGCACCCGCTATATATGGTCAACGCTCTAATATTGTTGAAATGATAGGTCAAAACCACAGCACCCAAACAGTATGTCACGAGCATAACCCCACACAATCGGTTGCCTACTAAACTGTGTTCAGTTACTGTGTCAGACCAAACTCAGGACGGATAGAGCCGGGGAAGCATGTTGAAGTTCAGGGTACGACTGCCTCAGCCGGACATTTTATCGAGTACGAAGGCTGACAATGGGACAGTGCTATTGCAGGCCATGAAGGACGAGCCGGCTGCCGATGCCAAGTGCAAGGACAAGTTCCTTGTCCAAACTGTCGCGGTCACAAAAGACATGGAATTCGCTAACGTCAGCTCTATCGTATGTGTTGCTGTGTCTGTCTGTCAACTGATCCCCTTCTCTAATCGGCCTGTAGTTCGAAAAAGCCACAAAATCAGCCATCCAGGAGCGCAAGATACGAGTAATATGGCTCACCCCCGAAGTCCACCCGGCAGACAACCAGGAGGAGACAAATGGCGCGGTACGTACTTATTTAATTACGAGGATTATTATTTGGTTCGCAAACTGACGTCACTCGCATATAGAACGCTCAAGACGACGAACCTCCCGCCTACACATCTCCTCCCAAGGGTGACTATGAGACACCTGCAGCTGGGCTTGGTAAAAGTCCCAGCGCCGCATCGCCCATCCCTGCTCCGGATTTCAACGAGAGTGCCAAGCGCGAGTTTTCTACCCCTCAAGTGACCGAGAAAACCGCGTCGGCCCAGTCACCTACACCTAGCAGCGGAAAGCCGAATGATTATGAAGCTCGACTGTCGGACGCCAATGCTCAGATCCAACGCCTGAAAGATAAGCTTGCAGACCAGGGGTTGAGGCAACGAAAGATTGGAGGCGAGAGCGACAAGTCAGCCGCGGGTCTTGTCCAACAGGCGCAAGCAGTGGAGGCAGGAGTCCCGGTAAAGATCGTGGCTAGTCTGTGCCTGCTTAGCTTTTTGATTGCCTATTTCTTCTTCTAGCCTTGCGATTCCCATGTTTCTTTCCATTGCCCAATACCTATTTCCCCAAATCACCATGTTCATTTCTGAGCTGCCTGTCTTTTGATTTTCCTTGTGTCGCCAACTTATTTCAAAGCCTTTTTTCCTTTTCATGCTGCACGGCTGTTCGTTCCGAAGACCGTGCCTTCGGCGTTGTTATCACGACCCGTCAGACTCATGACCCGATAAAACAAGAGGCGCCTGAGAACAAGGCGGCAAGCTCGACCAGCCGAGAGAAACGGACGTTGCAAAACGTACCGCTCCATATCTGTGGTCACCGCTAATGACTTATATGGCCACGTCGTCGCTGTTTCCTCTGCTCCTCTTCACTGTTTCTTCGAACCCTGATGTGAATATCATTTTCCAAGCGAGTTTCAGTTTTAGACGAACGTACGCGTTGATAGCCAGGCAGTTCTAAGTAATGACGATTATGCTAGTAAATGTTTATACATATCTAGTTTTTCCCCTCCAATATTACATAGTATGCTTATGCATTATCTCATTTCATACATGTTTATATATACTCATCGTAACAAGGAGCCCATGTCCAATACGCCGAAGATATTCATCAAATAGCATAATAGTACACATTAGAGCACGCGAAAGGGTTCCCAAATACACGATCCGAGTAGATGTAGAAGAAATAAAAGAACCTCTATAACGAGAGAAAAACCACTCTAGCCAAATAGGCAGAGTGGACCTAAGTTTGAAGCTCACTCTCCTTCCACCCATCACCAGCCTCATCAGCCCCAGCGTAGATCCCCTCCCCCGCTCTTCCGGAATTTGAAGAACCGCCACCATCACCACCACCACCGCCAACGAGACGCCCGCCCTGCGCACGCTTAACGCGGCACCAGGGCCCAACATTCTTATCTAGTATGAACGTCCAAATAACCCAAACCCAGCTCTGATGGCAGGGTAAGGGCTCGTAGAACTCCGCCGCGATCTCGTGGAGCTTATGCAGTCTCGTCCAGGGGATAGCGGGGAAGTCATGGTGCTCATTGTGCAGACCGACGTTGTAGGTGAGTATGTTGAGGGGTCCGTAGTAGGAGTATGTTTCTGGGGGTGGGAGGGAGGCAAGCGGGTGGTCTTGGTCTGACTTGCCTCCCTTCTTGTTGTTTTTGAGTTGTTCGAGCGACTCGGTGCCGTGGTTGACCTTGGAGAAGAAGTAATGCTCTGCGATGAAGTGGCCTGCGCAGGGGTGGAGGGAGCCAGCAAGGAAGGAGCTGAGGAGGAGGTAGAGGATTGGTGAGTAGGAGTTGCAGAATTTTGTGAGGGCGACGTCGAATGAGAGTTCGATGACTAGGTTTAGGAGGTGGATGACTGTGAATGGCGGGCTGTAGATGAACATGGGGCGGACGGCGTAGAAGAAGATCTGGAAGGTGCAGAAGAAGGCCTTGCCGAGGAGGGAGTCAAGGACGAAGGCCTCGAAGGCTGTGGGGAGGTCGGTGTCGAGGCCGGCGACGCCGAGGGATTTGTGGTGGGTGAGGTGGTAGGGCTATGCTTCTGATGAGCTTTCTGTCTTTCTTCAAGGTGAGGAGCCGAGGAAGTTACATACCCTAAATGCGGCGCTGTAGGGTACCCCGATGGGAAAGTTGGCAAAGATGGCCAGTAGCCGGTTGGCCATAGGTGACCGGAAAGCCAGATTATGGGAAATCTCATGGATAGCAAGGAAGAGGTTCTGGTTTGAGGTCGCTCCGATCACATATGCCGTCAACCAAAATTTCCAGGAGAAGAACGAGGTTTCGCGGAGGAGGTATGCGCAGGTGATTTGGAGGGAAACAACGCCCAGGACCACATATTTTGTCAATGGCTCTGGTCCGCAGAGCTTTGTTACCTGGCAAATTGCACAAAATCAGGTTTTTGAAGAAGTGATCACTCGGTGCGGAGCGGACGTACCTCAGGATGTGCCTTGATGATTGCTTGCCGCCGTGAACGGTGCGGCTCCTCTGTATACGTCCAAAAAAAGTGATCCTCAACTGAGGAGTCCCCTGGCGGCGGGGCTCGCGTCGAAGGCTTCTCATCATGTGGTTTCGAGGCGTTGCGGAGGTTCTTTGCGGCCGACACGCGGAGCTGCGGTGTAGCGGAGGTGGCGACGGTCGAGGTCATGACGGGATCGGACGAGGGAAATATGTGCAGAAAAGGAGTTGACAATGGTGACTAGGCCATCGAAGGATACTAGAACAAAACTCTAGTCTATGGCTATAAACAGGACGAGAGGAAGAAGTGTGGTTCGATCGATGAAACATGGGAAAGTCGAGTCTCGGGACTTGGGCTTTCCACGTGGGGCGCGCCAACCGTTTGGATGGTCCATGGGCCGATCTACAGCAAAGTTGTGCAATGCGAATTCATTCATTTTTATGTCTTTACGTCGCACACTGTCAAGCTGAGCTATTCATCATATACTGCGTCAAAATAGGTTCCAAAGTATTCTCTAATAGTCGTCCCCACGGCTGATAACCTCCTTTACGGTAGGTCGGAGCACGATGGTCTGCAATTTGATTAGCCTGGATTCCCCATGAAGAGGTTGTTTGAACATACATGTTCGTATTGGGCGGTGTATGAGCCCTTGATGTCACAAAGAGGCGGGTAGTCCTGGACAATTCCTGATTGAACCAGGTTGTTCAGCCCAAGGAGATACTTATCCTGGCCCAGTCGATCAAGGTAACGACGGCACCAGGGAAGAGTGCCGAAGTTCTTGTTGATGACGTTCAAAAGGTTCTTTGCGGAAGATAACCGCAGAGGAACCTGGGGTGCATTCGGGACCAGCGCATAGTGAGAGGTTTCCATCTGATAGTCGTGAGCTTTAGGACTGCAGACGGTTTGCAGCGAATCAACTTACGTCTTCTCTCACGTAGCCCTTTCCAGTACTACCGAAAGTTTCGATAGCAAAGACTTCGCCTTCTTCCATCTTGGTTTGGTCGCCACCCTTCACGATGGGGACACTCTTGCCACCGTGGATAACGTGTTGGTCAATGTTGTGACCGTTAAGGTTACGGATGGCTTTGACGGGGTACGTAGTCCCGTTCAATTCGATTTCGTAGCTCTCCATGGTTTCCTGGATAGCGGCACCGATATCGCTCATGCGGACGTCAATTCCAGCTTCCTATAACCGACTGTTAGTGCAGTTCCTGGAGTATTCCTCGGAGGATACATACACGGATACCAGTGTTGGTGGCGTCCTTGACGGCCTGAAGCAGAGGATCATACACGGGGTCGAAAGACATTGTAAAAGCACTGTCAACGATACGACCGTTGAGTTGCGCTCCGAAGTCGACTTTCATCACATCACCCTGCTGCAACACCATCTTGTTGCCCGCGTTGGGAGTGTAGTGGGCGGCGCAGTGGTTGATGCTCAGACCACAAGGGAAGCCCATACCACCCTTGATGTTATCACCTTCCTCAAGACCCTGGTGGCCAGTCAAAGCACGGACGGAATCCTCGATACCCTCCGCAATCTCCGTCAATGTTTGACCAGGCTTTATGTTCTTCTGCGCATACTGGCGGACCTGACGGTGGACCTCGGCACCCTGGCGATACTCCTGCAGGAAGTCATTGTTCATGCGGTCGAGGTAACGTTTTTCTTCGTTGGTCATACGGTACGAGTTCTCGTTTAGGTACTCGCAGATCTCGCCCTCGGGGTACTGGCCGTTCGGGAATAGCTGCGATACCGGGACTCGAGGAGGGGAGCTCTGAACCTTGGCGCCACCCTTCTTCTTCTTCTTGGTCTTGCGCTTCTTCTTCTTTTTGGCGGCTATGGTTTGAGTCTCTAGTTAGCGGGGACGTGCCAAAACAGGCTGCTGGAAAGCGGCGGCCGTCGGGACCATGCGTACCTCCGTTGGTTGCACCATCAGCAGCAGCGTTGGCATCGTCAGCATCATCGTCTGAATCGTCCTCCGCTTCTCCGGCTTCCGCTTGGTCCGCTTTCGCTGGGACCGCGGCGGAGTCGCCGTTCTGACCGTTCACTGCGGGAGGGGTATTTTAGCCTGACAATCAAGAAGGGCAAAGTGGAACAAGAACAAGGAAAGCTTACGGTCAAGCTTCTGCAACTTCTCACTAGTCTGGGCAGCCATGGTGAGAAGATAAGCTGGGGCTGGGAACTGGCAGGATAACGGTCTGAACAAGAGGAAAAAATAGCGGGGAATTTATCGGATGAGATAAAGAAGCGCCAAGCCTCGCCCGAAGGCCGTTGCAGGTACTCAGGTGGCAAGGGACTGGCAAATAACCCAACTAGAGAAAATATTCGGAGAATGCTGAAGTAAATTGTTAAATCTGTATTTAGAGTAGTCAAGTAATGTCCAACCCATTGAGTAGCCAGGTACTCGTATAGTTGAGTCTAGTGCAATACTATTCGGTATAGTCTAATCCAGAGAATACGGTGGACCATGAATCCCAGCATAGGTGGGCGCCGGGGGGTGCTATTTTGAAATAGTCCTAAAATCTAATCAGATCATCTTAATATATACCCCCCGCCATTTATTAGGCCGGTTTCGGTTGTACTCAGAGTAGGGCGAATAGCGTTATGGACCTCAATCTCGCGCAGCGATGACGCACTGCTCCGATGAGCGGCCGACGCCATCCATAGCTAGGAAATGTACATCCACTTCATTTTCCACCACTTTTGACTACTAGATCCTTCCCCACAAAAAAAACCCAAAGGCATGCCTCTGACTCACCATCTGAGGACGCCTATCTCTCAATTCCTCTTCGACAGCTCTCACTGTCACCAGGCTTTTGTGCAGCACAACTACAATCGCCCTCGTGCCCTCAACCAAAGCCACCGGCCTAGACGCAGACACAACAGCAGCTATGGCTATAGCCACGACCATGGATATACACGCAAAGCGCGCTTCTCAACTCGCTCTCAATCGCTCGCTTCATCCCGAGAACCAACATTCTATGAAGTCCTCGATGTCCCCGTAACAGCCACACCAGCTGAAATTAAAAAGTGCGTCCCTTATCTCTACTCAACCAGCCTCAACCACACCAGATCACGCCAAACCAAACCCTCTCGCCCCCTCAACATCAATATCAAGATCAAAACCAACAGCAGCTAACGACCCTCCTCTCCTTTAGAAAATTCTACTCCCTCTCCCTCCAACACCATCCCGACCGCAACCCGAACGACCCCTCGGCCTCCTCCCGTTTCGCGAAAATCTCCTCAGCCTACCAAACCCTCTCAAACAGCACGAAGCGCTCAACCTACGACCGCGACAACGGAATCCACGCCTACACCTCCCAATCAACACACTCCACCGCAAACCCCGGCCAGCACCCCATGGGCAGCCACAGCAGCCACGCCTCGTACTTTGGGTCGCGGCCTGCGAGCGGGTTATCGAAGCGTCGGGGTGTGTTTAGGGGGCCGCCGCCGAGTTTCTATGCGCATGGGGGGTATGGGAAGAGGAGGGCTCCGAGTATGAATAACACTGGGGGATTTGCTTCGACGGGTTCTGCTGCGGGTGGCGCTGGCGCTGCCGGTGGGAAAGCGAAAGGGAAAGACGATGATCCGACGGCGTTTATAGATCGAAATTCGGTGCCGCATTTTAATGCGCGTGGGCATTATCGGACGCAGACGGCGGAGGATGCGCGGAGGCAGGAGAGAAGGTCGCGCGAGACTTTGGATATCAATGAGCAGTATATTGGTGGTCGGGGGGACTTTGCGATGCGGTTTGTGATCGTTATGAGTATCCTCCTGGGTGCGGCTGGGTTGACGGGGTTCATGCGTTGGCCCAATGCTACTGGTGGCAGTGGTGTCGAGAAGGCAGGCAAGACGAAGAGGGCGAATGATGGATGAGGCTTCCGCTCGCAGGACCGTTAAGTCTCTGTGCGCTAGTTATACGTTGTGCTTTGGAACGCACTTATTGGAGTTTGACTGCATATACTATACCTTGACCTATATAGGCGCTGGTTAAAAACCCGCCTCGTAAAGCTTGTTTAGAACGCAATATAGAAAGTATCTGATCACACATGAGCTTCATAACTGGTGTAGAGGAACAAAGGAAATTTAGTGTTATTGATATACAGTTGTCGCCAATGACTACGGTACATGATTAATGCCCTAATATCTAGATATCACGGTCCACCTAATCCTATCTCCTGCCCACTATATACAAGAACTACCTCCATGTGCTCCTGCAGTCAGAAGCAGACAGACGGCAGGCAAATCCG
The DNA here is from genome assembly GCF_047715775.1 of Aspergillus undulatus. Lineage (NCBI taxonomy): Eukaryota > Fungi > Ascomycota > Eurotiomycetes > Eurotiales > Aspergillaceae > Aspergillus > Aspergillus undulatus. The sequence goes on from NW_027396640.1 coordinate 249,223, forward strand.
AAAGTAATTATGAAGACACTTTCAGAACGCTGAACCCAGACATATTGGAACAAGAAAATAGGCGCAGATGATCCTTAAAGGTAGAAAAGTGGGAAGGAAATCGCTTAAGCCTCGAAGGTGAAGCTGGCGCCGACCTTGTGAGCAGCCTGGTTAAGGTTCTGGGTATCGAAAGAAGCACCAAGGCCAAGGGTGACACCAGGGCGGAGGAGAACGTTGTAGGCCAGAGCGGCGATACCACGGTCGTTGATCTTGACCTGGATTGAGAAAAGGCAAGGTTAGGTCTGCATTATCCATTTTGTCGTTTTACTGAACTGGTTACTTACCTTGGCGAAGGAAGAGGGGTCAAGGCGGTATTTACTGGCAACCTCGAGGCCGACAGAGTTGCCGGTCTTGGAGTCCCAGGTGGCCTTAGCACCAGCCTCGACCTGAGCGTTGACGCGGTGGTAGTAGCTGGCGGAGAAGACAGTCAGGTTGTTGGCAGCAGTGATGGCAGCAGAGTACTGTGCAACACTGTAGCCGACGGCAGCGGAGTACTTGGTGATGGCAGCCTTCTGTACGTCGTAGCCACCCTCAGCACCAACGAGGAAACCCTCGTGGCCGAGGACAGCGTCAAAGTTGGCAGAAGGGCCGTTGAGGAGGTCGAAGAAAGCACGGGCGTGCAGGTTGGGCTGCTTGAAGTGGAGGTTGAGCTTGGCACCCTTGGACTGCTTAGCAGGGAGGTACTGGGTGAGAATCTCAGCCTTGAGACCCTTGGCAATGTTGTTGTCGAGCTCGAGCTTAGTGTCGAGGGCGTTGGCGGTGGTCCAAGCCTGGGTGAGGGTGAGGCCTGAGCAAGGACAGATTATTAGCATCAATCTATGTTCGGCGACCCTTGACGATAAAATGACTCTAGTAGATGGTGACAAGCGATGGGCACGCGCGAATTGAACCACCAACGCTTTGTCAGGCTTCTTGGGATGTTTGGGATCGGGTGGTTTTCGCTTGCGATCATGGGGGCGTTTACCAGTAGGGGCATCAACGTATTTGGCCTCAAGCTATTTTACTGTTAGCTTTAGCTCTAGCGATATCAAAGCTCGCTAAAATATCAAGGCAAACTTACGCTACCAGCGATGGGACCCTCGTGAGCGGACTTGCCCTTCACGTTGAAGGTGACGCCATTGGGAGCCTTGGACTTGACCTCAAGGGCAGCTATAAAAGGGTAAAAAGTCAGCGATTCTTGAGTTTAGACGATGATGTCGAAGCACGCGGCAGCATTGAAGCTACTTACCAGCAGAGCCGTGGTAGAAGTCCTTGTTCAGGAGCTGTTTGACAGGTGATTAGCATTGAGATTTCCCGACTCTCGTCCATTCTCCCCTTGCGGAAGGCGCAAGATGAGCAGCACAGTACGTACGTCGTTGGCCGCCTTGGCGATGTCGGAGAAAGCAGCAGGAGCAGCCATTATGTAGGATTATTTGTAGCGAGACGAAAGACGTCAAAATATTAGAGCAGAGAGGTAGTCAGAAGGAGCGATTGGGATGACGGAGGGGAAGAAAGGGAAGAATCGGAGGTTGAGAGATTATTGAGAGCTGAGTTGCCGGGAACCCAAACAATGATGGGGAGCCACGTGTCGCTGTGATTGGCTGCTACCCAAGTCCCGTGACGACTGGGGTTGGCAGTCCGGCAGGTATGGCGCTTTTAGGTAAACGCCTGGGGTCATCCATCTGCTCTTGCTCTGACCGAGGTCTGAGTTGGCTCGATCTACCTTCCCCATGGACTACGTCTTACCGACCCTGGCTTTTCGTTTTGCTACTAATTTCCTCGCTTTCACAATGCTGGACTCGTGAAGGGATTCAAGATCCCCATGTTTTCTAGCTACTCTTACCGGAGACACGGGTCGTGATCGACAATGAAACAACGCATGGGCACAAATGGTCTGAACCTTGAAGGCGGCAGTCCTTCCTTACGACCGGAAACAGTTTGAATCATGGAGATGACACCGCGTTTCTGGTTTCATTCTAATTTTACCTTGCCTCGAAAGACTCGCTGTGTCGAATCAAAAGCCGCTAGTGATGCCCATAGATCCCACTCCCAGCAGTGGACGAGAACACGCTTTGCGCCATGAAACGAACAACTCTGAAGAAATAATCTATGCATGCTTCTATATCTCAGACCATTACCAACACGAGTTTTTGCAAAATCCGGCTATTCAAACATCTATTCAGCGCTGTCGTACTTGTCGTTGTGAATGGAGATGGCTCTGAAAAAGGCACGCATGTCAGCGATCAAGAAACGTGCTCATGTCCAAGTCGACTTACCTTCCGCTAGGATCGGTCTGTTTCGACCATGTAGGGGTCCAGCGCTCAACTGTGGACGCGCAGTATGTTGGGAAGTGCTCGTCGAACATCGTACGGTACCAGTAGCTGTCCCTATGTTAACTTTCCCCTCTGGCACGGCAGCTGAGTGATATATAAACTTACGCTTCCTTGGTGTCAGGGATATCAGTACCCCACTCAGGCTTGGGGTTCTGCATCATCTCGTCGGTGACGTGAAGCTCGGCGGCATCCTTCAGGCCGTCAATCCAGCTGTAGCCGACACCATCACTGAACTGCTCCTTCTGGCGCCAAAGAATCTTGTCGGGCAGGTATGGCTCGACATCAGGCTCATCGGATGTGTCGAAGGCCTTTCGCAGGATGTACTTCTCAATGCGGTCCTTGGTGATCATCTTCTCCTTGGGGTCGACTGACATGGATGTCTCAATAAAGCCCTTGTCAAGGAAAGGAACACGCGCCTCCAAGCCCCAAGCGGATGTTGACTTGTTGGCCCTAAGGCAGTCTGCCAAGTGCAGGTTCTTGACACGTCTGACGGTCTCCTTGTGGAATTCCTCCCTGTTGGGTGCAGCGTGGAAGTAGAGGTATCCGCCGAAGATTTCGTCACTACCCTCACCACTGAGGACCATCTTGACTCCGAGACCCTTGATCTTGCGGCTGAGCAGATACATTGGGGTCGAGGCACGGATAGTGGTCACATCATAGGTCTCCAGGTGGTAAATAACGTCGGAAAGAGCGTTGAGGCCGTCTTCAATCGTGAAGGTCAGAGCGTGATGCTTGGTTCCAAGGAACTTAGCCACCTCCATGGCAGCCTCGGTGTCAGGAGCACCAGGGAGACCGATGGAGAACGACTGCAGCTGCTGGAAAGAGTTGACGGTGGAGAGCTCGTTCTCATCGTCGATACCGACCAGTTCGCCGTTGGCCTGGCTTCTGAGGTGGTCAGGGTGGGTCTTCTGCGTGTGCAGCGTCTCGCGCTGAGCGATCGAAGCAACCAAGCTGGAGTCAAGGCCACCAGACAGCAGAACACCATATGGAACCTCCGCCATCAGACGCTTCCGTACAGACCTGGTCAGGGACTCGCGAATGGCTTTGTAGTCAACTGGGGTGCTGGGGACGTTGGTGGGGTCCCACCATGAAGGCTGGAAGTACCGAGTGAATTCGCCGGTCTTGGAATCGAAAATATGACCAGGCGGGAAAGCCTGGACCTTGTCGCAGACGGGGTGCAAGCTCTTCAACTCGGAGGCGAAGAACACAGCACCAGGAAGCTTGGAGTCCCAGCCGATATAGAAACTGCAAACACCAATCGGATCACGTGCCGCAACAACCCTATCCTGCTTCTTGTCGTACAATGTCCAGGCGAACATGCCATCGAGGTGCTTGGGAGCATCGAGACCATATTTCATGTACTAACACCGGTCAGTATCTCTATACCACGACCTTTCCAACCAGACGGCGCAACTGATTCCTTGCACATACCAGCGGAATGATGACTTCACAGTCCGAGTGTGTCTTGTAGTTGTATTCCACGTCAAGTGTCTTTCTCACAATACGGTGGTTGTAGATTTCGCCGTTAACGGCCAAGGCGAGGGAGCCGTCTTCGTTAACAAGGGGCTGGGCACCGGAGTCTTGAAGCAGAACAGTCTTAGCGAGAAGCCGAGCGGTAGGCCGGGGTTATAGGAAGACGGCAAAGGCCTCGTTGACTGGAGTTGGGGTACGTACCGACACCGACGATGCACAGACGTTCGTGGCAAAGGACTATTAATCTGGTCAGTTTCAAATTGACAATGTTCCATTGTTGACAGATCACTAACCAGTCTTGTCGGCGATGAAGCTTCCACCTGTTCTTCTCCGTTAGGGTTGTGGTCTCTTCGGCAAGGGTCAATGACTCCATGACTCACTCCAATCCGGTCCGCGATGGCGCACACTGCTTGCGATCAGCGCAATTCCACCTGGCTTATTTTGAGCTTGATATAGATCCCGGGGCATACTTACGCCTTCGACATGCGCAAAGCCGTGGGCTTGAAGCCCTGCACATCTGGGTGGCTGTCGCGGTACCTGTTAGCATTGAAAAGCGCGGGGAACAGTGCGCCGCGGAAAAGCAAGACAAAAAATCATCGGAGGGAGACAAAGACATACTGGTGACACGCGAAGATACCACACATATTGTCGCAAGCAATTGATCAACACTGGCAGAGAATTGACTGTCCAGGAAGGTCCTTCTCCAACAAGAGAATGAAAAGTGTGAGTTTGACCGAGTTGTAGCGTCCTAGATAGGAGGGAACAAGGTAATTTTTAAACCCCGGTCCCCTTCGGCGGGGCGGACTCGAATGGAGGGGCGATTTCGGCGGACGCCTGACTCATCACGATAAGAAAACATAATCGTCTTATTCTCTCCATGACCCGCTAATTGTGGCACCAAGGATTGGCTAAGGATCAGCGCAACTTATCTTCAGGAACATTATTATTTTAAGCGCTCTACCGTATCATCAACCCTCAACGTGTCTGTCTGACGCCCTGGCGCTGCGCGCAAGGGATTTCTTTTGCTTAATTCTGTACACCCGCGGGTCCAGATTCCAGCCCGCTGCACCGGATCCGGCCCCCGGGTAAGGCGATCGATTGCAGAATTGTCACACTCACGGTTCACCGCACGCCGCAGTCTAGATCTAGACATTAATTAGGCCATGGTCAATTGGTCAATGCGACAACCGACAGAGCTGGAGCTCGACTATCGCGACCTCGACACCCGCCTACAATGCTGGAATGTCCCAGGAACATATGGCCGTGCTCATGACCATTCTGTGGCCATGTCAACTAAAGTTTCCTAGTACCTACGTAACTTCTCCGCATCACGCTCCTCACCGAAGCCGTTCGTGTGCATGATTTTCTACGCAGCTTGGAAAAAGGCGCAATTGGATCTCGACTGGCGCGGTATATGCGGATATCTCGATTTGCGCGCAAAGTACACCGAAAGCCCCTCATGGATACATGGGAAGAAAAAGGCAACCAAAGTCATGCATAACCTCGTTGTTTATCCATTGTAGATGTGACGCCCGCTAGACACCATGCTTGAGAGAAAAGAAATGAAGCGAAAAGAAATCGAAGATTGTAAAAAGAAAACAAGACCACCACACGATCCTCGATCCTTGCTTCAGAAACTAGCCAATTGTCATATGTGACTAGGACGGCCCCATGTTCATGACCATCACGGTTTCCAATGCCTATTGCCAGTGCGGGGGGATTGCGCCCCAAGGTGCCGGTCACCATATTCATTGTTCATCATGGCCCATATCCCACGCTGAATATAGAACAAACCCGCTATATCCGCGCAAAGCTTGGCGAAGATAAACGGAAACCCATATGCTAAAGCAAGCCGCGGAAAGAAAGAGGTACGTAGGATTGACACAAATGATGTGACGCATTGATTGAATATCGTAAGGATTGAACTTATAACGCCGGATTCTCCTTGACAACTTGGCGAACGCGTTTCTCGTACGCTGGACGGTCTTTTTTAAAGAGGTTATACGCTTCCGCCTGAGCTGGTGACTCCGGGTTCGGATCGTTAAGCAGGTCTTGAATGCCGAGGAGGATTTGTTTGATCGTGATCGCTGGCTTCCAGGCCTCGTCTTCGTTCAAGATCGACAGGCAGACGGTGCCTGAGGGGTAGACATTGGGGTGGAAGAGAGGAGGTACGAATTTGCCTGTTCAAAGCAGCAGTATGGTCAGCCCAGACGTCACGACAAATAGCAAAAGGAACCAAGGTAACGCAGGGTAAAATGACGCTCAAACCCAGCTCATTTCCACCCGAGATGTCGATGAACCAACGTCTACGGGAACCAGAGAATGTACATTTTGGAGGCTTGGTAGGGTACTCTGCAGAAACGATCATGAAATGTTAGCCACTATCCTCACTCCAAAGCCCCAAAGCCTCTCAGAGCTATGTTGAGGGTTGCCACTCACCATCAGGGAAGATCACATCTAGCTTAAAAAGACCACCTTCCCACAAAGTCTGCGCCTTGCCAGGAATGCCACACTCCCAGCGCTTTAGGTCAAGAACACCCTGGGGGTTCCGGTGAGGTTTAGCGTAAAAGCCGAATGGGTGATCTCGCCGCCATTGCTTTCTGCGCGCAAAGAGTATTCTGATTAGCTAGTGCGGGGCAAAAGGAAGTTGAGGCTGCGAATGAACACAGGTAGGTAGCTGCTAGTTCGACATACCTCTCTTCAGTCAATCGATTCGCGCAAAGAGACATGGTTGCGATGCTATGTGATTCGACACTGGTCAAGTTTATAGCCGGTTGTGTAGCTGGAGAGTTAAACCGCGCGCAAAGATAAGAGGTAGAAGAATGCGACGAGGTCGTGACACGGAAGCGAGAGAGATCTTCTGTACCGAAAGGGAGATGAATGGAGAGGAAAATGTAGAGGTGAGAAAGATTGGTGTTAGTTCAACTGTGTTATCTATATTGAACAGAGCTTGAGTAGAGGCAAAGGAATAGGTTGTGTTATGACTGGAGCCTGAGGCGAAAACTGGAGGCGTCCCGTCTGTCGTCATCCTTCCAACCAATCATATCACATCTGTTCTGATTCCATCACGTGAGAGTATATAGATCACATCGTGATGTTCCAATGGAATGCCGATATTCTATGGCGATCGCCTATTTCGAATATCGGTATCATGTAGGGTATCTAATGATTCTTGTCTGCTCGTCTGTTTGTCTTCATTGGTGAAGAAGCAGCTGTTCATAGCCATGACAAAAGAACTATGGACGGTAGCGCTATCTTAATACTTGATGTGTACATTCCAATGCTGCGCCCAGCGATCTTTGGAGTATTCACAGCAACCACACATAGATGTCACCCATCCCCACAGCTGTGAATTGTTTACAGTGTTAAGATGTCTTAAGGGAGACTATATCAAGGCTTCTCGCCCACCTCCCGTCCTCATATCTTCACCCCCACGATCTCTATCCATCATTAACATTCTTCTTGGATATTGACTTCAATCGCCGGACAAGAGACACTGCCTCCTCGTCGCAGAGAACACAGAAACAAGCAATCAACATGTGCCACCGCATCTCCTGGTACCACGCCCTTTGCCTGCACCAAGACCACGCCTCCACGCTCAACATTTGCTGCAGGGACGCGCTTCATTGCAACTACGACTGCGGAAACCTCGAGGAATGGTCGCTTCCAAAACTTGGCGCTTGTCCGACATGCACAATCAGAGCTACTTTCACCAAGAACGTACCGCGCAAGAGCCAGCCGATGAGCATCCCACCAATTGAGGAGACCTTTGAGGACGAGACATTGATAAAAAGCGACGAGGCTTATTTCTCCGGCACAAATAGCGAGGATTCAGTCGATGGATTGGAATTGTTCGATAAGATCACGTTCTGAGAGTCAGGCATACAATGAGGTTATTGCACCTTCAAGACTGCATCGAGTCAAGACCTCAGCCCTACGTGATGTGCTGCTATATCATACCGAAACTTCGAACCACGCACACATTCATGCTGGCTAGCGTTTTGAAGTGATTGGCAGAGACATGGTGTTTGAATCAGTCCTCATATATACCTTCCTCGAATTTATGGGTGTCAAAAAAACGGGCGGTGATTGGATTCCCGTTGAATATCCGACCTTCAAGCGCGTTTACGGCCTGCATAAATCACAGTTAGCGGCATGCACAATAATGACGTAACTGAGGCTTGAATGGAGAAACTCACTCGAAGAGCGGAAAGTTGGTTGGTGAACTTAACGAAGACAGGGACCGGAGGCCCGGAATCACGAGATATGTAGACACGCTCGACACGGCCATACTGTTTAATGTTTAATATCGCAGACAGAGATGTACACATAATGGGATTTACCTTGTCCGAGCATTCGTCTCCTATTTCCTGCATTAAGCCACCTCCGTCGGTACCCGCCAATTCTGCGTCCACATCCATGCCGTCTAGCATCCCTCTCAGGATAATAACGTCACTCATTGGACCAAACTTGCCCGCATCCTCTTGCTTCCTTGCACCGCCAATAATCTTGCCTCGTCCGGCTGGCGTAACAAAACCTCCACCCTCTGAGTCTGGTCGTTTCCTTCGCTTTTCGACTTGAACCTGCAAAGGTTTGGCAATACCGGAACCAGTAGCGCCCAGACCAGATCCCTTAGTCCAACCGTATTTGGACAGCAATCTTTCGGCAAATCCTTTCTGGCCAGGTCGGAGTGAACGCTCGCCTTCCTCCTCCACATCCTCTTCGGCCGGCTGCTCCTTTGCGAAGACTTCTTCAAGCTCCGCGTCGGAAGCGGGGATATCGGCAGGAGCCGGAGGAAGAGTATATCGTACAGGTGCGCGTGAAATCGTCGCAGACGATGCTTGGATATTATGTAGGGCTTGCGACGGGGCTGAAGCGGGCGGAGCCTGCCCTGACATCTGCAGGCGTCGTATGTAAGCGTCATCACCGGTACGAGCATCCTGAATTTGAGCCACTGGTTCTTGGGGGGGCGGCGGAGGTCGCCGTGCAAATGCTTCTTCACCGGACGCAACATCCTCGGCAGAATCCGAAGGCGCTGGAGGGATGTCATTGATGTTGGGGGGTGGAGCGAAACTGCTTGGAGGCGCAAATTGTCCTGTACGAGCTTAGTATGTTCTTCGACATTAGGGGGAGATATGACTTACGGTTCACTGGTCGTCCATAGTCTTCGTCGCTGTACGAGTCTCGGCTCGTCGACCTTGCCATGCGATGCGCATATAAGCGGTCCTTCCATTCTCGCACTTCCGCGATTTGTTCGTCACTATGCTTATACTCCTCGTAGATGTTCGGTCTTGACGGGTCGTAGATGTCATCCCAGTTCTGTACAAATTCCTGCGCTTCTCGGTTCTTCTTGCGCTTCTTGCGGCCACCGCGCTGCCTCTTAGGTCCCGTATAAAAGCCGTCATCGTCCTCGGTAGCCGCCCAGTCCGCAAGCGTAGACTTGACCGGAGCAGCGGCCGGGGCTGCTGGGGCAGCTTTTGGTAGGGTTGGTTTCGGCTTGGGTTTCTGGGTCGCTAATTGGGGGCGTTTCGTCGGTTGAAATCGAAGAGCTGTATCGAAAGACGAAGTTAGAAAATCCGGCAGTACACCAGTTTCAAAGATAGATCGTACCATTATTGACCTGCTTCTTCGCGGAAGCCTCTTCTGATTGAGCTTCTCCCTCGGCTTGTTTGAAGACAACCGGAGCGCGAGAGATAGTTCCAGGCGAATGGTCGGCGGATGGGTCTAGCAGATTCGCATACAGTGACAGCATGCCGCTCGGTTTTACGGGCGTCGATTCAGAAGACATGCTGCAACGTCATTTATGCCAGCTGAATCAAATGGGTTATTGACTAGCAGGACAATGAGGGGAGCTCTTGAAGCTTGAGTTGAGCCCTCGATAATCAATCGGATGCTGCTTGCTCAGTTTGCTCTATTTGCTCAGTTTGCTCAGTTTACCTTGTTTGCCTCAAACTATCTCCGACTAACAATGCGCGGGGAGACGGAGAAGTCGGCAGTTCGGCCGATAAGGAATTAAGGATGACGAGCTGGAGCGATAATATGTTACCTAGGAGCCTGGAACCGACGGAGGTCGGCCCATGAATTGGCCTCCGTCTCTAGTCTGTTTCGCCTTCCTGTCTTTTCATCTCCATTCTATCAGCTTTATCACACACACCTGACAGAATGGCTACATTGGCTCGATCTTTCTCGTCTGACGGCGCGGGCGTCGCCGTTATCGTTCCCCAGAGTCCCGCTCTATCGATAACGTACAAGCAACTGTACTCGCATATCTCCGACTTCCAAGCTAAGCTGGCCGAGCTGGGTGTCGGACACGGAGCAGCTGTGAACCTTGCGCTTGTGAACTCTTACGAGTTTATCGTGGGATTTCTGGCAGCTTCGTGGCAGCGCGCAATCGCTGCGCCTCTGAACCCTGCATACAAGCAGGACGAGTTTGAGTTCTACATCGATGATCTCAGCTCCACTCTGGTTCTTATCCCCAAAGGATCGTACGCCCAAGATGGCCCTGCGGTTCGAGCTGGTAGGAAGTACCAGGCAGCAATCGCCGAATGCTACTGGAACGGAACCGAGGTTGTCCTCGACGTGAAGGAGCTGGGGAAGCTGAAGGATCAAGGAAATGTCGGGGTGCAGAATGCCCAGCCCGACGATATCGCGCTTGTCTTGCATACGAGTGGAACAACTGGCAGGCCCAAAGCTGTACGGAGCCCTTGCATAATAGGTTCAAACCCAAGGGTAAGCTGACACTACGGCAGGTTCCGCTCACGCATAAGAACCTTACCACAACCATGGGTATGTCGTGCGGTCAGTATGCGCAACATATCAAGCTAACTCGGACATAGGGAACATACAAGCAACGTACAAGCTCACCCCGGAAGACAGAACATACCTGGTGATGCCTCTATTCCACGTCCATGGCCTACTCGCTGCCTTCCTGGCTCCTCTTGCTTCTGGAGGCTCGGTAGTTGTACCCACTAGATTCTCTGCCCAGCAGTTCTGGTCAGACTTCATCAAATACAAGGCCAACTGGTACTCCGCCGTACCTACGATCCATCAAATCCTGCTCAAGTCACCGCTTCCTAATCCCATCCCCCAAATCCGCTTCATTCGCTCCTGCTCCTCGCCTCTGTCTCCGAAAACCTTCCAGGATCTCGAGAAGACCCTCAACACCCCCGTCCTCGAGGCCTACGCGATGACCGAGGCAGCCCACCAAATGACAAGCAACCCCCTACCTCCAGCAAAGCGACAGCCCGGCAGCGTAGGAATCGGCCAGGGCGTCGAGATCAAGATTCTCGATCAAGCCGGCAAGGAAGTCCCACAGGGTTCCGAGGCCGAAATCTGCGTGCGCGGAGAGAACGTGACAAAAGGATACCTCAACAACCCGTCTGCCAACGAGTCCTCCTTCACCAAGGATGGATTCTTCCGGACAGGAGATCAGGGCAAGAAAGACCCTGATGGTTACGTGATAATTACTGGCCGCATCAAGGAACTCATCAACAAGGGTGGAGAGAAGATTAGTCCTATCGAGCTAGACAATATCCTTCTGCACAACCCTAAGGTTGGCGAGGCAGTCTGCTTCGCTATTCCGGATGAGGGTCACTACGGTGAAGAAATTGGGGCTGCGGTTGTTCTGAAGAGCGGCCAGAATGCGACGGAGGATGAGTTGAAGACGTGGGTTGAGAGCAAGCTGGCCAAGTTCAAGACTCCAAAACAGGTGAGCCAAATCAACTTACCAACACAGCTTTATGCACTGTGTATCAAACTCCCGTTTTACTGACTTCTCTATCTTGGACAGGTCTGGATTGTGCCCCAGATTCCCAAGACAGCAACGGGCAAGATTCAACGGCGCAAGGTCGCAGAGACTATGCTGAAGCCCAAGGCTAAGTTGTAAAATTTTTTTTCTTCTCATGTAGTACAGTGTCCTCTCATCACGCTCGCTTGTACATACACGTACTATGCAAATGCACATGCGTATATAGTTATCACCCGCATAGAGGTGTCGCTAGATGTACAGCAACCTAAGGCGCGAACCAATCCCCTGATTCTAGCCCATACCATACAACACGACGCACTCGAGCCTAAAGCCTATAACCAGCCTCATGGCCGAATCGCAGACTTCCACTACACGCCAGGCAGAACACATCAGCCCAATCCTAATTCACCTCCCACGTGAAACCATCAAGGACATAGACAAACATACCGGAATAACCTGCGCAGCATCCAAATCCCATACCCCCGCCTTAACATAAATATCATCCTTAATCAGCTTCCAAGCCTCCTCTTCGCTCTCGACAGCGTAGATGATCATGCTCCCCTTGAACGAGGGCGTTTCACCCGTGGCTGGGTGTGCGTAGTTGAACATGGCGCCTGTAGATATCCTACAATCAGCTCCACAGAATTGAACTTGAGCCGGAGCCGGAGCCGGAGTCGCGGGGAAATGAATGTACATGGTAAGGGTGAGAGGGACGTAACGTACCACCGTCAACGACCTTGCCTGCTTCAACGAGGGGTTTTACGTTTCCGAGGTGTGTTCTGCGTTGCGTTGCGGTCAGTAAGCAATCAGTTCCAAATCCAATTCGCTATACGCATATGTGCGCAGAAATCAAGGCAGCAGGAGGATAAGGAGGGCTAAATCTTACGGTCGAACCTCCAACCTCTTACTCTGCGCGCCAGGCTTATCAGGCAAGATGCAGAGGAATTCCTTCGCCATTGCTGTGGATGTCCTGCTGAAATAGCGAATCGGAGAAGGTGCAGTAAACTTAAGGCGAGAACGAAGCAGAAAAGAAGAATTGAATCCAGATCCAAGCGCAGGTGCAGGTGTCCGGGTTGCGCGCGACTTTATGAGGCGGGGAGCTTGGGTAAGTGTTATAAGTGAACGCATGGACATGGTGGGGAAGGGTGGTGGGATGGGGGTCGGAGGTTCGGGGTTCTGGCCGAGGTTCAGATGCGACAGCTGGGCCTTGATTTTATACTATCTACTGACAATACTACTCACAATGAGCAGGGAATACTCCATTCCGGATCTTCCGGAATGGGTATAGCTTGTAAGCTACGGAAGTTCTCCGCAGGCCCCGTGACATTCCACTCGACTGTCAATTGACTACACATAGCTTATATATGTATGTGCAGGAAGAGAAGCACCATATGCCCCTTCGCTCTTTGCTCTGTGCTCTCGATTCGTCTGACTGAAGCTCCTGCGCGCTAACTGGCGTTGCAATAGGTCCAGAAATGGACCTTGTAACCTGCACTGTAGGTCCAGACCTAGCATCGCCGCAATGACTGAAGCAAATTGAAGCAAAACCTGCCGAGCCAAGAATCGAGAGTCAGAGGTTCGGCCGGGTAATTATCATGGTGCCCTTCGCTGACGAACAAGAGAAGCTCCAACAGAGCTCAATCTCATTCAACTCTATGAGCCTCCAAGACCGCTGAACACATTCCCGAGCGCCAATAAAAGCAGACATGACCCTAGGACATAACGTAAGGAAAGCTAATTACCGGAAGCGAGCTGGCTGTTCGCGATATCCGCAAATAAAATAATTAAGAGAAGGTGCGTAAGAACGGCAAAGCCTGTATGGTGAAATCAAAGGCGTCAGATATACATCCAGCAATGGGTATTTCAAGTCGAAAATTCGTAAAACCCCGCCCGCAAGAAATCAATTTCGAAGGCGAATCTAGTACGCCTTGCGGTCACCGAGGTTACCCGGCTTCTCGTCGGTATCAATGTGCCAGACGACGTAGTTGGGCAATCCAATGACCTGGTAACCAGCACGCTTGGCCATCTTTGCGAACCCTTCGGTTTCGGCCTGGTTTTCGAAAGCATAAGCGGGGAAGTTGATGCCTAGAGATATGTTAGAGTGATCACGCAGAGAAAGCGTGGAGGCTGCATATATACCTGAGCGGTGGACATCCGCTTTGACAACAATGTTAACACCACCAATACCGTCAAGTTCAACCTCCTCATCCTTGTTATTCCTCCAGTCACCCATTCCAACGAGATATTTGCGGCCGGTGTCGTACTCCTTGTAGCCTTCTGCCAAGACGGTGTCAGGGTCAAGGGTCGCGCGGAGTCTTCGTGCCTTGTCGGATTCAATCCAGGAGTTGTAGTCAACTGTTCATGCTGTTAGTCACAATCAAAGCAGGGAGACAACGATTACATACAGCGACCTTCGATATCAACACCATCCCTGTAACGGTGGAACCAGATGTCTAAAAGACAATTAGCAATGCTCCTTGAAGAGTAATAGCACAATACATACTCGGGACGAGAATGTCCCTGTCGTGAGCGATAAAGTCCTCCAGAATTGTATCCGGGCTATCGACAATATCAACATCGCGCCAGTACACCCAAGAGTGGTCGGGCTTCAGAGCGGAGTAGAGCAAGTAGTTACGCGCTCTGCCGATAGCCTTGCGACGGGGTCCCTGGGCGGCGAACGAGTGTCGGTCCTCCACAGTCATCTCAAAGTCTGTACCAAAATCCTTCTGGATGATTGTGGCGCTGCGGAAAGCGACCTTGTCACCCTGGTCTTGGATACGCTGAAGTTCGGAAGTGAGGACTGCCAAGGTGTCGTCTTTAGAGTCTCCGACAAGGAAAGCCAAGTCAATCAGCTCGTGCGGGTACGACAATTTGTAGATGAGGTCGAAGTATCGGTTCAAGTGGAAGGAAGCATCTCTCAGCGGAGTGAGGATCAAGATGCGCTCCTTGTTCTGAACGGCCTGCGATGTAGACTTGATGGGGTTGAGGTCAACGGTGTTGATGGAACTGGAATTCACTTCGAAAGGTTCATGATAGTTGAAGAGGACGGGAGTCTGAGCGTGAGCGGTCCATTCGGAGATCTCATTTAGGCTCATATCCATAGGCGCTTTTGGAGGCCCGTAGCAATAGAAACTAGCGAGAAACAGCGATTAGTATAGTTGGTCGGTAGGCGACGCCGGCATCAAGAGAAGGTGTCACTCACTTTTGCATTTTGGAGGCAGAGCTGCTGATTCCGCGCCATAATAAAACAACCAGACCCGTAATGGCCAGAGATATTAAGAAGCGTGTTCTCGTCACCAGAACTAAAACAGCTCGCCATGGAGGCAGCCTAGCTCTGGCTGACTTCCAGGTTACACCACCCTTCGGCAGCAGCATCCTCGTGAAGGGAAAGGGGCGGTATGACAGCTAAACAAATATAAAAGGAATATTATATCCAGCAATGAGGCACGATATGCCTGCAGAACGCGACAATCCCCAGTACGGTAGTGTCACAATTGTCGGACACGCGGCGAAGGATAGGGGGCCGTGACGGGAAAGGGTCGTACTCCGGAATCAGGGGGGATACTCGATGGATTCCGGACCCTCGAGATTGTAAGGTTGAAGATTAATAGAGGATAGTTGTAATTCGATGATGCGATCGGCTCTGGATCGGAGAAGCCAGCAACAGATCGACGGGGAAGAAGGGCGAAAAAAAGGTTCGGTACGGGGGACAGTGGCACCGATCGAGCGGAGAAAGCGACGAACCAAACGAGTGGAAAGAACCGGACTGAGGCTCGATAATATACCAGACGAGGAGTGAGGCTGGTAAGCTCGCCGTCGTCGGTGTTGAGAAGCGGAGAGGCGATGGAGGGTGGAAGAGAAGGGGTCGTCAGTTGAATGTTGGACACCTGGAGGAGTAGTGAGATAAAATCCACCAGCCGCAGTCCAGCCAAACTAGCCTCCGTCGGAGATTGGCTCGTTGCTTTTTATAGCCCCTCGAGGACGAACTGTCGATGGACAACACGAAAACAATATGTAAACCAGATATATTCAAACAGATATTGCAGGCGACAACATTTGAAATATACTATAAACATTTTGCTGTTTTTCGCTTCTTTTGGGAGGATCTTGAAGCTCTGGAAAGTACTAGTATGTGGAATTACAGCGTAAATTACCCGCTAGCCGCGGGATTCCCACCTGAACTTGCGTATCATCTGGTATCTGCTCCGCGGCGTAAGCCTAGATTCAGGGTCTCGCTTGGTTTTATCGATCCCGGTCAGTCAAACCAAACCGACCAACTTCAATAACTTGGGAATATCCCAAAGACAGCATCAGTCTCTCGTGAGCTCATGAATGAGGATGAAGTACACAAGTGCAATGATCTTCAAGGTTAAAGCTCAGTTTCAATTCCATAACAAGACTGGGAATTCTCAAAAGGACATACTGGCACGTGCTTACCGGCTATAAATTATAACTCAATAATAGGTCAGTCATCTCGTCATCATTTCTATGTCTATATCTGCGTTAGTGCTCTGACACGTGTATTATCAGCAGCAAAAATAAATACATTGAGTGTTTTGACAAACACAATAAGACCCAGAAGCCCAAGCACCACAAAAGAAAGCACGAAGGAAAAATAAACACCGAAAGATGCTCCGGCTTGTACTAAAATACTGTAGAGTATGAGGGGGGAAAAAAGGTGAGAAGGCCGCCCGAAACAAGTTTTCAATGAGCAATCAAAAGTTCCTCGAAACCGAAAAGGCAACGGCCGTATTAGCCTCGTGAATATAGGCCAAGGACATGATTCAGACAACCCCCGCCTGCTCTATGCTGAATCGAAAAGAAAAAAGAAAAGCAAAGAAATTTTCCGATGTTGAAAGATCTGCCGCCGTCACCACTCTCCAGTCTATGGCGACTGAATGAAGGATGCAGGTCGTGAGATAGTTATTGGGTAGGTTCCTTGCTGGGAAACAGGAGAAGATGGCCCGCTTGTTGAGGGCGTATGGGTGGCGAACGAAGGACGGAAAGACCGCGAACTCCCAATAGACAACGCATTCAACCGAGCTGAGTCGGGTTCACCACCGAAAATACGCATACCAGGTACCATCTCTCTCGCAGTGCTGTCCGGTAGTGCAGCGACTTGCTGGGGGCTCAAATGCTCACTTTGTGGAGGACGGAACATGTGCTCACGGGCATTTAGCTGGTACTCAAGGGCTCGGTTGCGCTCTTCCAAAGCTCCATAGTCTCGTTCCAGTGCAGCAAAATCATGTTGCATCTTCTGCTCCTGGTGTATGAGGCGAGCGATCTGTCGCTCGAGCTGCATGCAGCGAAGTTTTGCATGCATCTCTTCTTGTAGGTGATGTGGTACTTTGTTCTTCTTCGCGTCACAAACCAGCCAGACGATGACGAGCCTCATGAAACTGATCAAGTAGATTGCGGCCTGAACAATGTGCTCCTTGGACTCGGCCTGGCTTTTTGAGGGGTTCCAGCCAGCCAGTTCCAGCCAAAAGTCGTGAAGTTTGAAGTCCAGCCCTAGAAGTAGGCTGCTTAAATTCTTTCGTCGGTTTCCTTCCGCGACGCGGTGCTTCTCCCTCTGTTCATCCGAGTCCGCAAGCATCATGGTAGCTTTGCGCTTTCGACCACAGGGCTGTTGTAATGGCGGCTTCCGGGTGATGAGTTTCTCGTCCGGAGCCACCAGGTTGATAATGTCATCCGCGGACATTTTTGCAGGGTCTAGAGGCCATCTGAGTGACCTCTGAGGCGGTCTTGGATCCGCCCAAGAATCCGCTGTCGTCGCTGGAGATAAAGGTGGCACAACATGCTCGTCCGGTGGCCATGACCACCTGACAGGGTAGGTCTCATGTGTGCTCGGAGGACTAGGCATGTAGTTCCGTTGGCTAAATGGGTTGAAAAGATCCCGCTGCAGGGGCTCGATAGGTGGAAGTGGAGGTAAACGCCGGTCCTCAGTGGTGAGGTCGGTTGGACTAGATGTTGAGGAAACCGAGCGCATGCCACTGCATTCAGATCAGCCATGCGTGGTGCCCAATACTTTATCAAAATACTCACGGGAGATGGCAGCGCTGAGACGCATTATCCGCGATTGGGTCCATATGGTCAATGGGTTCTTGTCGAGGTTTTCTGGAAGACCGTGAAGCCCGCAATCTATGTGCAGTCCAGATGCTGCGTCTTGTATGTCTTGCGTGTCTTGCGAATGTACGGGTATGTGCGGCGTTGGTTCAGGCTGTTGACGGTATGTAGACAGTGTTCAGGAGAATGAGTGTCTACGATAGAAGAAGAGGCTTCTGAGTACAGATCAAGTACAATTCAAATCGGACAGAAAGAAATAACAGTAGAGACGACGGCATTCGAAGGAATCCACGAGGTCTGGAGTGCTCTGCGGAACACGATTCTGGAGCGGAAGTCGCAGCATGCTTTATATGTGAGATCCTAGCCAAGCGCGAGAGAGAGGGGATTGGCGAAAATAGTAAAGTCGAGGAGAGTGGAGGCCTGGAGACTGGAGAGAGGATGAGCGTGGATGTATCACCAGCAGCAGACGTGCTGGACGCTTAACTCGGAAACTCAACTCCAGACAACCACGGCTTCCAGACCGATCGTTGTTCTTTCTCTCCCTTTCCCCCCAACCCTATTTCCCTTTTTTCTTTTTCGACGTTTATTTCTTTCCTTTTCTTACTGCTAATCTCTCTTTTCTTTTTCCAACGTTACATCATTGCTCTCTTGCTCGGCTTTGGCCGCGGAGCCTGCAGCGCTCTCCGACTCCTCAGGCAGTGGCAGTGGCAGTGGCAGTCGCCTTCCGATGCTTCCATCAACAACATCTCGACCCTCGATTGCCTCAAGATACTTGTCTACTGGTTACCCCTTCATTATTCTCCTCTTTCCGCTTTCGTGTAATAATGAGGTCCCTTTTCCCCCATGAGCGCGAAAACGCCACGAAGATTCCGCCAGAGTTCGACGCTCGAAGCTAGTCCGTTTTGGCACACATCTGGGGCGGCTCAACTCTCTATCAATATTATATCTTTTCCTGGATTTGAGCCATAAAGTGCACAGACTTCGACAGGATGCGATATACCGATGGACCAATCAGTGATGTCCTGCAAACCTGGCAGACGTAGTGAGACGGGGATCGGAGGCCCTTGATTTGTCACCGTCGTCGCGGTCTCTCGATCTTCGCGGGCCAATATACGTCCAGTCTCCTTGCATAGGATTGTTCAATACTCGATAGCCTGTCGACGAATGGCCATTGCCTGCTGAAACGTTGCCCACTTTTCCAGACCCGAATGGCCATAGTAGCCTCAGAACAATGTCATCCACAACGCTAAATTGAAGAGCGTCAGAATAAGCGCCACTTGATGGGCGCGTCGGAATATGGGATATGCATCCGGCGCTTAGCCGTCCTACTGCCTGGCCAGCATTTTGGTAAACGAGTCGAGGCTGCAGATTGAAAGCGAACTCCGGCTACTGTCTCCAAATGCGAAGAACGGGTACATTGAAGAAAGCAGTACGTCAAAGACATTTTTCGAGGCTACAATACATCAGCACAGTACCATACGTTGAAGATAATAAAGCCAAACTCCGACGAATGGCTCCGAACTCTTCGATTACCACATAAGAGGAAATGCCGCGCGGGCATTTTCTTGTGGATGAACTCGCCCTATCATGTTCAAAAGTACAATCCGAAGGCTTCACAATCCGAAGTAACCTTCGCGAAGACCGAATTGGGCTCTCTGCGTAAACTTCCCGCGCACAGACAATCGCGGGGTCCCCGAGAAGATCGTCTTGTCGACAGGAAAGGTCCCAGAACTTAATAGCACGAAGCAAGGACTTCGATCCTTGTGGCAACAGGGATTACCCTACTCAGACTCCAAAGGTTCCTCGAATAAGTCCTCAATGATGGAACTCCAATACAGCATGTAGCCAGCAGTTGTCCTACGCTGTAGTTCTATCACATCAGATGTACGCTATAGGTACATTACACCACCAGGAACATCGGGGACGGACGATCTCTGGGCCCAGCTTCTCAACAGGAGCAGGGGATTTTGCCAGGATACTTTCTCCTCAAATCGTGACAAGCAGATCTGAGCCTAAAACATTCGTGCTAGATAGGGCCACGGTCAAGATCGCCACAATTCCGAGAGCCCATCAATACACCCGTGTTGTCACCAGGAGATCCCGACCTTTGGACCCCGGTTGGTCATGAAGATGATCCTTCTCAGACGTTTCATCTCTTGGTTCGCCTCCCGTAGACAGTGCATTTCGACGCCATGGCTGGCCGCTAGGGGTGCCGGTAGTATTTGGATTTGTGCTGGACATCTTTAACAGACAAGCAACATCGATATCAGCCTGCCAGCCTATGTTCAGTCACTACCGGGAACATGGAACTTAATCCATGTGCAATGAACATAAGACTCAGAGGTTCTGCTCCAGGAAGATGCAAAAAGCGCTCCCAAGACGAGGGAGAGCTTCGTGACGTTTGGACCGGTGGCCGCTGACGAACAATTGCTCGAGCGTGCGTAAAGTATCTTCTAAGTGTTCGCTTACCGGAATGCCATCCCGATGATTTGCCCCAATAATTTGATGCCGTTATGCGTGTCAAAGAGAGGTGGGCGTAGCGGGTCTGTGGCGTCAGGATAAGATCTGTCACTTGCTGTTCCCGGATCTGACCTCGAAGGAGGATGAGATCAAGACCTCAGTACGCCTAATGCTTCTCAGATCCCTCCTAGAACGCCACATTTCCCTCCTAGATACATCTATGTGGCTGCACTGTATGATCACCTCGAGGGCCATTCCTGGCTTTCGGGTTCTTACTTTCTACACGCCAAGGCACGATGATTGACGGCGGCTCTGGTGGGGGCTATCGAACTCTGGATGCCGTTCCACGGCATTGGCACGTCTATGAAACAAGCCACCGTATCTGAGATCGAATTCCCGCATGAAGAAAGATCAGGCACGAACCTGTTCGGAAGGCCGGATGAGATTGACTGTGAAACACCACATATACAGACATTCGATTGAAAAAGATTCCTGTTTCTGAACTTCACACATACTCAACACTCTGGTGGAGAGTACGCTTCGAGAAAATACCCGAGTCCATTTAAGGGAGTCTAGTTCGCTTATTCTTCGTGATACTGCATTGTGGTGCCCCAGAGTGCGTTCAACGTCAGCAATCCATTGGGCTAAATTCAACAGGGCGACAGCTACTGTGGGGAAGCCCTATGTAGGCCACGATAGCGAGAAGGGTCGA
Source organism: Aspergillus undulatus (assembly GCF_047715775.1). Classification (NCBI taxonomy): domain Eukaryota; kingdom Fungi; phylum Ascomycota; class Eurotiomycetes; order Eurotiales; family Aspergillaceae; genus Aspergillus; species Aspergillus undulatus. The sequence goes on from NW_027396640.1 coordinate 270,032, forward strand.
ATCGGTTTCATCAACCCGGGCTTCTTGACGACATGACTTAAGTACTCTCTCATGGATAAACTCCGATAAATCCAAAGATAAATGTACGGTCCGAGGCTGTCAGATTGTTCAGAGCCTTCAGAGAACAATCATTTGGTTCGATTTGGAGCTCGCCTTTCTTGAGCTAAGACGAGCTAACAATAGCTCCAGGGTGAAGATTGATGTAGAGTATTTCACAGGGTAACAGGTCATAACCCCCTAACAGGTTACTACCTGCCTACTAATCCTGCTATGTCACTTCACTTCGCGAAGCTATTATAAATTAAATAAGAATTATAAAAATATGTGGTATTATTAAAAAGCTAGTAATTTATTTAATGTTATTATAATTAAATTTATAATTAAATTATTTCGGAAGCCATATCATATGACTATATGCATAACTGTTAATGTGCATAAAAAGGTCATAAAAAGTTCACAAAAGTTCAGCTGACCTATGACATCAGATTGCTAAAGGTCTAGGCCAATCTCATTACAAATCAATAATACGCTGGAATGTTTTACTAACAAATAATTGCCACCGAGGCAAATATAAAAAAGGCTGGTATTCATGTATTTAGTCTGCTTCTCTTAGTTCTTCAGAGATCCTACATTTATTTTATCAAAGTCCACTTTTAGTGGCACCAAACCCTTTCCTATATATATCTGATGCTACGACACTATTCCTATTAAGGAATAGTTAATTCAGATATATATATCTATTCTTATTATATCAAGTCCACCTTCCGACACTTAATATTTTTAATCTTAATATTACTTAAGGTATAAGTAACTTTATTATTGAAAATTCATTTAAAAGATAATAGAAAGGATAGAAAATATGCATATATCTAAAAAATAATTTACATAAGTTTTAGAAATAGGATCTATAAATTCTATTATAATATTTAATAAATATAGCTTTTTTACCTTTATTTAAGATACTATTTATTTTAGTAGTATATTTATAGTATATAACATCATCATCAAAGTTAGTAGATTTGTCATACGCCTATTGATCTTCCTTGTTGTTCAGCAGGCTGAGTCATGTTTTAGTCAGCCACATCGGTTCTTCTAACCGTTACGGCTTCGAGCTAGCTCGGATCAACAACTACTTCGTGACTCATCAGTGAACCGCTTCCTACAAGATTATTAGTATTAGCTTATATATTATTTCTATTTTAGGGGGCAGGCAGTGACCCATTAGGGGGTTATAACTTGTTACCCCGTGAAATACTCTATCAAAGAGCAAAAGGAAGATCCTCCCGACATGCCTCGACCTTCGAGCGTTAGTCTGTTATGAGCCCTATGTGCGTTGTCCGTATTCTCCCCCACGCGTGGAGTTCTCAGTGGCTCTTACATATCGACAAACGTGAAACGGCCCCGTTTAACAGTTCAACTACTTTGCCGACCCACCGACTGTGCAGACTGCGAACCAGGAGAACCCTGCGTGCAAAATGCATAGTCATGCAAGATCTTGTCCATCTCCTTCTCATGCGCCTTGATTCGCTCATATTTGCCCCTCGCTGCTTCGTTCCACTTCATGGCGTTCCAGGATTTGGAAGAGAGCACGAGTCAGCCTATGTTGGTGGCTTGGGAGCATGCAAAAGAGAAAGTAGTAAAGCCACTTCTATGTTGGTGGCTTGGGAGCATGCAAAAAAGAAAGTAGTAAAGCCACTTTGGTTCTAGGACTTCGTGCTCACAAGCGACGGCGGCAAGCTCCAGCACATAAGGTCACACAATTTTTGGCCGCTGTTCTCTTGTCCTGGCAGGCCTACTCGGATTACTTTGATACGTCCTTCCAATTTCGCTCTATTCCTGCAGCGAGCACCTAGGCCGTCGACTGCAGCCGTCTCAAGCCCTGCAAGCACGACTCCTGGGTCCAGGCTGCTCATTTCTTCAGCTAGCCAAGCTGACAGCTCGATCTATGCCTATCAATTAATCTATCACTTTGTATCCTCCAGTCCTCATCTACTACACGTTCTGAGGATTGGACACCTACGATAGGCCACGCGGGGCTCAACCCTGCTACAGCCCTCTCACCAGATCACTGATCTATCACCAAGTGGTCAACATAGGCTCCCCGGCGTCCCCGCACATCTTGGTGGGTTCGCAGTTTCTTTCTCCTTCTAGACCGAATCACGCAGGGTAAGGTTCACTCTATAATCCTTCCAGTCGATCCATTTCCTAATTGAATTCTTGCCTGCCAGGAGAAAATAATTGCTCTTTTGCGGGGTATCCAATTCCAATTGAGCAAAGAAGTGCTATTCTCTTGAAGATTTCAGCCCCGCCAGAGATGGTGAACCTTGACGTCACATCGAGGATGAAGTTTGCTACTACGCGTGGTCTCCGGGAATGCGCGCCCTGATGTCAAGCACGCTCACCATGGCCGCGAGCTATTGATCTTGCCAAGCAATAGGGAAATATCTAAAACGGATTGTTAAACGTAGGGTTTGATTTCATGAGATAGATGTTGTCTTCCTATCTCGAAAGGGACGGACCCACAGAAGAAGCGGGATCGCTGACTAAGATATGAGTAATCACTGGTAACGCACCTTGATGGCGACAACACCTCAATATCAGGCCATGCGTGCAACACGGATGGTAGACCAACGTTCTTGGGGTTCACTTACCGTGTACCAACCTTTTGGCTTGAATTCCGACTGAACAGCCTATAATAATATTTACCAAGTGAAGCAAGTCTCCAGGTCTATCTAACTATATCTAGCCAGTAATAACCTATTTAAATTTATATCAAAATTGTTTTTTTGTTAGGTAAAAGGCCTTTTTAGTCTTTACTTATTAAAATATATATTTAACAATTTAAAATAAGATTTATATAAGATTATTATTTTTTTCGTAAATATAATATAGAATATAATGTCACGCAGTGTGCATACTTCGGTATATCGGTCATCCCTGATGACTCAGCTCTTAGTCAGCATAGGTAGTTAGCTCCCGCCGCCGGCAGTCTCTAAATAGCATCAACTTATCCACTTCCATACTTCACTATAGGCCTGTCGGGTCCCTATTCGCTACATATAATATATGTATCTTTCATTATTATTATTAATAATCCTAACCTTTTAGGTTATAGATCATCATTATATTCTTTTCATTTATTTTAAGAATTAACAATTGAACTTATAAGATTAAATTAATAAATTATTTGAAATTTTCTATTATTAATAATTAATAAGAATTCCTTACTTATTTTTTCCTAATAAGATTTTACTTCGTGGCATATTTTCTAGGAGGCAAACTGATAAGGTAAATATCTAAATAATTTATATTTTTACCCGCGGAGAATTCGCGTGAGTAGAAGAAAAAGAAATAAGTATTAATACACCCCTGCGGAGCTTGGAGCTCATCGATGTTGCGATTGCTTGTGACTGAATGGTCCTCGGCCACATTTGCTCCATAGGACCAGGTATACAGTAGTGGGCTTCCTATTGAGTGGACCGCTGCAGTGGTACGGTAGCAGGCACAGCGCCCCGGCCCGAGGATGCACGCATGACGTATTGCAGCGAACCTTGTGTATGCAAAGATTTTCAATCTTTCTGTTGATGCTCCCATCCGACCGCGGAGCACGTATGCCCAAACTGCAAGGACTTATCCCAACGGAAGAATATCAGCTTCTCTAGGTCATCACCATTACGCGGATTACATATCCGCATACCCATAGCTGCAGCACTCCACATCAAAATCGATATTCTCCTCCCTGTACCTAGGATTTTCCTACTCAGAACTGCAAGGACAGACTTCAAAAAGAGAAGATCGGCTTCTCAAGGTGGCTACAATTACATGAATCAAATATCCACACAGTCATAGTCCACTCTAAATCGGTCTCGACCCAATTGTTCGCAAGGGTTCGGTCTCATCGAGTCTGGGCGGGTCGCTGTGCTTTTCTCCTCGCTACTACTGACTAGTAGTAAATACTGCTAAGCTCCATCAACTTGCGTGAAGGACACCAGCCAAGAAAGAAAAGAAAGGCAATCCGCGATGCATAAAGTACACACCCACGCGCTGACAAGGCAAGGGCTGTGCCTATAGAATGGGCAACTCACTATTTTAGTCACTGATACCTCCACTACATGCCGGTCGCTCCTCCACACTCTAATTTGGGGCCAGACCTCGATAAACCCAATGTTCGTACCCAGAAGAAGGGACACGGATGAACGACTAGCGAACTCTACGAACCGTCCAATGTATCTACGGAGAGAGCAACAGGTGTCTTGTCAAAAGTACGATACAACACGTCACGTTCCACTGAAGCAAGAATCAAGGAAATACAACGTTAGCATTCAATTACTGACCAAAGCGCGGGGCCCAAGCACCCAATCCCAAATAGCGGATGCCCTATGCCGCACGCCAACGCAGGTGTGACTCGTGACAACGAGTTTGAGATAGATAGCATGAGCTTGGAGTCAGCCTAGAGCGTAGATTACACTCGTGTTCGTGTGCGTGCGTGCTAGCCATGGTGGTAGTAAAATCATTATCACTCTTGTAGAGTAGCTGTGCCGCAGTAGATACATCCATACACAATGTTTGGAACAGATATCGCTTGGAAGTAGTTCCCGGCCCAATGGATGGGATTTCCGTGCGGGATGAACCCGACCACGGGTGCATTCATGCAATATCTCGTTAGGTAGAAAGGGGCAACAACATACGCAGACATCGATTGTTCCAGGCATCATCATCATCATCATCATCATCATCATCGACATCCTCCTCAGCCTCCTCCGTTCCTACACTTCCCTCATTATGGGGATGTTGATCCAAATGTTAATTCTCACTACTACTGTCTTCTATGAACACCAAAGCATGCATACCTCCGTATGTATATACTACCCCGAAGGGAAAGGTGAGGGAAAGAGGACCCCTCTCCAAGCCTCTGACATCAATATGAACACCTGCAAGCCCCTCCTGGGACCTGGGATGTGGCTACCTATCCCTCTCCAGGTAACCCATCACTTTTGTAGAATCCAGGTTGGCGGCTCAGTGAGTTGTAACGTTCATGGATTTTGTTACCTCGGTATTGGGCAGGACGGATGTACTACCAGTATGAGTGGTTAGATCTTCTTTATGTAGCTATAGAATTGTTGTGAGTTTATACAGCATCGACAACCGCTGTTTTGGGTATGACATGGCAACTGTTTAAGTGGAGGGCAGGGCAAGACACTTGTAAGGCATCAATGTGTCATGAACATCCATGCACAAACGACCTTTCAAATATCATAGATTGCTGGGTGATCGATAATTCTAATATACGAATTGAACTGGTGCTTGCGGGCTGTATGCAGAGTCACCCTCCCTCAACGTTGAGCATAAGACGTCGAAGATTCAGAACCACTTCACATAATATATATATATCAGTTCTTCATGTTGAGATAACATGGTGAATGACAGATGCATATAAAGACATAGTATAAGGCTGGTGCCGAACTAGGCATCGCCGCTGTTGGTGGCATATACACACACATATGCATATATATACCAACATCTACTTGAGAAATGTCGAAATTGAGACAGACCTGGCCCAGCGAAATGAAAAACGTTCTTATGCTTCATTCTTATGCTTTAGGATATACTAGATGATCTCTGTTTATAGAGCTACAGCATAGTAAAGACGATTCCGGTTGTCAAAGTGGAAGTCATGAGTCTAGATGGGAACACCCTAGAACATGGAATGCTGTCAGTGGGCATATGACGTCAGGCGTACCGACAAAATCACCACTCGCCAATGGAGGGTAGTACGTGCAAGTCTGCAGGGCCTGATCGAAAGTTTACTGGGCCTGAAAGAGTGGGTGTCAAGGCTTTGAATAAATGGAAAGCGTTCGAAACGATCTAGAGCTTCAGACAATGAGAGGGATGGATAGCTTTGAAAGATTACTGGATTAAGAGCATAATAGAGGTCGTCAGAGATAAGCATGAACTTGAAAGAACGTCTATAGAACAGGTAAACAATTTCGAGCACCGCCAGCTCAGAACTTCCGTCATATTCAACAACTTTTCACAATAGCCTTAGACCAAAGGCGCTTTCCAACGATTGCTGACGGAAGACGATAATGGTGCTCAAAACTTCGATTATTATCATAAGAACCACACAGTACAGATATCAAAAACCCCAGTGCTTATTATGTCACTTTACACGACCGCGGCGAGTGAAGGAAAAGGCGAAACCAGAACGCAAAGATGCATACACAATTGTCAGGTATCCTTAATCCGCTTACAAAACATACTGGACGAGGAGGCCGAACATGGCGGCAACACCCATGGCGGGGACGTTGGCAGCGGTGAGGATGGCAGCATCGTCGGTGGGCTCAGCGTCACCAGAGGTGGTGGTGCTGGATCCGGAAGAACCGTCGGCAGTCTCGGGGTCCTCAGTCTCGGCCTCGCACTTGTAGGTACCGTGGATAGTGTTGTCCTTCCAGGAGTCGAAGGTGTCACAGCTGAAGTTACCAGTGGACTGCATGTTGAAGCCACCACGGACGTTCTTGAGGGAAGGAAGAGTAGCCCTGTAGGGAAGTGGATGTTAGTGCTGGTTCAACAAGCGAACAAGCAGGATAAAGAACTTACTTGTCGAAAGCACCGGAGAAGTCAATAGCACCGGTGACAGTAGCAAGCTTGGGGAAGTTGATGCTGCTGAGCTTGTCGTTGCGGGTAATCAGGAAACCACCGTTGACCTTCTCGAGAGCCGGCAGGCTGAGGTTGCGGAGGTTGGAGTTGTCCTCAAAGACAAGGTCTCCAGACTCAGTGAGGTTGGGGGCGCTGAGAGAAGAGAAGGCGTTGCCCCAGAATCCAAGCTGACCCTCGAGCTTCTTAAGAGATGGAAGAGAGACGGAGGAGACGTTACGGATAGTCAAGTTGGTACCAGAAGAGAGGTTGGGGAGCTTGATCGCCAGATCATCGTAGTTACCAGCAAAGTTGATCAGGTTGGTGGCGTTCTTGAGCTCGTTGACGTCGACGCTCTCGAGCTGGGTGTTGTCGGTAACGACAAACCTGCCGACCTGGTCGAGCGAGATACCGTCAAGGGAAGTCAGACCGGTGTTGACAATGGAGACGCTGCCAGCCTTGGTAACACCGCTGGTGAAACCGAGGCTCTGGAGGATGGGGACAGCCTGGAAGTCAATCTCTCCGACGGAGGTGAGCTTGGGAAAGTCAAGAGAGGTGAGCGAAGTGACACCTTCGAGCCTGAAAGCATCGTCGATGGTCTCGAGAGAGGGAGCCGCAAGCGAGGTGATGTTAGCACCACCGCTGGCGGTCAAGGCACCCTTGATTCTCTGGACACCGTTGATGGTGATGGAACCAGAGAGGCTGTCGGCGAGCGAGACATCACCGTCAAGCTCCTCGCAGGAGTTGTAGCTGTCGAGGTCGCTCTGGGACTGGATGTCGATGGTCTTGCCACTACCACAGTCTGCAATTCCTGTTAGACATACCGCGACCAGCACGAAGCAACTGGATATTCTTCAACTCACCAGCAGCGACGACGGCGTGGGCCGCAGCGAGGACGGGAAGAGCGTATTTGATGAAAGCCATTGCTAACGTCTGTTGAGAAGGATAGGCGTTAGTAGGAGCAACTTGGACAACGCGATTGCGACGAGATTCACTGGAAGGTAAATTAGACTGTTATGTCGACCTGTCTGGCCCTTTGAGGGAAGTCGAACTGGAGGCGAGTGGCCGAAGATTGGAAAGAAGGGATGTTAAACGAATGAAAGAAGGAGAGCTTCGAACGAGAGAGAAGCTTTTAGGCAGACGTTTCTCAGGCACTGAGAGACGGAATCGGAAGGCACTGGAAGAGGAATGAAGGGAAAGAAAGGGAAAAAGGAAGGACTGGATCGCAAAGTCGCAAGAGGAAGCAGGCTTTCAGGGAGGACAAGAAAGGAGTCGTGGCCCAGGAGTGGTTGGTGGGCCTCTGCTGGTATCGTACCGGGCCACTGTTCGTATTACATGAGTGTTACGGCTCCATGCGTATCAATAATCTCTTCATCTTTGTACTCTCCCTTCAAGTTATACTCCGTTGTCCATCATGATGGTCATTTCTACATAGAGAGTATAATTTCTGCCCATCTGTATAACCTCCAGACCGCAAGAGATCCTCACCCCGTTGCCTCGCCTTTGTGACTATCAGACTGAATTGTCCGTTACCTCTAGTCTTATCTTGGCTGCTCAGACTTTAGCGGCCCCACTTGGCGTTGGCTCTCTTCATCCTGTTGTTTCACTTTCGCCTGCACGCCTGCTGGCTGCAAACAGGAAAGCAGAGGGAAAGCAGCAAATTCAAAGCCAGTGAGAACCTTGATATAGAGTCAGCTTATGCGGGTAACAAATGTTATTCGCTCCCGGACATGGAACAACCTTGGAACATACAGAACCCTGACGTTAGCACAGAGTCAGACTTGGCCGAACAAGATATCAGAACTGAGTCTAATATGATTGGCTGGATAAAGGAGTTCAAAGTTCTCATTTTCTGCGGGATACTAGCCAAGCTACAACATGAACATGGTTTCCAAAACTATCTCATTTGCGCGCGATTGATATCGAATATTTCACCTCCGTCCATTCCCGATCCCCAAAATCGATGTCAAACATTGAGGAATGTTGCTATGTATACAAACGGAAGAGTGAAAGTCCGGCCCGGGAGGACGCGTCGCCAGCAGATTTTGGCGAGTGTGGCGAGGCCCGCTTTCGACCCCGACCAGTCTCACCTACCATCCGCTGGTATGCGATCGCATCCGCGCACCGGGATCCAAGGAACTATGCAGAGGCAATTCGCTCGTGAGAACCAGACTTGTCTGACCGCAGGGTGTTCGTTATATTTGTTTGCAGTAAGCGAGGAGTGAGTGCGTTGTTATCCCGCAGGATCTCGCACTTCCCATATGAGGTCATGGGCCGGCGACCAGACAACAATTGGCCAAGTTTATCAAATAATCAAATCCCAGGCACAAGCGGGGCAGCATAGCAGCGGACCACCAATCCAAACAGTTCCTCTAAGAATAAAGTGGTGAGTGGGGGCATATCACGTGCGAGCCATTCAACTGGAATATCCTGGTTTGAGAGCACTCGAAATTACGGCGTATCTTACATACAGTACAGGGGGCGATACACAGCAAAACAGCCGTCTTTGATCCATCATCCAGGGCAGGGAGGAAAAAACTTGCACGGGGGCCACGCTCTGGCTGCTTCCAGGAGATGATTATCGGGCGGTGGCGAAGCAGAAAGCTTGTTGCTACGGAGTCTTGCTCGGGCAGGTCCATCACGGGCCCTAATTCAAGTTCATATGGATCCTTGTGGTTGTTGCCCATATCGATCGGGCTCCTCGCCATCGAATCTCTTTTCCGACTCCGTACGGAGACGACTTTCATGGAGAAGGCAATGAGTCAATGAGGCACCGACCATCGTCAAGAATGCGCCTCAGCAATGCTCGAGTCTCGATTGATGCCGCGAGGAGTCCTTGACCCCGCGATATTGGATGCATCTGTCCATTGTCATATTTTTAGTATTATTACGGAGGGCCAGGTTCTCAGGAACAACTTATCTACTCGATACCGGCCGCTAGCATATCAATAACTCCACAGATCTCTGTCGCAATTCGCAATTCGCAATCTTTGGCCCTCGACTTCCAAGCTGTGCGCTCAAAGCTAGTGATCAGCATGCGTCACCCTTATTAAATGCCCCTCATTGTTTGAAGATCTTATATGTTTCATATCGAACTCCCAATTTCTTTCACCTCCTATCAAACAAGATTTCGAGCTTCCCGTGGCGCCAAATCGAACTCGATGTGCACCACGTCTCCATATCGTCAGCACTATTTTGTGTGCTGCTGATGATGGGCGCATTTCTGCTTGTTGGAGTCCGGACACGTATCTCTTCCTTCGCTCGACACGTTCTCTGGTGCCACTTGTGTCGAGAGTCAATGACTCAGTGTCCATATGATAAGGGGCTAGACCTCTGCTCCATATTAAATTTCGAGACGCAGGTCATAACAGTGCGTTTGGATACACTCCAATCTGAGCAAATTATAGCTTAGGAGGTCAAATTTTGCAGAAAGCCGGAGTATGACACTATCTCTTGCATTCTTATGAAGAACAACCGACTGTACTTCAAGTTGTCCTATATCATGCAAGAACACTCCACCTCTGACGGCGTCGAAGAGCTAATCAAGCAGCGCAAAGTCTCGACCACAACTGGGGTCGATTCTCCAATTCCTAGCCACGAGGACAGTATTACATGCTTACGCTATACACAGCAGAAAAGTTTGAGCAATAAATTGCGATCAGATTCAGGGTTCACCAAGGATCGAGGTTACATTGCTGACACTGGCAATCTGCAATCTGCACGAGTTTGACACCTCGGCACTGACCAGAGGACGATTGGCCACAACAGCCGAAGCTTTCTGGAATGAAACAGTTAACGGCGTCAGTGAAGCTTTTCGTGTTTCAGCTGGCAGCGGCTGGCTTGTTGCTTGCCGTCAGGTGTCTAGGCCGTCAGACTGTCATACAGCGTCGGTAGTAGCGATGGCCAACGGCCTAGACTGTGCGGTAGTAACGGCGCGAAGGCAGCGGCTAGGAAAAAAGGACCGACTTGGTGCTGAGACTGAGGCATGGGGTCAATGCTCAGACAGAACGTAATAACATACATACGCTGCAGCCACCCTCACTACTTCCAACAGAGTGAATCTCGCCACGCGTTTTCTCTCTCTGATGGGCCTGTATAGATTTGACTCTCGCGCAATGCTTGAAAAGCGCAACTCAATGTGCGTTGGATATCGTCTTCGGATCTTTGAGGCAGCGGCACACTATACTAGGAGGTTACATGGTGTCTCTTGACATCTTAGTGCTGAATTAAACCACTCTCGGCCTATTTAGCCAGTAAGCTCTATCAGTGGCCATAGCCATTAAATTCAAGGACTGGATGATGTCTGGAAAGGATGGAAAACTGGCCTGGGGCCTCGATCCCACTTTCTGGGTACATAGATGTAGCCGGCGTACGCGGATCCATGGACTCAGCTGCCTAGCTCTAAACCAAACTCTACTATGAGCAAGTAATGCTCTACTTTCTCTCGTTATATTCATGAGTTGAGCAACTCGGAGTTGCGTATTCGCGACTGTGCTTTCAAATCAAAACTATGACGACGGATACGAGCCTCGATGACATAGCACCTCCGGGCTCCAACCCCGGATTCTGGAAAGCAACGTTGGAACTATGTATTCACCATGCAGCTCTCTCCTCAGTCTCAATAACCCCAGTTCAAGAAACTTAAGTACCTCTGTGACCTATAATAGACAGATCCAGGTCACAGAGCCGACCCTCACCATCGAAATGGCCCTCCGCCGCTCATCCCGACTGAGCGCAGTGCTCCTTCAACCTACCGCCCAAGCACAAGCACCACAACCCAACGGAATCACAAAATCTCGCAGTCGCAAGCCCTCAACGAAGGAGAAGCAAAAGAAGACGCAGACGATAAAGAACATCACCTCACATCCGGAGGCCATCACAGATCCCAATCCTACGAAGATCGCACCTCCGCTCGACCCCAAACCTTCAGTAAAACCAAACAACGGAGTCGATAGCAGCACGGCGACGAGCAATAACCCCAGCTTAAACTACTGGGAAACCGCCAAACCAACCCCAAACACAAACCGCCAATCTACCCCTCCTGCACCCCCCCTAAACCGCCCCGTCGAACCACACCTCACTAACGCAACCCTCCTCACACCCCACGGCTCCTCCCTAACCGCCTATCCCAGCGACATCTCCCCCTCAAAGACGAATCCGAATCTCCCCCGCCCAACAGCAACAACAGGGACACTCCTTGAAAAGGCAACAGCACACCTGATAGCGACAGACGCACGCCTGGAACCGCTCATCAGGGCGCACCCGTGTGCCCTCTTCTCCCCCGAGGGCCTAGCCGAGAAGGTCGATCCGTTCCGGAGCCTCGTGGGGACGATAATCGGGCAGCAGGTATCCGGTGCAGCGGCGCGGTCGATAAGAGATAAATTCGTGGGGCTGTTGTTTGGTCTCTCTCATCCGACTCCTACGAGTGCCGAGATGCAAAAAGCCGCAGAGGAAGACTACTTCCCGACCCCCGAGGAGATCATCCGCGTGGATATACCCACGCTCCGAACGGCGGGGTTGTCACAGCGCAAGGCGGAGTATATACAGGGTCTCTCGGAGAAGTTTGCGTCGGGGGAACTGAGCGCGCGCATACTGCTGAATGCGAGCGATGAGGAGCTGCTTGAGAAATTGACGAGTGTGAGGGGGTTGGGGAGGTGGTCTGTTGAGATGTTTGCTTGCTTTACGTTGAAGCGGACGGATGTATTCTCGACGGGGGATTTGGGGGTTCAGTATGTTTATTTTCCTTTTCTCTTTTGATTGTTGATATTGTTGAAAATGGTAGACTGTCTTTTTCGGAGGAGGAAAGCTGACTGCGGGAACTACAGGAGAGGATGCGCAGCGTTCATAGGGAAAGACGTGAGTAGGTTGAAGGCGAAGGGCGGTAAGTTCAAGTATATGTCGGAGAATGATATGTTGGAGCTGGCTGCCAAATTTGCGCCGTATAGGTATGTTGATATCCCAGGTTTGGTGCCGCTATGCGTCTACTCACGTTTCTCAGGAGTCTATTTATGTGGTATATGTGGCGTGTAGAAGAAGTCGACGTTACCGTGATGGGCGGCTGAAGGGGAAGCGAGATCGTAAACCTTGAGCCTGCGGTTATGAGGTAAGACTTGCCGAGACGCAGGGTTCATAATACAAGCCATAGAAACGGACATAAGAGTATATATAATTCATGGATGAATTACGGGATGCAAATATTTGCAATGTAAAACAGTAATCAAGTAGAAATGAGAATAAATTTGTACAGTATCAGTACACGTGGATTGCGGACATAAATCCAAAAGGCTCAAGCAACATTTCGCAAATGCCCCACTCGACAGAGCATCAGGCCGGAAGGAACAAATCTTGTATCATCTTATCCACAGGTCTATATCCCAGAGAAGGTTTTTGAGTCCATAGTATCACCATAGGGACGCGTTTACCGCTTCTTGTTGACGGTAAGGTTGTCGAGGTCGGCACGCTCGGCCGCCTCCTTCTCGATCTCGCGGATGATGGGGCTCAGGTACTCGACATCCTAGCAATAAATCAGTATATACTGTCTTACATTATGCCAAATTTCTTTTAAAGAATCGATTGTGTCCAATAAAAGCGTTATATATCGAGCATCGATGTCTTGACAAATTCCGCTCACGGGATTGGTCGATCGCTTATGCAGAGGTCTGAAAAAGCTAGGGCGACGAAACAAAGCTCGAATTAACTCACCTCGCTGGGCTTGGTGTGCTCCTCAGGGGGAAGAAGGGTGTGGGAGATAGAGCACTATAATATTGAGCGCGTTAGCCATGTCTCCCTTCAAAATATATAATATGATGCAACCAACCTGGAAAGCTCTGCGGATACGGAAGATGCGGTCGTAGGCCTCCTTGGGGGGAAGACGCTTGAGGGCAGTCTGAACAACCATATTCTCCTCGGGGATCAGGTCATCGGCTCTGTTGTATCAATCAGTCTGATATTGCTTGGACCTGACGGGGGGGCGGGATTTGAGGACCCCGGACAAGCGGGGATGGTAGGATCGCAATGGATGTGGCGTTTGATTCAATCGACGAAATTCGAACTCATGACCACTTGATCGCCAGCGCTTGCCCGAGATCGTAAATACCGGGTGTTGCGTACCTAAGACCGAGTCTCCTGTAACCGGCAGCGTCGACGTACCAGTTGGCAATTGGCATCATCCAGCGCTTCAGGAGAGGGCGCTTGATGATGAAATTGGCGAGAGACGGGGCCGACATGGTGAGTAGACCGACGAGGAGCGACGAGCGGTTCCAATTGACGGTGTGGAGTGGAGGGTGATCGTAGGATATCAGTAGCTGAACGAGAGATGGGCCGACGTTGGTGTTGCAAAACGGGAGCTTCGCACTTTCCCTAAAACATCCGGTTCATGCCTGAGGCAGACAGATTTCCCGGTTCTCTCACGTGACCAAATGTACTTTTGTGTGCCTCAGGCTGGAAATGCGGACCTTGTCCGGAGAACAAGTTCCTGAGATGAAGTCAGACCAGGAATTATTCAGAATAACTACGCCCAATTAGATACTGCTTGAAGAAGAAGCGCAGATTAATTTGGCACATGACTTAGTCTCACTAGCTCTTACGCAAGTTCGAGTCACTCGAGATTTCCATATCGCCCGCGTCTCCAACTCCTATTAGCTCCTCGACGCCTCGATTTATTCCTCGTCTCTCGTCATTCGACACCTGAGGCGCCCAATTCCCAAACATTTCACCCACGATATCCGCCTTCCGAGGTGGGATTGGGGTTCATCGATCGTTACTCCGTACAATAACGTCTCTTCTTCCCCTCACCTTTCTGTTCAATCTCCAAGCACCATTGCGGTTATTCTCGACAAACCCCACATCCCATCTGTGCATCAGATAGGGCAACTTTAAAATACAAGGCGGCTCGGCTCCCTCAATAAATAATCCTTGGACTTCTGTACCTGGCCGCCCGTTTCCCCCCCGCGAGGTCCCCAAACGAGCACATTACTTTCAGACCTCACTCCAGACCTCACGGCGCCTTTTAGAGTCTTTGGATTCCGGAGCGGGCACCGATATGCTCGGTTCCGGGATCCCTGATCGGTGAATAGCATCAAAACGGACAGCTGTGGAAACTGCTTGAGCGCTGGCTGCAATGATGTTTTCAGAAAAGCACGACACGTCCAAGGCACCCAGTAGCTCTAACGAGCAGCAAACGACAAATTCCGACAGCTCTCCGTCCCCGGTCGTTCATATGCACTCCGCGGTTACGTCAAGTCCGGACTCCCTCATCACCCGCGCCGAACTCTTCGCCGCCCGTGTGCCGGACTATTACGTCGCTCCATTTTGCGGGGCCAGTGCTGGTGTAGCATCAGGGATTGTGACATGTCCGCTCGATGTAATCAAGACAAAGCTTCAGGCCCAGGGTGGCTTCGTGCGGTGGGGGAAGATGGTAGAAGCGAAGACATTATACAGAGGAATGCTGGGTACCGGGAGGGTAATTTGGAGAGAGGATGGCATTCGTGGCCTTTATCAAGGCCTCGGTCCAATGCTTCTAGGATACCTTCCTACGTGGGCTGTATATCTTGCTGTCTACGATCGCTCGCGGGAGTACTATCAAGAAATTACCGGTGGGTGTCATTACATATCACTGGCTTCCGAGCTCTTACTGATCTAAATGCAGATAACTGGTGGCTTTCAAGAGGATACGCTTCGATAACAGCAGGCGCTTGCTCTACCATTGCCACCAATCCCATCTGGGTGATCAAGACCCGACTCATGTCGCAGAGTTTACGGTCCACAACAGAAGGATTTCGAGCCCCTTGGCAGTACAGCGGGACCTGGGATGCAGCCCGCAAGATGTACAAAACCGAGGGATTCCTCTCATTTTATTCTGGCCTCACACCAGCGTTACTAGGTCTGGCACACGTTGCGATCCAGTTCCCTCTTTACGAGTACCTGAAAATGGCATTTACGGGCTATAGCATTGGTGAACATCCAGATAATGGAAGTTCGCATTGGGTGGGGATAAGTTGCGCAACATTTCTGAGTAAGGTCTGTGCCAGTACTGTGACTTATCCGCACGAGGTGCTACGGACGAGACTCCAGACCCAGCAAAGGACCTATCCATCTCCTTCGCCAGAGGAGATTGCATTCCGAGGTGGATTGGGCGGTATTGACCGCGGCCGAGGCGCAGGTGCGTCTTCATCCGACGGCATGCCCAATAGGCCCCGTTACTCTGGGATTCTTCGTACCTGCCAGACGATCCTTCAGGAGGAGGGCTGGCGGGCTTTTTACTCCGGCATTGGAACAAACCTGTTCCGGGCTGTTCCCGCTGCCATGACCACAATGCTCACATATGAGTATCTCCGCAAGCAGATTGGGCACTTGAAGCATGAGGGTGAAACAAAACTCAAGCTCGAAGAAGAACGGGATACCCCGGGGGCAATCTAGTTGATCGATTTATGATATCCTTACCCTTCTTTCATTTAAGAAACTACACTGCTAAAGGGGCCTGGTGTTCTGGCTTTCTCTCATCTTCTGAGCATACAGCTCATCTTTGACATCCACAGCCAGATTTGAGCGAAAGACGCTTCGAATCGAATGTTTTCTATGTCTACGGTGTTATGATAGAGACGGAGGATAATTCCTCAGCATTAAGCACCAAGATTTGTGTTTTATGAGCGCCGTTCTTATTACCCCATTGATTACGTGCCTCGAGATGTACATATTATATGAACCATTACTATACATTCCCGACTCGGTTTTCAGAATAATTCAGTCTTATGGTTTTGATTAACAACCCTTGTGCTTTTGGCAGGATAAAACCTAAATTGGTCATGTGACTTTTATTTCCACACAAATTTCTCCCCGAACCAAAATGTTCAAACTTCATCTTGCGGAAAACAGCACGACTGCAACCAGCATCAACACGACATGCTTACTTTATTATTATAAGCCGTTTGCCGGCTGATGAACTGTCCTACAATACTAACGGTTGGATTCTATTCTGTGGACCCTCTTTCGGAATCCTTCTCTGGAAGAGCGATGCCATCGCTCACCTAACTTAGCTGGGTGGAAATCACCAGCCAAATTCTTCTCTACAAAACTATTTGACTCTATCGACACTGACAATTTATGTCTAAGATATGGCTTGCTTGAGACTCGATGCTGCTATCCCTGCCTGGCTAGTTGAACGAGACCCTTGCTGTTCGAAAAGGGTCTTCATGTCAACCTTGGATTCGAGAAGCTCCTGGTAGCTCACGAATTTCGGGCTGATATCTGGAGAAACTTCAGCTTCTTATGATGCAGCGCATGGACAATGCCTGTTGCAACTACTCTTTCCTATCTGAGCTGTCGACGCGCACATTCCTTTGCTTCCGCAGCAGCAATTACCCCTGAGTTGTCGACTGCCGCCTGCGCTTTTCACTAGCACCTGAAATGATCAGACTGATCGACTACAGCATAAAATCCTTGCTGCCCTTTGACAGGGTGCCACTTGCATGATCTCGGTTTCGCTCCGAGCAAGCACCTCAACGCTAGATGTCGGCGTGATCTGGCTTCTCGCACGGCGTTTTTGCCTATGTTTGAGAACAGAGGAAACATTTCAGCGGAGCACTTCAAGGGTCGCTATCGTTCGGAGCTTGTACCTGCGATCGGCTCCTGTGTTGTAGCCGGGAACTGTTCTCTGCTAGGTCACGGGGGTTCCGTATGCCACATGCCTTCCCATCTGCTTCCTGCCAATCACCAATGCCGAATCTGCGTCAAGGCACTTTCCTATATCCCTCGCCTAACAGCCCCGGTGTCCAAAGCCCTAGAAGCTTCGGCGAAGCAACCCAAGCTCGCTGTCGTGCGAAGATCCGATGTGCGACCTCCTGTGGCCTAGTCGGATTCAGCGAAGCTTGCCCTTGCTCGATCCAGGAGAGCTTGCCAGATGCAGGGTTTCACCATCTCCCTTAAATGTTCTGGTACCCGCGAGCCGGTTACTCTAGGGGTTGCCCCCTTGGCGCACTAGCCGGTTCGCGGAGGGCGGGCAGGCGGGATAATGTTCTGCGTTGCCGCTTTGGTTTAAAGTTTGGCGGGCATTGCTCGTAGTTCGAATCCGCCGTGCGTCTTTTTCTCAGTTTTTGTTGCTGGAGGAGCGCCGGCCTACCTGAGGGCTTGAGTAGGATGTCCTCATAACCGCTCGAGGGAAGGCACAATCGCCCCGGTCTTCAATTCCTAGACCCTATTTGCTGCGGTTCTCACAACTCACCTTCAAACTCCTACAAGGTAAGAGTTCTTCCCTTGAGATCACTTTTCCTGCCCTTCTCGCCACGCCCGACGCCTTGAGAATCATCATGATGAATCCATAAATCAAATGAAGATCCAGCCCATGACAAACTTACTTGAGCGGGAGATGACCATTCATACACTGAAAATTCTGACACCGATCTCACGAGCCACGTTCTTTCCATCCCGCTTTCTGCTTCCTTTACGTGTTCCTCCTGGCTGACCTGTTTGAAGATCTTTCTAGGCAAGAGGAACGAACTGTAGTCCAACAGATTTCTTACATGGGAGGTGCTCCGTTGAGTATGCATAGTCAATAAACAACTCCATTAGACAATTATGATACATCCGAGTTCTCTCAACCGATAAAAGACGCCTACGCCTGGATCGTGATAGATACATAAAACTTTATGCCCCTTGCTCCCATTCACAATACAGGGCTCAACCCTTCCTCTGCCTCTCCTCCTCAAGCGCCGCCCGTACCCAATCATCCTGCCTCTGCCTCCTCTGCACCACATCAGTCTGGCCCTGCAGATGAGGTTGAGACGAGGACGACCCCCTCCGCGCCGCACCAATCGAGTAAACGCAGTAAGAGCAGAGCACAACGGCCATTGTGAATGCTGCGATGGGCGCGTTGAGAGACTGTACCAATTAAGTTAGTCATGCTGCTTATCTAACTAATTATTGGTTCTGCACTGTTGAGTGGGAAGAGAAAGGGAAGGGGAGAAGGAAAGAAGGGTATGCTTACGCCTGACGAGCGGCCGAGGGGCTTTTTGGACATGTTGCTCTTATCGATAAGAAGGACGCTGTTGTTGTGACGCTTGCAGGGGTTTGCCTCTCACGAGGTCGAGGTTTTACGGTGGGTTTGTTGTAGGTAGGTTGTTTGTAGTGTTTTGATAGCAGATAGTCTGTTAGTTGAGGTTGTCCTGCCGTGGTGGGTTCGAAGTGGGTTGGCTAACTAAGGGCATGGGCGGTCTCAGCTCCCTAGATACGCTACGTACTTTATTAGACCATATAATGCTCGTACAAGTAGATTTTGTACACATTATCGCTCCAAGAATTATGTCATATATCGAACATCTCTATATACATCTTTCTAGCTTGATTCTAATCTAATAGATCGACAAGGGTAGGGAAATTTGCAAGCAACATGGTCTGAAAGCAAAACATAACAAGCGGAACTAAAAGGAACGGGAGAACGCCACGCCCTGATCCTCGCACAGCTATACAAGAGAGATAAAAGCAAGATTAGAATGATACAAATGTGAGGTGAGGTGAGGTGGGGAGATAGCAATCCCGATATAACAACTATCATCGCCATGGAGACTTATCCGTTTACAAAAGTCCCAGCCGGCTCTTCAGCGACAGCAGAGTTTCATAAACGGAGAGCTTCAGCTCAACGCGAAGGAACTTAGTCCAGGCGCAGAGGAACTGCCAGAAGTTTGAGGGGCGCAGGATCCCGCCGCTTTGCTTGATCAAGTCCATCGATTCTTCGAAGACCGTGCGCGTTGCGTAGCGGGCGAGGATGAGGAAGGTCCGGACGGGGCCTTGTCGGGTGTGGAGATTTTCGTCGAGACTGCGGGCTGTAAATACCGTTAGTGATTTGACTTCTAATAAAGACTTTGCGAAGGGAAAGCTCACTAAGATCATTTGTTTTGAGGATAAGGAGCATGATTCGAGGCACCTGGCCTAATAACTCCACAAGCTGCTGGAGCATGCCCTCGCCGAGCGCACCAGAGATATTTTCTTTCTCTGCTTCCGTGCGGAAAGATGCGATGTTCTTCTTCGACAGAACGGTGTAATCCCGGCCTGTGATCGCGCTTGCGAAGAGTGGGAACTGCTCGTCTGTGACGCCGGCGACCTTGCGCGAGTACTCGCGCATGCGAGCCTCATCAGCTTCGATGACTGCTAGCCAGAGCTTCGCATAGTTGCGGCGCGTTTCGCGGGTGATGTCTCGGTAGAGGCCGTGGTCGTAGAGGATAATGTCGAAGTTGTGACTACTGCGGTTGGAGTTCTTGCGAATGGCGATGTTTCCGCCGTGGGGATCGCAGTGCAAGGGAGCGTTGTCGCCGAAGATCATTTCGTTGAAGATATGAGCGAGCGCCGCTGAAACCTCGTCACGGTCGATATGGTTGGCGTCCAGAAATTCTAGGTCATCGGGTCGAGAGCCTGATATGAATTCCATTACCAGGATACGCTTCCGTGCCGAGATAACTAGAAGCCGTCAGCACACCGTAAAGCCCTGATGCAGCGCAGAAAAGTACCTTCTGGAATCACCAACGGAGCAACTGAATGTTCCTTGAAGTGCTCACGAGCCCGATTGGCGTTCTGTGCCTCTATGCGAAAATCCAATTCCTGCGGCAAGGACAAATCCATCTCATTCGAAAGCCATTCCAAGTCATACTCCGGAAAGAACCGCTTCAGCGTCGAGAAAGTGAACCGCGTGAGCGCCAAATCGAGTGGCGCCCATTCCGCTAGCGCGGGATGCTGCACCTTCACCGCAACCTTCTGGCCAGTTCCCTTCAATGTCCCAATATGTACCTGCGCCAACGAAGCCGCGCCGATCGGCGTCGATTCGAAGGTGTCAAAGAGCTCATCGATTCGCTTTCCAGTATCCGCAATGAACATATCCTCGATTGACTCGATCGACGAAACCGGGCATTTGTCTTGAAGCGGGATGAAGGTTGTTGTCCATTCGAGCGGTAGCAGGTAGCCCATGCTACTCAGGTGTTGTCCTAGCTTGATAAATATAGATCCGTTCTTTTCTAGCACGCGCAGGGTGCGCTCGGCGCAACGCTTGTGGCAAGCGTGGATTGCCTCGCTTCGTTCTTCGGGCGTCGCGTATTCTGCTTTGAGGGCAACTCGGTAGCTATGGTACAACCTGCGTCAGTAGACAGTCCCCCGTATCCTATGGTCCGGGGCAACTTACTCGTTGATACAGACCGCCAGCGTGCCAACGACTCTCCCGGTTCGCGCTGCGGCGCGGTAGATATGTCGAGCATCATCGGAGAACGTGACCGTTCCAACCAAGACGACCCCTCCAATTAATCCGTACTTAAACCGTTTCTTCCCAGATGAGCCAGACCCAGTTCCAGACTGCTCGCCTTTGCCGTTGGCCGTCTGTTGCGCTTCGGACAGACGGTATGACTGCGTAAAGAACGCTCGGGAGTCGCGCGGCGCGACCGTGACAGGGTTTGACCTATGCAATCCAAATGCCCATCTGCAAGACGAAGTGAGTGCTGTCCGATGTGAAGGCTGCCTGGTAGCAAGACTCGAGGTATATCGCAGGACGGACGCCGGGTCGAGAGCGAACGCCCGTAGTGGGGTGCGGAGCGCCACCCTCATACCGGGCACGAACTATGCCGTAGAGAGAGCAGTCGCAAGTCGATAACGAAATATAAAGGAATGAAGTCTTTCATCCGTACCACCCCAGGCCATTGGGCGAGTGACGGAGGCGTTTTAGATCTGAAGGCAAGGAGAGATGGAAAGAGCTGGAGCCGATGGCGGAAGAGACAGAAAAATTGTGGCGTGGCCGTTGCGGCGCTGTGAGTGGCATTTGGACCCTGCTGTGCCCGAGACTCGCCGCAAGCCTCTACTCTCACATGTCCTTGGTTCTCTACTTTACTGCTAGTCAGGGATATTGGATAGTTGACTAGTATTATGTGACAGGCCCCTGCAAATGATACAAAGAGGCTACGACTATCTACATGCATCATTGTCCAGACCGCAGATGCACCATATTCCTTCCTACCCAGCCAGGAAACCAACTGCTGAATTGCAAACCCAAGGAAAGCATGCGCAGACAAAGTGCGAGACAAGTAACGAAAGGCAACGCCGCCAAATGCGCCTGTACGATGCATGGGCTCGCAGCGCCCCGACATAAAGAATCACGCCGACGAGTCTCTTTCAACAAAGGGAAATATAGCAATAAATAGACAACTTGTTTTGACCACAGATCATGATCCGCGTTCTCACTCTTGCTGCGTCAACCGCCGACGTCGTGGCAGAACGGAGGGTCGACGAGATATGGAGCTCGGAGGTCGATTATCATCGTCGGTTGACAGTTCGACATGCGACAGTCGATTCGATACAGGCCGAGCCAACCTGGGTCTTGGAGCACCGGAACTGCCGTTGCCACCCCCTGCCATACTCGTACTTGGTCCCTCTCTGCTCCCAGGACGGAGCGCTAATGCAGAGCCACTAAGTGCGGTTCGCGGACGCCGTTGCGTTTCTCGGCCATCAAAATATCCTTTCGACTGGCTCTGTCTACTCATCTGCGGAGTGACAGGCGCAGACTGGTTGACAAGAAGGCCAGGGGACGTTGCGGACACACTTCCTCGTCTCACGACGTTTGGCTTAAGCTTACCTAATCCATACGACTCACTTTTCTCGTTGGATTGAATAAGCTTCCCGGCCATGTCGCGGACTAGAATTGCAGCGTCATGCTCAAGTTCTCGGATCGCATCCAAAAGCCCATATCCTGCGAGTAGTCCGCCCTGCCCCTCGCTCGAATCGCAGATGCTGGATATAATTCGAAGAAGATTCAGGCGAACCGCGGCCTTATTGTGATGCAGCTTCTGTCCTATCCTGCTGAACAAGTCTGGGCGCGCGAGGGTTGAGGCGATGGGAGGACTGAGTCTCAGCAGTTTCTGAAGAGGCTCAAGGATATTCTCAAACGCATTTGCCTTTGACAGCGTCAAGCACCTTACTATTGCGTCTGTAAATGACGGCTGGTCGTAGCGATTTTCCAACAGATGTTCTTCGACTTTGGCTGTTTCCTCCTGGAGCCTATCATGATAAGTTAGCCCACGACGCATAATTCGAGACAAAATGTAACATACCATATGAAGATAGCATCCAACGCTGTCACCTGCCAGTACGGATCAGAAAGCAACGAAATATAGAAAGCAAGACCTTTGTTCCGCCACAACTCCCGACGGCCGACTTTTCCAGAATGGGCCATATCGCACAGGATAGGCAACGCGAATTCCTTGAGTGGACGTTCAGTCTTCACGATCTTCTGAAGTAAGGGCACAATACCATTCAGAGCAGCGTCTTCTTGTCGTGACTTGTTGAGGCGGCACATGTTGTAGATTGTGTTCAGGATTTGGTTAGATACTTCTCGGAAATGCGGGCGCTTGATGGTGGATCGTAAGAGGTCGGTCAACACGTCGATGGCATTTGAGTTCTGAAGAGAGTCGAGGGTCGTTGATAGCATGGACAGGTTTTTGATGAATTTCAGCATAGTGATTTGGTGAACAGGCGTCATGCGCTTCAACTCTTTCAGTACCCCTACTCCATAATCAGTAAAATACGGCAAGCTTGAGCTTTGTGAATTGCCTACTATGCAAGACTGTGCGCTCAGAAACCATCTCCTTGACGTGGTTCTCAGCCTGCGAGAAAATGAAGAATATGCTTGCGATACGGCCTTCCACAATCTCGGCTAACTCGCCTTCTTCGTCCAGTACTCGGCTTAAGACGAGGGACAGAGGGTCCAAAACAGAACTGCGAGACAAGATCCTGCAAAAGTCATTCTTGGGTGTTGAGCCCTGCTTTTGGTCAGTTGACGTCGCTAGAGTGGAAGAGACACGACAAGAACGCACCTGCAACTCGAAGACGCTCCAGATGCCGTTTACTCCAACCAAGACCAAGTCCCGCTCATCCTCGTAATCGTCCTCCAAGAACTCAACTAGCACATTCAGACCTCCTGCACTGACAAACATCTGAAGGGTAAGAGTAGATGTTTGGTACATCTGCTCAACGAAAGCTGCCGCTTCAAGCCGTATCTCCCGAGGATACTTTTTCGCGGCGAACTCGTTAACGATAGGGATACCTCCGACGAAGCAGAGGTTCTCCTGTATCTCATAATCATTATAGATAATCGCATTCACGATCCTCAGCAGACAGAGTGTGATGTCGCGTCGACGACATAGGTCAAGAATTTCCAATATTGGCAGCATGCCATGAGCGCTAATGATAATGTTCTTTGTCTCTGGAAAATCGCAGAAGACGGCTAGAAGCTGCTCCGATATGTCCCCAAGTACTTCTTCGTCCTGTGATGTTTTTAGAGTACCAACAAGACCTTCCACTTGATTTCGTAGTCGAGCATGTTTGTCACGCGCAATGTTGGCTTCGAGATCCGTTTCATCGAGCCCTTCCTCAAGCTGTGCGAAAGGGTCATCATCATCATCCTGGTCTCCTAGCCAAGAGTTGTTTGAAAGCTTCGAGTTAAGCATTAAGGTGCTCTTGGTTGAACTGCCGTCGCTATCAGCTGTCTTGTCTAGCGTGACTCCGTCCACGCCCAGGATATCAGAAAAGTCTTCATCAGTCTCATTCTCAGCAAATTGCTGGATTTCAACTGCCCCACGGCGCTTGACTGAGATTTGCCTCCCAAGTTGGAGCTGATCTTCTTGGTCGGATGAGCTATGATACCGGACAAGTTCCCTGGGTCTAACTAGATCCTGCGAATCTGTGCTCTCATCGGCCTCCTGGTGGATGTCAGCAGTCAAATCGTTGACGATTTTACAGTGTGTAGGTACACTCACTTGGAATGCACTGATTTTGCGGTCAAGTACATCTTCGTTTGCCATGATGATGTCGGAGTAATCTTCAATAGAGTTCTCCTTGAAAAACAGCGGCAGACGCTGTGGTCGTATTGGCGACGAAGAATTCGGAAGCATCTGCCCACCGTGCGACTGAGTCATGGAGGTATTTAATGGCGGACCGCGCCTCGGATGCGCGCCGTACTGTAGATTTTGAGCTTGTTGCGTTCCTGTATTTATCTGTTGCGACGGAGAGGGGCGAATTGTCTTCAGTGGATCTGGCTCGCCGGCCTGTAACGATCTTTCAAAAGGGTCGTCGAAATCCTCGAAGCTATCATCGGATTTCAGGACTGTGCCATCAAGAGAAGCAAAAGCCTTAAGTTTCTCGGATGAAAGCATTCCTCCAAAGTTATCGTGCGGCCGCAGATGAGGAAGTTGTAAAGCACTGGGGGATATGGCGGTAGCAAAGTCATCGTCCCAATTATCCTCTTCCGATGAGTTAGGAGACCTGAACCTATCCGCTGCATTTCTGGAGAGTGGGCTCGGAAGCGTCTCTTTGGTCGGGGTGAACCGAGTGTCGAGCCGTAGAGATGGTGTGTTTTGAGGATCATTTCTAAGCCCTCTTTTTGGCGCGCTTGATTCGGGCGAACGCAGAGCCTCGTTCCACTCCTGGACGCTTTTCACAGCCTCTTCATAATCAGTCGACTTCTTGGGAACCACCGAGTCAGATCTTCGGGCATTGACAATCCACGGATGCTTAAGGAGCTTCCGAGCAGACACACGAAGGTTGGGGTCTTTCTGAAAGCACTGCATCAAGAAGTCTTTTACAGCCTAGGCAATCATCAGAGAATGAGTACAGGAGGTCTTAGAGAAAGCGGCGACTCACTGGAGAGGCTCCTTGCGGGAGCGGCGGGTGGTCATCAGCGACAATACGGAATAAAGCCGGCATAGGTTGCAAATTGTAATATGGAGGTTTTCCCTCCAGCAACTCAATAACCGTACACCCAAGACTCCATATATCTGATGCTGTCGTTGCACCTGACAATTCAATCACTTCAGGGGCCATCCAATACGGAGTGCCTACAACGCTGGATTCACTTAATCCGGTCGTTCGACTGGCCACACCGAAATCCGCGAGTTTGACAAGGCCCTCTTTTGTCGTAAGGATGTTTGCGCCCTTGATGTCTCTGTGGATGACACCCTGGTCGTGGAGGTAGAGAAGACCATGGAGAACCTGGGACATATAGACCCCGACCAATGTTTCCGGAAAACGACCGAAGTTTTTGGCAATTGAGTGTAAGGAGCCATTTTCGCAGTACCTAAACCATTAGCCGTCAGCCCTTCCCGGCGATGGTTTGCGAACGTACTCGAGGATTATGTTTAAGGTCTCGGCCGACTTCACAAACCCATGGTACTTCACAATGTTCGCGTGCTATGATCCATCAAGTCAGTTGGCGTCATGAGTAAAGAGAAGTTGGCTTAGGCACGGAGCATACATCCAAATTTTTCAAGAGGTCAATCTCGAGCTATAGCAAACATTGTTAGTAGGCCACTCGAGCACCGTAGGCGGGCATCGTACCATAATAACCCGCAATTCGCTCTTTGGGAGATCCGCAAGCTTGATCTGTTTAACCGCAACGGTCTCCCCTGTATTCCAATTAAGTGCCCTGTATACTGACCCAAACGCACCACGACCCAAGCAGTCACCCAGTTGCTTCGGAGATCACCGTCAGTTTCAATGGTCGAAGCGACAGCACAACGGGGGCGAGCGTACATAATCCTTAAGTTCCGCGACATCTTTCGCCGAGGTTTTTCCCATCCTCTCATCCTTCGGCTTCTCATCTCGTTTCGTCGGGCTGGAACCGAGTCTTGTGAGGCGTCCTTTTGCGGCCGTGCCGGGCGTTCTGGAGGTCGCGGGATGCCCCTCGGGCCCCTCGTTGGACCGAGACACCATAACCGGTCAAGGTCAGAACAGATATTTTGAACAGATATCGACTCAATCAGAGACGCCGGTCTGGGTTGTACAATCTCGAGCACGGAGCGAGGGAGGGAGGAAAAGGCAGGCGCCGGGGATTTGATGGATCGCTCATATCAGCACAGCTATATAGCAGCATAATTATCAGTAATACTCGAGGTATGGCAGTCAGGTGGATAAGAACATCAGATTTAAAGTATGTATCCTGTAGGAGAATTGATGGATGACGTTGTGGGGAGATGTGGAAAAGACATACCGGAGCGATCCTGGCACTTGCACTCACGAAGCGGCGCTGAGAAAACGCGACAGACAACATGGGATCCTGACTTAAATCTCAGCCAGAACCACAGGTTGCCAGCAAAGTGTCAGGAACAGGGGCAGATATTAAGCATGAATAATAATCCCCAGTGTTGTTCTCTTGGAGCTGAACCTTGGGAACAATAATCAACTAGCGGATGTTTTCTCTGAGTCTCCGGTCCCCACAGGCCGCCACTATCCAAAGCATGACGCAGCTTGTGCTCTCCAATCAGCCTTATCAATCAAGCGCTATTAAATGAGCTTAGATCATAGTCCTATGTCATAGTAATCAATGAGGGGGAAAAAAAGAAAAAGAAAAAAAAAAAAAAAAAAAAAAAAAAAAAACAGTTTGAGTTATTGTTAGGATATAGAAGCATGGTTAAATATATATTTGATCGCGATCGAGATTGATTCATACACTTCGGAATATGATATAACGGGATATGGAGTGGAGTTGAGCCCTTGCTTTCCCGGAGTACTTTAGCCTACAAAATTAAAGTATGATAGATGATTCATTATTTGTTCGTCTCTCTGAGTAAACGCAGAACATCCGAGACGAGATAAAGGCTCCCTGCGATGACTAGAGGTCCACCGTTCGCCAAATGACACGCCCACTCTAGCGCGCCGAGAATGTCCTTGCCTAGGGATTGTACCTCCCCTATGTCATCGATGGTTTGAATACACGAAGATAACTCTTCAGGACCAGCGGCCTTAACCCAAGGCATCCCATCAACAGGACCAAAGCTCGTCGTTACAACGTTGTCACCAGGCTTAATGATCGAGTGAAATAGTGGGCGAATATCCTTCCCGTGAGATGCTGCAATGACCCAAGTGACGTTCTTCTGAGATGGGCGTAGTTTACGATCGATGTATTCTCCAAGGACCTCAGCTGATTGGGCGTTGTGTGCGCCGTCCAGTAAAACAGGCTCTTCACGCGTGGTGAGAGGTTTTATGACAAGTTCTTGCAATCGACCTGGCCATTGCACGGAAGTAAGACGTGGTATCAAGGCGTCGACATCGGGGTTTGGGCGGATTTGTGGCAGGACGGCTTTCAACGCGGCGGTGGCACAGGACATGTTCGCCCGCTGGTGGGTTTGAAAGTCATTATGGAGAAACAAGTTGGCGAGCGAAGGCAATTGATTGTCTGGAGCATCTGGACGAACGATAGCGGCATTCAGACCAAGTTCGTCAATACGGTCTTTGATAGCTTCGATCGCCTCCGGACAGTTGGTGCCGTCGACAACGCAACTGACACCAGGTTTCAGTATTCCGGCTTTCTCCCGTGCAATCTCTCCGATGGTGTTCCCTAAAAAAGCCTGATGGTCCAGACCAATCTTCGCGATGACCGACACCAAGACATTGTTTAAAATATTCGTGGCATCCAACCGGCCGCCCATGCCCACTTCAACGACTCCGATCTCGACTTGCTCATGATTGAATATCTCAAATGCCGTTGCGGTCAATAATTCGAATTCGCTGGCTCCGATGCCTAACGTTTGGTCTCGTAGCTTGACCTTGGCTTCAACCTGCCGGAAGAGGGACTCTTGAACAACCCGCTCGTCAATTGTGATGCAATCCCAGCGATCGATCAGGTGTGGAGAGGTGAAGCGGCCGCAGCGAACGCCCCCGGACGTCAGAACATGCGATAGGTATGCGCTGATCGAGCCTTTACCATTTGTGCCAGCGATGTGGATGGCCTTCCAGGACAGCAAGGTGTGTTGGAGGAGCCGTGAAATCCGGCTGAGACCGAGCTCAATCATTCCTCCGGTATGCAGCGATCAATGAGGCCGAAACCCAGCCTTCATGATCGAAAGTATGGAGGCATTGAAGTTGCCGGAGGGTTGCTGGCACTCACTCATCATTTTCCCGCGGAATGATCTCGGAGCTACCAGGTGTCAGCCCGCCGACGATAACGATAAGATAAGAATATATGCGCCTGAGCTTTAAGGTGTCGACTTTTCTGTCTCCCGGGAAGCGGGTGTCAGGTGCGACCGTACGACTGACTGTCACGTTTATAATCGTTGTTATTCAAATATCACGAATAATCAAACACGCGTACCTAGATACAGTTGACAGCAACTGTCTTATCAGCTTGTTCAGCTTGAGAGCATCGGAAACGCCGAGGTGCACTGGATGTCTTTAATCGCTGTTGCGCCACACCCCAGCCCCGTCTACTTCCGAGGCTCCGAGCGCGACCCCGACCATCTGTCTGTCTCAAGCCTCTTCGCTCCGCAGAATCGAATCTCATCAACACCAGCTCGTCGTTATTCCCCACCCATCGTCGCGTCGTCTTTTGTGACCCTCACGCTCTTTTCATATGGTTTTGGGAACGGCGCTACACTTGACGCATATTTCAAGACATTTGGGTGAAAAATTTCGCAGCTATGGGCATCCCGTGAGTTTGTCGCTGTTCCTCTCTGGTCGTGGTCAGAATTGCGCGCGCTTCGCAACGCCTTGACGTGCGCTTAGAGCAGTTGGCCTGACTGTTACTTTCTAGTATGTACCGTGAACCCTCGTCCACCGAGGCTTCTAAGCACAGCACTGTTAAAGACCCCTGTGCTGCTGCACGCTCTGCAATTCGTCGCCAGACCACCATTCGTCGTCCCTCGCGTTATGGGGGCTCTGCTTGGCGCAGTGCGACTCTGCGCTCACCCTTTCCTCGCCCTTTAGTTGACGAGTTAGAACGCGAAGCGAACGGGCCAACGCGCCATTCATACTCGCCTGTCCCGCCTCCGGCTCCCCCCAGTGATCCTCTCCACCCCAACGGCGGCTTCGAAGCCTGGGGTCGAAGTGAGGCTGGGCGGCGAATGGTTTCTAATGTGCTCCGTCGTAGTCGGCAGATGGCAACAGAGCGAAACTCGACACTGGCTGATTTGGACCCACGCACTTCGTCAACGGCTGATGCTCACGCACGAGCAGAATCGCAGGATCATCTGCCGTTCACACCCCGTTTCGCTCCTGCCATCGCATATCATGGATACTCGACACCTCTGGCCGGCCCAGATGGTTCCATTCGTTTGCCACCTGCTTATGGGGAAGATACTGCGTCACTCATACCTTTACTGCGTCGAGTGGGCTCTATGCACGACGCGAATTTGACGAGCCGTGGGCCACCTATAGATGGCTTAGGCGATCGCCAAAGAAGCGTCGATTTGGATGACGACCATGCAAATGACGCATGGGAGACTCTGCTTACCACGATGGCACCTGATACCAATCTTCCCAGTGCTGATTCCTCCTTTACTTCCGCTTCCGCATCAGGGACGAATGACTCGCGTAACGGGACATCCAGAAGCTCCGCGACGTCGCTCGATCCACTTCAGAATTCCCTTCATACTACAATCCCAACGGTTCATATGACACTTGATCCTTATCAGGAATATCCCAACCCATGCGATTATTCTAGTACCAGCGGTTCCGATACAGAGTCCGATGGAGAAATCACACAACAATCACTCTACCGTCGCTACCGCCGTCGAATGCGCCAAGTCGAATCCATGAGACGCGCACAAAATCTCCAATCGGCAATGAACAACCCCCCTTCCATCCCCACAATCTCTTTCGCATTCTCGGATTCCTCTCAAGACAATGAACTCCAGGACATGCAGGCCATCCTAGGTCGATTTGCACGCCGGGAAGACATCCCCGATGACTGGTGGGCAGCAGCTGGACTGACTCGCACCATCGGTCAAAGAGCAGGTGCAAGCGACGTTTCAACCACTACACCTGGCCCGGATGGCCCTGTTAGACCAAGATAAAACGGTTCCTGACTTCTCTTGCCCATATCTTTGTTCAGTGTTTGACTATAGTTTGAAGATCTTTATTTCAGGCAGGCTTAGCGGGAGGGATATTGTTGCGGCGCTTTGGGCGTTCGATTCAGGGAGCACTATTGTCTACTCCTACCTACTTATGATGAGCTTACCGGGTCCACTTTGCATTTACTATTTATGACGCCTACTTTGATCCTGAGGGCCGATGGATGGGTAAACTGTGAGATTATGCTGCCGGAATGGAAAAAAAGACACCGTTATAAACAGCGGTATATATTATGGACTTGTATTCTTGCCTTTGAAGATTGATAAGTTCTGTCTGCGCCACTGTAAGCGTTGGCTGAGTCTGCGGGCCGATGATTTGATTGCCGATGTCGGGATGAAACCAAACAATGAAAAGTGGCCAGTAACTTGTAAGGGTACTTCTGAACTGGGTATGATTGGCGCTGCTTCCTACATATATATGCCGTTTTCGAACCTCATTTTGCGAGGTTCTGGGAAAATCTGATTAAGGCCGGGGAAGATGCCGTGATGCTCTTTGACGGAGCTCATCGCTCCAGACCCCGTCATACCCCACTCTGACGACAGTCCCCGCTTCACGATTATTTATCAGGACTGCGTTCATAGCCGACGACGAGGATATCCAGTTCCGGAGAGAGCCATTCCTCTACCATGGAAGACACGATTTGAACAAGCACGCCGCCCATAAATTGACAATCAAGTTTACCATTCCTTCAAACCATCTATCACGGCCTCCCAGCTATCGCAAGCTATCCAGGCGCTCTGATTGAGATCTTGGCCATCCGTCCCTGAGCTCGTGCGCTCTCCACCTGTTTTTATTGCTTTACACAAACAACACCACCATGGAATCACAAGTCACGCGCTTAGTCGGTAGAGTCTGGGGTGAGTCTCAAGCGCACCCCCGCAAGCATCCTCAACCACTGACAGAGTCTCCCAAACCAGAGAAGTTCCAGAACACTCCTGAAAACGCCCGCCTCCTAATTGCAGTCAGCGGGATCCCTGGTTCAGGAAAGACCGAACTCGCCATCTCAATGGCCAAACGCATAAACGAACTATACGGCGCCCAAAACGGAGGCCGCCTCATCGCCACCTCAATCCCCATGGACGGATACCACCTCACACGAGCACAACTTGCTCAAATGCCGGACCCAGAGATGGCTGCCGCACGCCGCGGCGCGGCCTTCACATTCGATGGAGACAAGTTTCTAGAGCTAGTGCGGGCCCTGCGCGAGCCATTAACGGCCCAGACGCAGACATTGCACGCGCCAAGTTTCGACCATGCAGTTAAGGACCCCGTGGACAACGATATCCCCATTGCGGCTGAGCGGCGGGTCATATTATTTGAGGGTAACTACCTCAGCTTGAATAGGGAGCCGTGGAGTTTAGCGGCCAAACTGATGGATGAACTTTGGTTTGTGGATGTTGATTTTGATACGGCGCGGAAGCGATTGATTAAGCGCCATGTTAAGGCGGGGATTGCGAAGGATGAAGCTGAGGCAGAGAAACGGGTAGATGAGAATGATCTTGTTAATGGGAGGGAAATTGTGGATTATAGACTGGACGTGCAGGAGATAATTACGAGTTCTTATGATCCCAAGTGGGAATACTAATTTGGATGAGATATGGATGATGAATTTGATGAATGAAGACTTATACTAGGAGTTATGCTCCATACTTGAATTAGGATCTTGCGAAGTAATATGCCTGCCTCGTCTTTTTATAAGCCTCTCTTGGATCGTGAGACGTTCGTGGTGGCTGCTGAAGTGCTTAAACATGAAGCGGCTTTCCTACAGTTGGTATGCAATCGGAAGGCCCAGCATGGATGCCTGCAATAAGTGTGAGTTTTGACAACGCAATTAGCCCCTTTTCGAGACCGAGAAGCACAGTGATAGAGGTGTTCGTTTCAAATTTGCCTTGCTTCGAAGATCGTCCGATCTGCCGTTAGATGGGTTTGTTGCCTGAGGTGCTCATGGAGAAATTAATGTTCCGCGAGATTGGGCTGAGATCAGGGACTCCAGGGACGAGTGATCAGCAGGGCACTTTCCCTATTGGGTGAAACAATCCTCTGCTGGGGCCAAGCCTTCAATTCCTTGTTATTCCTCCATCATCAACAACGTTCTTTATTGCTGCTTCTCGAGATCCTCCTTGAACTCGATCATTATCCTGTCTGTCGCTCGTTCTACAGACCAGTCTTTCATTTATCACTTCCACGGTCTTTACCAGTACCAACCCAGTCGCTCCTTGAACTACCGTACCTCGGCGAATCCCATTGATTCCCCTGAACTACCGATTCCACTTCAAGTTCTCCGTTCAAATCGCCAAGATGCTCTTCGCAAAATCCACTGCGCTTTTCACCCTCTTCGTTCTCGGCAAGGTTGTTGCCGCTGCTGGCACCGGCACGCCTGCCTGTCTTCTTACTGTCGTGGGGTACGCTGAAGAATACGTAGAAGAATGCGATTCATGCAGTTCATGTGCTAAGGATAGATTTGAAATAGCCCCGAGACCCCCGGCGACCTAAAGGCCCTCTGCAAGACCAACGCCAAAGAAATTCAGTCCTCGATCAAAGATGAGTGTGGAGATGAGGCCAAAGATGCTCTGAAGTACTACTCCAGCGTCTGCGAAGATGCCGGCTTCGAAGTTGGTTAGTCGCCCTTTTGGATATACGAGGTCTCGGTATATACCTAACTCTACGTGAATAGACACCGGATCTTCGACCTTGACCTCGACTTCTTCTCACTCTTCCACCAAGACCTCGGACTCTGACTCCGAGTCTACCAGCACCCATAGCGGCAGCGCAACCACTTCTTCTGGTGCCAGCTCGACCTCTGACTTGGATTCCGACTCTGGCTCCGAATCCAGCTCTGGCTCCGGCTCCGACACTGAGTCTGCTTCAACCTCCGAGAGTGCAGACGACCCTACCCCGACTAACGGCGCTTCTTCCGACAAGCAAGTCTCTGCCGCCGCGTTCGCGGCTGTCGTTTTCGTTGGATTCGCTGCTACTCTCTAGAGAAGTCGTACCAACTGTAATATATTGGGGGCCTGGACAAGTTGATCGGATTATCTTCATGTGGATCTTTCGAGACATACATTGTTAGTTACAGAATACAATCCTCGCAGTGAGAACCACAGAAACCTTAAATCGCGGCACGCGTTTTAGCATCATTGTTGTATCACACGCCCATGTACTCGAAACGAGCCTGGGACGTTTTCAAAGCAAACTCTGGGGTAATGTCAGTTGTGGTGGTTGCATCATGGCTGCAGAGCACGTTTCTCACGTGACCGCGTTTCCGAAACAAAGGTTTGCGGGAGCCCATTAAACCCAAACACGAAAATTCGCGTTGATATCCACCGGGGAACGCGTGAGCCGGATACAATATCTCCCTTCCTTCAGCCCCTCCGGTCTCGCTTTTCTCTTCATCTCTCTCAGCCTTGTCTCTGGACTTAAAGCAACCCTCCTTCCTTCACTTGTACTGCTCCAAAGACTCTTCAGTGCTCACTAGTATTGCCATCATCTTTATACCCTTCTTTTCTTTTCCAGATACCCAGTTGCTCATACTCGCCGCGTCGAATTTCGCTATCGTACACGATGTTTGTCTACAAGAGAGGTATGTCTGCTTCAGGACACCATTTCCGAGTTCCTCCATGTCATAAGCTACGATTCAAATGCGTTGGCAACGATTCTGCACGCGATTTGACCGTGTCGCCACTCGAGACACGAACTTTGCTAATGCATTATTAATCACAGACGGACGCAAAGAACGCGTACAATTCGACAAGATCACAGCCCGTGTCTCAAGGCTCTGTTATGGCCTTGACCCAGAGCATGTCGATGCTGCTGCTATCACCCAGAAGGTCATCTCTGGTGTCTACCAGGGCGTGACCACAGTCGAACTTGACAACCTGGTATGTCCGCCGAAGCCATCCATGTACTGCCAGATGCTGATACTCTTCCCTAGGCTGCTGAGACTGCGGCATACATGACCGTTACTCACCCCGATTATGCCATCCTCGCCGCTCGTATCGCCGTTTCCAACCTCCACAAGCAGACCAAGAAGCAATTCTCCCTTGTCATCTCAGATCTCTACCATTATGTGAATCCGAAGAATAAAAAACCAGCGCCTATGATATCCAAAGAAACTTATGAGACAATTATGAAACATGCAGACGAGCTCAACTCTGCCATTGTATATGACCGTGACTTCAACTACAACTTCTTCGGCTTCAAGACTCTTGAGCGATCATACCTTCTGCGCCTCGATGGCAAGGTTGCCGAGCGTCCTCAGCACCTGCTGATGCGCGTTGCCGTTGGAATTCACGGCACCGATATCGAGAGGGCGATTGAGACCTACAACCTCATGTCACAAAAGTACTTCACGCACGCCTCCCCGACTCTCTTCAACGCGGGTACTCCCCAGCCTCAGCTGGCTTCCTGCTTCTTGGTCGACATGAAGGAGGACAGCATTGACGGTATCTACGACACATTGAAGACTTGTGCCATGATCTCCAAGACTGCTGGCGGTATCGGTCTGAACGTTCACCGCATTCGTGCCACTGGCTCATACATTGGCGGTACCAATGGGTCGTCCAACGGTATTGTGCCCATGCTCCGAGTATTCAACAACACTGCTAGATACGTCGACCAGGGAGGCAACAAGCGCCCTGGTGCTTTTGCTATCTACCTTGAGCCCTGGCACGCTGATGTTTTCGAGTTCTTGGACCTCCGTAAGAACCACGGAAAGGAGGAAGTCAGAGCTCGTGACCTATTCTATGCTCTCTGGACCCCCGATCTTTTCATGAAGCGAGTGGAGCAGAACGGTGACTGGACCCTCTTCTGCCCCAACGAGGCTCCTGGTCTGGCGGACGTTTACGGTGAAGAGTTCGAGGCTCTCTATGAGCAGTACGAGAAGGAAGGCCGCGGCCGCCGAACCGTCAAGGCTCAGAAGCTCTGGTACGCCATCTTGGAGGCCCAGACTGAGACTGGTAACCCCTTCATGCTCTACAAGGATGCTTGCAACAGGAAGAGCAACCAGAAGAACCTGGGAACCATTCGCAGCTCTAACCTCTGCACTGAGATTATTGAGTACACTGCTCCTGATGAGGTCGCTGTTTGCAACCTGGCTTCCCTTGCCCTTCCTACCTTCGTCGACGCTGCTCGCGGGGAGTACGACTTTGGCAAGCTGCACGAGGTTGTCGAGGTTCTGGTTCGCAACTTGAACAAGATCATCGACATCAACTTCTACCCTGTCCCTGAAGCAAAGAAGAGCAACTTCCGCCACCGTCCCATTGCCCTTGGTGTGAACGGTCTGGCTGATGCATTCCTCGCTCTGCGCCTGCCTTTCGACTCGGCTGAAGCTAAGCAGCTCAACATTCAGATCTTCGAGACCATCTACCACGCTGCCTTGACGGCGTCTTCAGACCTGGCCAAGGAGAATGGCCCCTACGAGTCCTACGAGGGCTCCCCTGTCTCGCAGGGTATCCTGCAATACGACATGTGGGAACGTACCCCCACCGACCTCTGGGACTGGGATGCTCTCAAGGCAAAGATTGCGCAGACTGGTGTCCGCAACAGTCTTCTTGTTGCGCCCATGCCCACTGCCAGTACTAGTCAGATCCTTGGTTTCAACGAGTGTTTCGAGCCTTACACCTCCAATATCTACTCCCGCCGTGTCCTTGCGGGTGAGTTCCAGGTTGTCAACCCTTGGCTGCTCAAGGATCTTGTCGACCTTGGTCTGTGGTCAGACAACATGAAGAACCGTATCATTGCCGAAGGCGGTTCAGTGCAGAACATCCCCAA
This sequence comes from Aspergillus undulatus, assembly GCF_047715775.1. Taxonomy (NCBI): domain Eukaryota; kingdom Fungi; phylum Ascomycota; class Eurotiomycetes; order Eurotiales; family Aspergillaceae; genus Aspergillus; species Aspergillus undulatus. Next base: position 306,296 of record NW_027396640.1, read on the forward strand.
CATTCCCGAAGACATCAAGGCTCTCTACAAGACCGTGTGGGAGATCTCTCAGCGCCGGATCCTGGAGATGGCTGCAGACCGTGGTGCGTACATTGACCAGTCTCAATCACTCAACATCCATCTGAAGGAACCCACCATGGGCAAGATCACTAGCATGCACTTTGCTGGATGGAAGATGGGTCTGAAGACCGGCATGTACTACCTCCGTACGATGGCTGCTTCTGCTCCTATCCAATTCACAGTCGACCAGGAGCAGCTCAAGGTCACCGACACCAACGTTGCGCGGACCAACAAGAAGAAGGTTGCTGGCGCTGCAGCCACGAACTACTCCGCAGTGCCCCGTGCTCCCGCTCCGCAGGTGAATGGTAACGAGGAGAAGGCCACCAACGGCATATCTCACGAGGCTGAGACCAACGGCGAAGCGGAGAACTCGGAAGAGGAGAAGAAGGATGGCGAACCTAGCGAGGCAGACATCTACTCGCAGAAGGTCCTCCAATGCAGCATTGAGAACAAGGAGGCCTGCATTATGTGCCAGGGTTAAGTGTCTCATTGTCTTGTTCTTTGGTTTGGTGTTCTATGTCTAATATCGGGTTTGTTTCTTGTTTTCTTTGTACTTATATCACGAGTTGATGTGTGTTGTTTCTCTTTTCTCCTTGTGTTTCCTTCCTGCGCTATGACGTTGATGTAAAGTGGTTATTGTTCCCGGATTCGATATCTCTCTAAAACTTAGTTGACCGACTGATGGTCATGGTCGTTTACATATTCTAACTAGATTGGTTTGCAATCGATTATGTATATTCATACTGCATAACCTGGTTATATCAATCCGGACTGCCTCGACCAGAACCCGGGCTGAAGCAAGAGCGCATTCCCGGTAGATATAGTCTGTAAACTCGAAGATTAAGCGAGACCAGCGCATCATTGGTGGGCTCAGTGTTGAGGGTGGGGTGATCTCAATCAGCATGGGAGATTCGTGGCTCAATCCCATTGCTTTTGTGTCCCGGTTGACCGCGTTCATGCAGCAGGGTATGACAGGTGATGTCTACATTGATTCCCCACCCTGACTGTGACATAGAAATAATTCAATGGCTTCATGCACTTCTAAGCTGACAATGCAATGCGTCCGTACTTATGTTGTAGCTTACTGTACGAACTACGAAGCTTACTGTCGCTGTCGATTTCTGACAGGGGTCACCAAGGCACCCAGCCAGAGACCTATACTGTCCTCACCAACCAGGAGAAAGACAGGAGGTGGAAGACAGCAGCAAACAAAGACCCAGGTCTCAGAGCCAGTGTCAGCCTTCAGCCTTCATTCAGGGCAAACCCTGTCTTAAAAAAACAGAACCTGAACTGAATACGAGCCCACCAAGACCTGAAACCTAACCTCTCAAACCCAATTGCCTTGTTGAGTCGCGGGTGGGTTTTGTGGCGCGATCCCGGCCACCGGAAGTCGCTGAGCCTGCCGCGGCCAGCCAGCTCTCACCTCTCCGTCTCAGCCAGCGCAGAAGCCAGAAAAGTGAACACTGACAGCGAGAGCTGCGCAGCGCAGCTGGCCAGTGGATTCGTTTCCTGTTCCTGTCCACCAGCCGTCCAGCGGAGGCCGCGACTCGCTGGTCGGCTCAGACTTCAAAGTCAGCAATCCATTCGCTTTGGGCCTCAGACCCAGTTAGCCCACGTCAAAATGCCGACGATGGGGGCCAAGGCCAAGGCTGTGTGTGGCTGTTCGCATCTCAGGCACCCGCCGGGACTCTGAACCTTTGGTGCTGCGAATTTGGTTCTAATTGGCGATCCCCCTGGCGTTACCAAATTTACAGCCAAAGGAGCGCTAACAAACCTTGAAGGGCATGCAAAAAGAGATCCAGACCCTGGGCGGGCGAGTCGCAACACTCGTCAGATTTAGACCAGTCTTTTCATCAAGGTGCATTTCCGGGGGCTCCGATCGGGGGGTTTGGTGTGTTGGACAGCGACAGCTCAGGTCAGCGGTGAGATTGATGAGATGAGATGGCGGCTTGTTGTTTCTCGAGCTGCAGCAGGAGTCCGTTGGAAACCGGAGGGACTGCTGGAGTTTGTGCGGTAATTAAACGGTGGTTGGCCGTGGGTCTGGGGTGGCTCTCCATTGGGTGGCAGCCGTTCTTTGTGCTCTCACTAAGAACTAGAATTTAGATTAAATACCGCTGTCACGCCCTCTCGCGCCTTTCCTCCATCTCTATCCTCATCTTCTCATTGACAAGCCTCAGGCCCTTGCCGCTCTCTTTCTGCATCTCGCAGTTGTCGCTCCTTGATACCCTCGACTACATTGTTGGACCTGCTGTGCAGTCACCGTCAACAAACACTCACTCCTTGATATACCCTGGGCGCTTGTCTCTCTTTGTTCCAGTCCTTGATACAACACACTCGCAAAGCGGATCATCCTTAACACAATGGCCCCTATCGCAAAGTCTCTCGCCATCGCTGCCGGTGCCTTTGCCGCTCTGAGCGCTGCTGCGCCTAGCCATGGCCACAAGCACAACCACAAGCGCGAAGAGGTCACTGTCTGGCACACCGTGACCACCGTTGTCTGGACCACCGTCGATGTCACCACCACCGTCCAGGCTGGCCAGGCTGCCCCCAGCACCTACATCGAAGAGACCGTCAACCAGGCCACCGCTCCCGCTCAGCCCGAGCCTGAAACCACTACCTCCACCACCACTACAACCGCCACTTCCACTGCCACTAGCACCAGCACTGCTGAGCCTATCTCGACTGCTGAGCCTGAGGCTCCCTCCGTCGAGACCCAGGTGCAGGTTCCTACCGTTTCTGTCCCCACCCAGGCCCCTGAACCTGAGCCTACCGTCCAGAGTACTACCACCCAGGCTGCCGTCCCTGTCGAGACCTCCGCAGCCGAACCTGCCCCTGTCGCTACTTCCAGCGCCAGCTCCGGCTCCAGCTCCGGCAGCAGCGACTCCTCCGGCGGCCCTTGCTCTGCCGACTCTCCCTGCACTGGTCAGATCACCTTCTACGACACTGCCACCTCCATGAGTGCCCCCAGCAGCTGCGGTACCACCAACGACGGCAGCACCGAGAACGTCATTGCCCTTCCTGTTGGCATCATGAAGGATGAGGACTGCGGCCGGACCGTCACCATCAAGTACGGCGGCAAGACCACCACTGGTACCGTTGTCGACAAATGCATGGGCTGCGACGACACCTCGATCGACCTGTCGCGTCACTTCTTCAGCGAGCTCGCCTCGTTCGCCGAGGGTCGTCTCTTCGGTGTTGAGTGGTGGTTGGACTAGATTACGGCATGCGTGCATTTTCATTATTCCTGCGTCGTCGTCGCCTCTTTACGCTTCTTACACTCGCTATAACATACCTTTTTACCGTTCGTTTCTCATGAAGACTCAACGACTTGTTCAGGTTTCATGAGGCCCGATTTATCCTTCGTGTTTATAGATATTTACTCGGTTGTTGCAAAGTTATCCGATCCACCCAATTTGTTATTTTTCATGGAACAAAGCAGGCGAGGGGACAGGATCTGGAATCCCGCTGGGACTTATGACGCTACGAATCAAGTGTTTTCGGCAATTGTCGAGATCTTCCTGTAGCTCAGCTGTAGACCTCTTCTATTCTTTTTCGCTGTAGACCATTACTAAAGGGGAGTAGTCTGTCGGTAGGCTGAGTGATCGGCAACTGTGACATTGTCTTTTCCCTTGGCTCTTTAGATTTCTCCGGGCTCCGGTGTATTATTGCTGACGGTTCTGGGTCAGCTGAACAATGGAAATGTTTCCTTCACAATTTCCATGGTAGATACGAAGCAATCAGCATCTTGAACCTTGAAGGACTGGAATCATTGTATGGTTGGCAGTGTATAGGGATGTAGTTTCCCGGTCCGGATCCTGGCTCAGCCCAAGAGATCCGGGGTAGACTGGCCATAAATAAACGGCAACGAGTCGTGTGCAGCACGCATTCTCAGATAATGATCTAATCTTCCAAGACCAGACTTACTCCTGAAAGTATCCAGAATCCAGGGTCCAAGCATAAAGGCATTGATAATCAGCAATATAATGGAATCCGATCCCTTGACCCACCGGGCGCCCTGTTTTTTGCGTTTCCCCTCGCTTCGTCAGTCTGGTTCCGTGCCTCTCCAAGACTCCAACTCGCTTGAATTTTCTGTCCTGCTCTTCTACCCCAGATTCCCTCTTTCTCCTCTCCTGTCATCCTGGCATCTCTCTCCACTTCCCTCTCTCTCAGTTGCAAGTGGACATGCCTCCACCGGCCATGGATACCTCGCGCTTCCATAAGTAGTCCCGTCAACCATGGAAGACCGCAGACCCGAGGTCCTCGTCGTCTCCATCGTCTTCTTCCTGCTCGCTTCCATCTTCGTCGCCCTCCGCTTCGTCTCGCGCATCTTCATTGTCCGCAGACTCTCGTTGGGCGATTATTTGATGCTGCTGGCGTGGGTACGCTTGCTTTGCCTAACCATTTACCTCGGCTAGCCGCATCTGACAGCTCACTCGTGGACTCACTAGGTCATTGATTTTGGATTCTCGTTCGCCCTCTTCTACGCTACCTCGAAAGGCCTTGGTCTCCACGATAATGATATTGCCGTCGAGGCACGAGCGCCTCTCAGCCGCGCCAACTATGCCTTTACCGTGCTATATGTGAGTTGACCGACTGTTGCAAAAGGATTCCGCTTATATCCGCTCTTCTGCGCTTCTTAGAATCCCGCCCTTATGGCCGTCAAATCCGCCATCCTCGTCTTCTACCTCACCCTTACGCAAGGCGAGAAGCTCTTCCGCTATGCAAACTACGCTACATTGCTCGTTGTAAACCTCGCCGGTTTCGCATTGACGTTTGTCAATATCTTCCAATGTCGCCCCGTCTCCGCGGCGTGGGCTGCCTCGCTCCCCGTTGACGCGCACTGCACCGATATCCTTACCCTATACCTCTCCTCCTCACCGGTCAATATCATTACGGACCTGGCTATTTTGGTCTTACCGAACCCTATCCTCACGCGCATGCGGCTGCCGCTGAAGCAGAAGATTATCCTGGTGGTTACGTTTAGTTTTGGGTTCTTCGTTGCTGTGGTTGATGTTATTCGCATCGCATACTTGCAGGAGGCTACGACTGACAGGGAGATTGCGCTTCGTCAGATTCACCTTCAAAATTATGGCGGGGGTGACTTTGCTTGTAGGCGTCCATTCGCGTTCCTTGGTCTCGCTTGTTGCTAATTCAATGCCAGGGTATGCGTCTCTTTCGTTCATGTGGTCAGTCGTCGAGGTCAATGTCTCGATTATGTGCGCTTGCGTACCGAGTCTCAAACCACTGGTCGCAAGGATAGTCCCGAAAATGATTCGCGACAACACAAACAGCACTCAAACAAGTCCGTCCGATCCTCCACCGCTGCAGCCGATGGCCACTGCCGATGCCGTTCTCAACGAGTCCGTGAACCCGATGAGTCTTTCGGAAGCGCTTGCAATACCCGGACCTATCAATACTCAAACTCAAACCGATACGGAGGCAAACACAACTACCTTGACGAGTACCTCGGATCCGCGCAGCATGACCTTTTTTGACTTTGTCAACATGAAGAAACCTGCCAATATGCTGAAGCTGAGCAATAAGGAGTCGATAGCACCCAATGCTATCACGACTGTGCTGTTCTTTCTCTGGGGCTTCGCGTACGGATTTCTGGATATCCTCAACGACCAGTTCAAGCAGATTGTGCGTCTAGACGCCTGGCGGTCTCTTGGCCTTCATTGTGTGTACTTTGGGGGGTACCTGGTGGCCCCGCCGCTAGTTGGACGCTTAGTACTTAAACGCTGGGGATTCAAAGCGACATTTATCACGGGCTTGTGTTTCTACGCCTGCGGGTCGCTGATCTTCTGGCCGTCCGCTGTGTTGACATCTTACTCCGCTTTCCTGGTGTCGAACTTCATTACTGGATGCGGTCTTGCCATTCTCGAGACCGCAGCGAATCCGTTCATCTCACTCTGCGGCCCGCTGGAGAATTCAGAAGTCCGACTGAATATATCACAAGGTGTCCAAGCAGTTGGGAGCGTTCTCTCGCCCTTACTTGCCAAGCGCGTCCTCTTCCGCAGTGTGACTGATGTCTCTTCACTTGTCGACGTACAGTGGACGTACCTCGGAATTTCGCTGTTCGACGTGCTCCTAGCCCTTGCCTTCTACTACCTTCCCATACCCGAAGCCTCCGACGAAGACCTCGAGGAACTAGCTAACCGCCGACGCGACGATAACCGCGCCGCCCCATTCGGCATCCCGGTCGTCTGGATGACCCTAGCCCTAGGCATATGGTCGCAGTTCTTCTACGTCGCCGGGCAGGAAGTCTTCTCCACAAGCTTCGACTCCATAATCGCATCTACCTACCCCGATCCCCCGCTCAACTCATTCACCTACCTCACAATCGGCCGCTCCATCTTCGCTGTCGGCCGCTTCCTCGCCGCTTTCCTACAATGGTTCCTCAAGCCTCGCTGGATTCTCCTCCTCTCATACATTGGCATGATCGTCTTCGCCGCATTAAGCATGCACACGACCGGCCCCACCGCCATCGCCAGCGCAATGCTAGTCTACCTCTTCGAGTCCGGCGCATTCAGCATCATCTTCGCCATCGCGCTGCGCGGGACAGGAAAGCACACCAAAACCGCCGGCACGCTTCTCACGATCGCGATTAGCGGCGGCGCGTTCCTCCCATTTGCTCGCTTTGCTGCCCAACTCGCGACGAATTCAACGCCCGATTCGTACGCCGTACTCGTTGCGCTTTTTGCAGCTGGTGCTCTTTTCCCGGTATACCTCAACGTCGTCCCCGCGGCCAGGAAACAGGTTGACCCCGTGCCGAACGAACATCTCCGGCATACGCGCCGGCGCCGCAGTCGTGTCCCGAAAACCAGTGCGAATGTCCACGCACTCCCCCGCCAGAAGGATAATCCGTCGCAGGGAGGCGTGTACTCGCGACGGAGGAGCGTCCTCGATGATCCCGACCCATTGCCGAGCATGGACTTCTCGGGCCCTAACTCGGCGTTGTCCAGATCGAGGGCCGATTCACACTCCGCTGAGAGCGAAAGCCACGGCGATGCCGCAAGTGACGGCCAAGACGATAGCCAAAGCGATTGTACGGGCCTCAGCCATGTCACAGTGGATGTCCACCGCACGCATACGAAGGATATATCTGATACCAGCGATGAAATATCGCCTATATAATTGCCTACCGGCATGCCACGTTTATTTCCATTTCATTTCGTTTCGTTTCGTTTCTTTCAAATACGGTGCATGAATGATACCCGGCGGAATTTTGGTCTTGATCTACCTATTGTTTTGGATTGGAGTTCGGGCATCCAAGGTTGCTCGCATCATTTTTCTTATCTTATCTACTAACTAATTTCTATATAATGATTGCTGTATCTATTTATACTAGCATTGCGTGGTGGATTACTCTTGTTGAGTTGAAGGAGGTTCAAATTCAATATACGACGTTTTGCTTCAAAGCTTAAGCGGGCCATGCAAGTTGGTTCGCGAATTCGGTCCCTTCCTACAAAGTAGAGCTTTTACTCCTCCTTACTTTACAAATGCGGTCCCATGAGTGGCCCGACTCGAGAATGAGAGCGAGGTAGACCCAACGCGACGCGTCGAGTCTATCCCTAGCTACGTATCTGATACATTCCATCCTATGATCAGAATTCCCGACGGGCAAGCATCGCATCACGTCTTGTGGTTCAGATAGTTACATACTGAGGCAAACGTGTCGAGGCGCCCGCAATGCAAGCATGCATACTTCACGGGTCACGTCGCGAACATGGACAGCTATATAGACCTCAATACCTACCTACCTGCCTAGCTAGCTATCTTAATTGCTTTGATCCTCACCCCGTCACCTCGATCTCTATCTCTATCTTCACATCTTCTATAAAACCAAACTAAGTTTACTAAGAAATCTATAAACGACCGACCAACCGCCCACAACCAACAACCCGCTCTTCGCGCTTAATCAGTATAATATGTCCACCACAAACACCCTTTCAACCTTCGCAATCCTCTCGCTGCTTCTCACCTCCATCACTTCCGCCTTACATATCCCCTCTCTCAACCAAGAAAGATCCCCGTCACCCGGCGGCCTCCCTGCCCCCCTCGCCCATCTACCGACGGGGGACCTCCACCTGATCGAGAACATCGCGCTGGACAAGATCATGCCGAATAACGGAATTGCGGACTCAGTTGATAATATCCAGGGGGGTTTGGAGAAGTCTGATAAGCCTTGATTTGAACTAGTGTGTTTGTCCATTTCGTCCTGATACTTTTATGCTTACTTGATCGAGACGGAACTAACAGGGGTTAGGGTGGAGTTGGAGGTGTTGGATCCTATGTGATATATACCTGTTGGACTTTGTTGGGGATTGAGCTTATCCAGGGGCATAAAGACAAGAGATTGGCTTGGGGATGGAGCGGGGAAAACTGTCAATGCTATTTGTTTTATCTGGAACGCGTGTTGAATGGTTTGAACTTGAAGGCGCTGTTTGGGTTTACTGACTTATCCTTTTGAGTTTTTTGTTATGGAATGATTTACATGTTCAAACTATACCTCATTTTTCAACAGAGTGAGATACTGGTTATATCTCCGTCCAATCTGAACATCAGTTTAGGTATAAATGAATATAGTATATCGAGTCCAACTCTCATAACATGTTATATGCCCTATCCAAACAGACCCAACAAGACAAGATACCAACTCAACTCAAACAGGCCCTGGGCATAGATAGTCAAAGATAATAGTCAGTCAAAAATCCTAAAACATCCCCTCCATATCCAAATCCAAAAACTCCGGGTTCATCTCCGCCGCATTAAGCACATCGTCGATACTTTGATCGCCCTCTCCAAGACCGAGCCCACCAAGGCCCTGGTCACCGACTCCAATACCAACGCCAAGTCCTTGTTCGCCAACACCCCCCGCCCCATCCATATTAATATCCATGTCCATGCCCACAGCAGCAGCAGCATTATCCATGATCTGATTGAGGTTCGCTTGTTGATGTTGGTCACCACCCACATCTTGCTGGTTATTCAGATTCATATTCTGGTCCTCAGGACCAGGACCAGGACCACCGGCACCAGCACCGGCGGGAACATCAAGATGCATATCACCCATAATGTTGAGGTTCATGCCCATTCCCATATTCATTCCGACGCCCATGTCGAGGTTATTCATCTGTGCCGGCGGCGCAAGAAGAACATTCACGCGGCGGTAAAGACGCACAACGAGTTCCGCGCGGAGGGGATCCTTCTCGGACATTTTGGGAACGGTTTCATGCGCTAGATTCAGTGCGTCGCGGAGGGTGAGGTTCACGCAGCGGGGTGTTTGTTCATCGGATTCTTTGCCTTGATTCAGATTATTGGGCGGATGGTGCGCGCTTTGGTCGACTGTATAGGACTCCGCGAGAGGAGCGGAGACGAGAGAGGCCGCGACATCGAGAGCGAGATCCGCGGCGCCGGTTCCCGCCGCGCTGGATTCAGTTTGGAGTTTGAGTTCGTCGAGGATAGCGGACAGGACGCGGACGGCGCCGAGCATGCGGATGGCGGAGATGATTTGGCGGTGCGTGTAACTCGGCGGTGGCGGCGCGACGGATGTATCGGCGCTGGTGCTCCAGAGGACGAGGGATTGGAAGGTGTTCCTTATACTTCCGAGCAGTCCGCCCGGTGAGAAGGTCGTCCATGGTTCCAGCTCAGATTTGTGCACGGCGCCTGTGCGCTGGAAAAAAAGGCATGGTTCGAGCGCGTCGAGGATTGGCTTGATGTCTGTTCTTTGGGGGTGGCGCGCTCGGACGTCCTTTAGTTGTTCTTCTAGGCTTCGCGCGGTGATGTTCAGTACGGTTAGGTGGATTTCGCGCGCCTCGCCGGAGATTGAAGACGGTGAGACCAGAGACTGGAGTGTCTTTAACGGGATGGTTGGGTCTGCTTCTGATTCCCAGATGTGGTTGCCCAGCCAGGTGAGAGCGACGATTAGTGAAGGGAGGAGGAACGGTTCGAGGAGGTACTCGAAGCCGCCCTTTAATGTGTCGAATTCTAGCTTCCCGGCTTCGCAGGCCCCAAGGCTCTGCGCGAAGAGCGTTGACACGAGCATGTAGAATTCCTGCGGACTGCAGGAGGACATTGTCTCGTTGGATATCCCTTCCGCGATGAAGAGGGCTGCGATCCACTCGCCTAGGTTCTTATTCTGCTTCTCGCTCAGCTCGTCGAGTTTTTGGCTTGAGGAGCCGCGTTCGAGGAGCTTGATGATGAACGAGTTATTGCTCGAAATACCTAGGTCGAACGGCCGCAAGTCGTACCGATACTTGAATGTCAGAATTAAGAGGAGAATGCTACCGAATTCATCGTACACAGGCTGACTTTCGGCCTGGTCTTCGTCCCAGTGCCAGGCGTCTATGAGCGCGACCAGTGGCTGCAGGATCTGCTTTGGGGAGCGGAAAAGCAGCATGATGTCTAACGACTGTGGCCGGCGCGCCAGCGAGTTGCAGATATTCTTCAGCGTCATTGTTTCCTTTTGCATGGCGAGAGTGTGCATTACTTTTGTGATGGCACCGACAATCGCACCAGCGTTTCCTTCCGTCGACTCGATGTCACTAATCAATCGCTCTGCGCGCTCGTGGTTTGCGTTTATCTGCGCCACCAGGTCGTCCTTCACATATGACCCGCCAGTTGGTAACGTCTGCATGGGGTTTCCGCCTAGTAAACGCTCGATGCTCGACTCCGGAATGAGCTTGTGCGAGGCACATGAGAACAAAAATTCCTGTCGAACATCGGACAGCGCTGTGTTGCCCTGCATCGAGAACATTTGGCTGAAGGACGGGAATGTGTTAGGGTCGATTCGACTAAGTGCGTGGTTGACGCAGACTTCCATGGGCAGCGACACCATCGACATGGCTAGTATGGCGGAGAAGAAGGGCGGGAGCTTGTTGACGAGGAATGATCGAAGTAAGAGCATAGTCCTGCTGGACTCGTTGCGGTCCACTGCGTTTGAGAGGACGTCGAATGACGCCGTTATGATTTCTTCAATTAAAACTTCGTAGTGCCCTGCGTAGCGGTTTAGAAGGTAGTTGAGTAGTATGCTGTCATCAACTAGTGGGCGTCCGACGAGCTATCCTTAATCAGCATGAGTAACGTCAAAAACAAGGAATGCATACCATGGCATTGATATAAACGTAGAGACCAGCTCTAGAGTTTATAGTCGGCCCATCAATCACCGACGCCTCAAACTGCAGCGCATTGACATTAACATCCCCCATCAGGCCAACATCAATCTTCGACGGCGGCTGTCCGTAAAGATGGAATTCCTTCTGCAGACTGTCAAGCCGGTTACGCAGGGGCGGCGATACCTCATCGCAGAGCGGAAGATACGCCGAGAGCGCCTGTCCGAGTCGGATCTTAAGCCCTTCCAATAATCAGTATCGCCACCCACAATTTCACATAAGGGAAAGGAACGAAAATACAAACCCTCATGCCCATCCGCCCCCAGAATCGCAACCCCCTTCCCCATTCCCCACAGCGCAGCGAGCAGAATCCCCACCGACTCAAACAGCAACACCGCATCTGGATTCCCAATCATCCCGGCAGGCATCCCTGCATCAAGCTGCCCATTATGCCAAGCAATAAGCGCCTGGATCCAATCGACAATAGCAGAGAAGGAATGAATAACCTCAAGAGCCGTCTTCGCCGCTGCCCCAGTCGAGATCGAGAGCATCGCATCCTGGATAACCCGGATATCAGTCATGAGGGTATACCCCTTCCCCCTCTTCCTTTTCTTTTTCTCCTGATCCCGACCCTGTTTATGCGTTGTCGTCGCCGTAGTCGTACCAGTGATAGACGAATACCTCAACAACCCCCCCAAAACACTCGAAACCTGGACCCTCCCCATCTTAACCAAAACATCAATGTAAAGCGGCACCAGCGGGTCCCATTTCACGCCGCTCGCAGCGCGCGTCGATAAAAGCGCATCAGTAAGCGCCGATTCAGGGATCGGACACCGCACGAAGAGCATCTTGCTCAAGTCCCTGAACTCGGCCGCGTCGATGCGATGCAGCAGGCAGCGGTGGAGAAAGGCTTTCCATTGCCCTGTTGCGGCCGTAGCCGTGGTTTCTCGGGTTTGCATGGCACGCACTATATATAAGAGGGATTATTTGAATTTTATTTTTTGGGACTTGGCCCACGGAATGGGCATTTTGCCTGTTGTTGTTTGGTCGAGTTCATTCATGAGATCGAGGATTATGGATATCGCTCACGTGATACGTAGACGTCACGTGTGGATGCCCGGTTCCGACCAATGATGATTAAGAATGGCGAAGTATACCCACTAATCTGTATTAATTAAATCAGCAAGACTGTAGACGACAGTCACGGCGTGAATGGCAAATCAATAACTTGATAGAACAGGTGCGATTTGATGAGAGTGATGGAGGAACTCGTGTTTGAAGCGAATGAAGCGTACGTTTTTGTGTATTCTCAACTGACAGTAGTAGTGATATCGACACTCAATAAGTGATCCCATGATGATTAACGCATGGGAATGAAGGGGTTCTAGAGGATATTTGTGAAAGGTATTTGTGTTCATGTTGAGGATCGGTGTTTTCAAGCGGTTGATGTAGTCCCTTCGCTCGTTCCCAAACGGTAACTAGGTCTAGGCAAGGTGCTAGACCCTTGTTCCTTCTTCAATAGTCTCAAGGTAGGTAGATTGCTTCTTGCACAAAACCGAGCTGACGCCATCGGGACCAAATGTATATTACTGGGCTGTTGGGAATCGAGATTTGTATACTGTTACTACTCTATAAAAGAAAGATTCTAGAAAAATAGTTTCCAACTTGTATGAAAGTGAAGAGCTCTGAAAAAACGTCTATGGTATAACAAGCTGACGATGCACAAGGTCTATCTACAGGTATAGTAAGGTAAAAAAGCAGGCTAGAAACGAATCCGGCGCCTCTATCCACGCTCGAAGAAAGACAAAACAATCCCGAAAGGCTGAAAACAAGCGTCACAAATCATCATCATAGCAACATCAACATCTCGAAGACTTTAGATATTTAGACAACGAGTTAGTTGGACCACCAATCACCCTGGTCCTTCATGGCCTCGACGACCTTGGTGAAACCAGCAATGTTGGAGCCGGTGACGAGCGAGGGCAGAACACCGGCGGGAGGGGTAGCGAACTTCTGAGCAGTCTCGAGACCGTTCTTGAAGCACGACTCCATGATGTCCTTGAGGCGGGCGTCGACCTCCTGCTGGGTCCAGCAGAGACGGGCGGAGTTCTGGGCCATCTCAAGACCGGAGACGGCGACACCACCGGCGTTGGCGGCCTTACCGGGCGCGTACCAAATGGCGTCGCCGGGGTTGGCGTTGCGGTGGGCCTCGAAGATATCGATGGCGTCCTGGGTGCAGCCCATGTTGGAGCCCTCGGCGATGAAGCGCACGCCGGACTTGATGAGGGACTCGGCTTCCTCACCGGAGACCTCGTTCTGGGTGGCGGAGGGGAGGGCGACCTCGAACTTGCCGGGGATGTGGGTCCAGGGGCGGGCGCCGGGGAGGTAGGTGAACTTGGAGGAGAAGGTGGAGGATTCGGCGAGTTCGGAGAGCTGCTTGCGGGCGACCTTGAGGTCGGCAATGAGGGTGATTTCCTCGGGGGTGAAGGAGGCGGACTCGTCCTTGACGATGAGGGAGCCCTGGGAGTCGGAGAACGAGACGACGGAGCCGCCTAGCTCGATGACCTTGAGGGCGGCGTACTGGGCGACGTTGCCGGAGCCGGAGAGGGCAACGCGCTTGCCAGCGAAGTCACCCTTGCCGGCGTGCTTGATCATGTGCTCGACGTAGTAGACGACACCGTAGCCGGTGGCCTCGGGGCGGATAAGCGAGCCACCCCAGCTGCCGCCCTTGCCGGTGAGGACACCCTCCCATTGGTTGCGGATCTTGCGGTACTGACCGAAGAGGAAGCCGACCTCGCGGCCGGTGACACCGATGTCGCCGGCGGGGACGTCGGTGTCCGCGCCAATGTGCTTGCAGAGCTCGGTCATGAAGGAAACGCAGAAGCGGCGGATCTCGTTGTCGGACTTGCCCTTGGGGTCGAAGTCGGAACCACCCTTGCCACCACCCATGTTCAGTCCGGTGAGAGCATTCTTGAAGATCTGCTCGAAACCAAGGAACTTGAGGATGGAAAGGTTGACGGAGGGGTGGAAACGGAGACCACCCTTGTAGGGGCCGAGGGCCGAGTTGAACTGCACACGGAAACCACGGTTGACCTGGAGCTCGCCCTTGTCATCCTCCCAGACGACACGGAACTGGATGACACGCTCGGGGACGGAGACAACAGCAAGGGCCTTGCGGTACTCGGGGTGCTGCTGGAAGAGAGTGGAGTTCTCAAGGGTCGAGGCAAGCTCTGTCGCTGTTAGCGGCCAATTGCATTAGACTTCTTGAATAGGGTCGTACCCTTGTAGGCCTGCTCGAACTCGGGCTCGACGGGGAGGTTAGACATGGTGGCGGGACAAAAAAAGCTTATCGCTGATAAGGGATGGTGGATATGCAAGGAAAGTGGTGAAGAGCCCGCGAGAAGACAATCGAAGCAGAAAACTCAGCTGGGATAGATGGATTTTAAAAAAAAAAGAAGAGGTCTTGAAAAGGGCACACGACCGGGTTTAAGTATCAGTCCGGACGGGATGGTGGGGAGGAGGCGGAGGAGGAGCTGGCGGAGAGCAGCGAATGAGTATACAGCCGGAGTCGGACGAGAAGATCCTGGGTACGGCCGACGGGAGGCGAACAAAACCTGGCGGGAAACTCGGCAGGACTCCAGGGCTCCCAGGAGTGGAAGAGTGGAAAGGTACAGTGTTCATGGAACCATACAGTTGGTAGGGCGGGCTAAGACGAGGCTAATGTCTGAGTCCGAAGTTCGGGGTGTTAGTCGATCGATTAAGGTCACAGAATCGATCCTTATCTCTGGGCGGAAACCCGCCCGCTTGCGGAAGCCGGCTCTTTCTCGTAACATTACCTAACCTGCCTCAAGTTGCTCCATCTGAACTACGCCTTCACCGGAATGATACGGTACCCTGTGCTCCGGGTGCCTCGAGGCGATGTCTAGCGAAAAGGGAGAACTTCGGGCGATGGAGGGTGGAAAGAGAAAAGTTTGCTACGGAAGATCATGCCAAGCTTGTGCCTGAGCCCCAGCCCCACGTGCCCTTGACTGCATAGTATAAACTTATACTCTGTAGAGATTAGACTGAACAATTGTTATCTGATCGGTTCTCCACACGAATCTCTTCTAGAATCTTACTCTGAACGAGGATTTGGAGTAGATAACTACGGTTAAATAAGAATACTCAAAGAGCCGATGTGAGCATCAACTGAAGGCAGTGCTACATAGTATACTAGAATACCCCGTACCCCCCTCATGCCCCATACAGATACCCCATAACCCATAACTCATCAAAATGTCGGTCATAAGAACCCTTATCAGCACCGTTCGTAATCGATTCACTAACAGAAAGTCCACGCAAGGATCAACAGCTGTCCTCTGCTCACCGAGAAACGATCAGCATTGGAACCGATGTGGGGACCATCGGCAGATGGGCAGCGGGAACTTGCCACCAAGCAAGACCCGAGAACTAATTCTGAAGGACTCACCGGAGTTTCCGCCGGTTTACGCTGCTTTTCTGCACTTGCTGATTGCTGGGAGACTGCTTAAGCCTTTTAATTGCTGCGATCGGCCGCCAAGCACGCGGCTAATGCAACTTTGACCCTGCGATTGGTGCGTAATGGCTGCTGATAAGGGCTCTGACAAAATTGATGACATGGGTCTTGAGGTACTTTATGCCGACTGATGACTTTTCGTGGTAGTGTTATTGTCTATGGGCTATTTTGAAGGGTGACTTTGAGAATGTCTCTATGCCCGTCCTGTAGCTGAGACGCAAGTTTACCGCCTTCTTTGCTCTCCAAGAATTCTACGCAGTATGAAAATCACGATAAGAAAACAGAATATAATTGATCAACGTAACGCACTTGACCTCGACGGTCCTCGTGACTTCACTGCCGATCTCAGAAAAAGCACCGGGGTACAAGGATTCGCAGGTGATTCACCCCATACTCCGGAGTAGCAATGGAGCTCATTCAGGCATACGGTGTGCGACCCGGTCGATCCTCTGCGCACCGACCACAGAGCAGTTTCATGACTCGCGTCCTTAATATTTTTGCTCTTCTGCTACGAATCCTCTAGAAAGATCTTTTTGCCGCTGAGATCATTTTTTGTATCTTCTTGTTATCTCTTCTGTGATGCCTTGCCTGATATGACATTGCACATATCCGCGGTCGCGTGATCAGGTATCGCAGACAAGAACTCATTTTTGGAAGGTACCCTTCCCTCAACCACCACCCAAAACCGAGGTTAAGTAAGCACCATTTAGGTGTCTAACTACGGCAACAAGGTGTTGGAGCGGCCGAAAATCCGTCGGTGCGCGACCACTAATGTAATGGCATGAAGGATGAATTGGAGTTCCGGACGTCGGAGTTGCTCCCTCGACATCTGCTTTTGATAAGAAGGGAGAGCCGTTGAGCGCCATGGCGAGCTAGCTAGTCAATGAACTACAACAATACCTTGTCCGGTGAGCTATTGTCTATGTATGCCCGCTTGAAGGGCAACTGCAATCTGCCCTTCAAATAAGCGGAATGGTCTGCGCCAGGTTCATGGGATTTCTTCCTGGTAGAAAGAATACTCCCATGACCATTTCGAAGAGAACCGCTAGGTATGGATGACTCCCTACGCGTAGCAGTCGACGGAACATTGGGCAGCGAAAGATGTTCGCCAAGAATGGCACCGTTGCATATATATAGATGCTGTCTGGCGCTCTAGTAGCACAACGTCGAATGGTGTCCTCACTTCATTCGTCGTACCCCTGGCCGAAGTCGTACGCGGAGGGAATAAAGCAGATGAGGCATGAACGATGCACAGGGAGCTCCCGCCCGCAGATGGGCATCTCTGCGTCATGGTAATCATCCGTCAAGGCGCGGGCGTAACGTAGCACGAATATCCTCCAACTCGGCTGGCGGCTGTGCTGTTGTTGTTGTTGTTGTTGTTGTTGTTGCACCAACGATGTAGATAAAAGGAAGTCGACTAGGGGATGTCGTACGGATGCTTAGGTACCTAGAGCTCTTATTTCAGTCTCGCCCGCACTAGAGCTCGCCAATTTGTTGTTGACTGCTCGGCTTCCAGGAACGATGTTGTGCTCGCAGTTCACTTGAGCATTACCTCGGAAGAATGCACGTCGAGTCTGCCGAGAAGTCCCAATCCGTACTTGTACCGCAGCGTACCCTCCAGGATGCTAATCCTGCAGTAAACAGATTCGTGTTGAAACGGCAATGCCGAACAAAAGCCGGCAAGGCTTGGATGACGATGAAGGGCCCTTACCGAACCCTTGCAAGCCAAGAAGCCCTGGGACTGTATCCTGTGACGGTGCCTACCAGACTTCAGATCGGGATACGTCCGCCATGCTCCGGAGTGGCGAGTCCGACGAGCCCAACTAGAACCGGGAGCAAACCATGCAGTGTCAACCAAGGATAAATCCATGGTGGCGGTGTAATCTGTGGCGTCGGCATGGACCGAGAGACCAGGATCACAAAGGCACTGACCGAGGATTCCCGGAATGATAGACTGTACTCTGTAATCACCTGCAGACAGCTTAAACTTCAAACTGACGACTAGTTGCCCCTGAGAGGTAAACATGCCGTACTGCTGTTCCATAGTGAGCCTGAAGCAAGGACGGCATACTGCGCGAAGCAAGTTGTATATGAACTCGCAAAGTACCCTTGCGTCTCGCGGCTACCATCAAACCATTGGCAATGGTCGGAGACTTCAGGAATCAACGGACGAAATGAAAGTCAAGCAAGAGGGGGGCCTTATGGGAGCCATATGGCCGGAACATGTTCAATGTCGGCCCGAGTCGCATATATGGTACCGCAAGCTAGCGGTGCCTTGGGTGCTGATCGGCTTCTCCTCGCCCAAGATAGCCAGTTCAGTCAGGTTCTCGACTAGTGCTCTCGTCCCTATCACTGGAATCGGTCGTTGTAATAGATGGATCTGTGTAGAGCGAGCTTCCGTGGTGCGTCCATTACCCCGGTCCTCCAGCAGCTGTAGTTGATGATCTGAAGAGTGAAGGCAAGGCGACCCAAGAGGAGTATAACTGAAGAAGGGATAGAAGGTCAGGAAGAATGGCAGATTTTGGCTTACCGTACCTTACCAGTCGCGTGTGAAAGTTACCGAAACCCGCCTTGCCGAAAGTGGGCTGGCTGAAAACCAAGGTTCCAAGGGTCAAGGTTGGTTCCGCGGTCTTCAGTCGACGCCATGAGATCATGATCCAGTCTACGTAAGCCGACGCGGAAAAATTCTCCCTGATGAATGCAACATTGTCGTTGGGGCTGCAATTGCTGACTCCAGCTGAATTAAAGTTGTGCCTTGTATGTGAAGAGTTTCAAGAGGGTCTTTGAAGGATTCCTTAGCATGATCTACCGAACCTTCTATTGTTCCTAGAAGCCTGGGGCAATTGGGCACGTAATATTGGACTCTGCCCCTTGCTTAGCACGCGACGTGTACACAGGTCACGCCACCTCAAAAACGTGGACGCGTGACACTCATCCCCTTCACATGACCGCCAAGTCTATTAATCAGCAAGAACGTGACACGCGACCTTCTTTCATACGAAACCATTTTTCTGAATTTCAATTTCGCTTTTTATTTCGTAAAGCACTTAATATTACAAGTGTTCTCTAACTAGTTTCCAACTGATTATTTTTTACCATGAGTACTCAGCAGGATTTATTTGAGTTTGACGATCCTGTCGAATCAAGTCCAAATAGGGAATCTAATATCACGGTATCTATCTTTATAAAGTACCTGGTAACTGATTACTAACCACTTGATGTGGTAATAGG